>NC_077223.1:19978214-20308063 GCF_024763615.1 Phlebotomus papatasi | reverse complement strand
GTATTCCCATCTCTGTTGGGCTATTTTTTCCAAGTAATTGAAGGACTAAAGTAACTAAAAATCCATTCCCGACAAAAATTCGAATATCAATTGCCCTGGAATAAATGATCTAAAATCACTCTATTTGCGTATGATGTATAATACCATGGTAAGGAATGGGTTAAGGACGACTACAGCGGTGACCTATTTTTTTCGTACGACCATTTAAAGTTATGTATTTCTCTAAACAACTAAAAGTAGTTTTTTCTAATCTGAATTTTTGGCTCTCTCGTCATTGAAGGGTTAAGGGTCACGTGGGTCAAAAATACTGGAAAACAGCATCTTTTCTCTAAATTTTTGAAAATAATAAATTTTTATTTTAATCCAACTTCTTAAGCATAAGAGTAAGTATATAACTATATTTTGCGTATAACTAAGTATAACTGCGAACTCTCAATTGAGTTTGAGAGGAAGATTCCATTATAGATTTTTGTCTTCGTTTGTGAGGAGAGACGATTCCCGAGTCTATACAACTAGTTATAAGGTGTATGAGCGCTACCTGGAGGTAACTTTTTTCAAGCAAATATGCCTCAATAGCCTCGCGGTGGGCTGGCCATCTGGTTCGCAAGGATGAAAATAACCTAGCCTGGAAAGCCATTTAGAACGGATTCTATCCTTCGAGAAGACGAGGTCAACTCAGCTTCCGAAGGACCGATGGCGTGGACCAGGGCGACAACTCATTAGGGGCGTGATAAGATCGAGCAGCGACGGGTGCTGAGCCAGGCCAAGACCAACAATCTCGTTATACCGCCGATTAAGTAAGTAAATTATTGTACCTATAATGTACTGAAAATAGCAAAAAAAAAATTAAAGATTCTTGTGAAAACATGACAGATAACACAATTTATGACATAAGTTAAACAAACTAATTAATGAATTAATGAAAATTTGGTTCCCAGTAGCAATTCAAGTATGAATTACACTAAAGCGTGTCCACGATAAAATTGTTCCCAAAAATAATGTTTTAAAAATGAAGTCTACATAATATTAAAAAAAAGAAAAATATTTTTTAAAACTTTATTTTATTGTAGATTTATTAGATATATTAGTTTTTTATTCAAATATTTGACTGGCGAAATCTCGAATCTTCTTCTTAAGTCCTCCCAGGGGGGTGATATTAGCACTGAAAAGTGCGACCAATTTCATTGTAAATTTTTCCCTGTTTTCTCCAAAACTACGTAGGTTGCCTATTTGGGGTTTTCGGTTGCCTATGCAATATTAAGTAGGCTTTAATTTTGTATTTGTATTTTTAGCTAATTCATTCCACAATAACAGAAAACAGCTAATAAACCCGAAAGTTTTTTCGGCACGCTAGAAACATATGGGAAACATAGGAAACGTCATGCCCCTGAGTCCTCCCATCAAGGTCCGCACAAGATCATCACCGCGGTTCGTGGTTGTTTCATTCCATTCTTTTTTGAAGTCCTTGATATTCTCCATGCGTTAGGCTTCTTCTTCAGATCATATTTAATAATAGCCCAATATGTTTCAACTGGACGGAGATTTGGAGTGTTTGGCGGATTCATCTCCTTGGGTACATAACGAACGTTATTCTCCTCGTACCATTCTTTAGTTGCTTTTGAGTAATGGCACGACACCAAATCTGATCGGAAGATCGGGGGTATGTCATGGCATCTGTACAGAGGCACCAGGCCTTTTTGGAGGCACTCCGTGATGTAAATTGACGAGTTCGTGTTGCCCTGCATGAAGAACGCCTTGCTCTGACGTCCACATGAGCAGATCGCCATACAAACCATGTTTTTTTAGAAACTTTTCATAATTTTTGTACCTGTACTTTTTCTTACATCCTATGGGAGATTTTTCGGTGTAATATTGCTGGCTTGGTAATTGTTTGAAGTCTCCTTTTACGTATGATTCATCATCCATCAAGATGCACCCACTAAAGCCAGACATCATCTTATCGTTCAGCCTTCGAGCTCGTATTTAAGCTGACTGACTTTGTGCATCCGTGCGATGAGGGGCTGCTTGGGCCTTAAAAGTCTTCAGTCCATTCTTCTGTTTGATTTTGTGCACAAGACTAGGAGAACATTTAAGTTTGTTAGCCATATCTCTCACAGATGTCGAAGGATTGTTTTTGTAGCGCATGATCACCTTTCTCCAAATCTCGATCTCTAGGTTTCTGGGCAGTGGTTTTACTGTCGAGGAATCGAAGAATCACCCTCCGGACGGTCTGGCGTGAGGTATTTTTGAGTTTTCCAAGGTCCGCGTAATTGATTCCAGGATTTTTTAGATACGTGTACACGATCAGTTCCCTTCTCTTTTCCATTATTATTTCGTTTTCAGTGAAAAATGATACGAAATTTAATGAGAGTTTCACGAAAAGAAAGGTAAAAACACGTGTTACAATGTTTACCTACAAGGAAAATGCGGAGCTAGTGACATCTGTCATAAAAATATCAAATCGTTTGGAACAATTTTATCGTGGACATGCTTTAATGCTAATGCATTAATGATAATGATGCTAATGGATTAAGTCAGAAAGAACGTGCAAAACATTTTGGTAATTTTCAAATCAAAACGATAACTTTGAAAAAGTTTATCAATTTTTCCAATGAATTTTTAAGAAGAAATATATGCCAATCTATTTTAAAATTTTGAATCCTTGTAGTTCAGTCAATAAGAAAAGTTACATTATTATATATTGAGAAAATTTTTTAAAAAAACATCAGTTATATGAACGTAATTAAATTACATCAAAATCTGTATCGCAAAAAATAAGATCACAAACTATATACCTGTAATTTATTTTCTAATTTTGATTTTTAAATTTTTATGTATCACCTCTATCGCTTTCAAATACAAATCCATGTTACACAAGTTTAATTAAATCTTCTTAAATAAAGAGAACAATTACGTGTGCTTACCTTCTGCTATTAAATACAAAGCTCTATAATCTGAAAGCTTCTATTCACTCCTCTAATTCTTGTTGGCAAACAAGAATTCTAGAGCGTAATTGATTTTATTGTAGAGAAATTGTAGGTATTAAATAAATTGGAAATTATATAATTTTAAATGCTTCATTATTTAGTGTCACTCAGAATGTGGAAATCCTTACTGAAGGTTGAGCAATGAATTCTTTAGGAAATTGATTAAGTCTGCGTATTGAAATGTGGCACGGATTATTTTTGCTATGCTCTGCTGAGCAGATTGAATTTACTTAACCAATGGCTCTTTGTAGCAAATTAATGTATGGCGTTATTATAGGCTAATTATATATAATGGATGAGAATCTGAAATGGTATTTGAGTCAGGGCATGTGGCCTCATGAGGAAATTCCGCTGAATGAGTGATATTAGAGCGAAATGTACTCTCTGGTCTGCCTGTAATATACGAATTAATGAATTTTATAGCGATATAGAATATGGATATCTCTCACCACGTGCAAACATGAATGTTAATCGTAAACAAAATTACAGCACAATGTGCAATGTTTCTAAAAATTCATCTATATAGTGTGCAATTTTCAAAGACATTTGGTTTATTTTTGAAATGTTTTGAAATGCTCCTTTCACTGAGAAATCTCACCCGGATGTGCTGTGAATTATTGCTAAATTGTATGGTATTTCTATTCGATCTAAGGTGAACAATAAATCAATCAAAATGAGATTTGTATGGAATAAGTAGCTTTTGGCCCGGTAGAGAACTTTTCGCAATTGTTGCACAACAACATTCAAGAAATCGTTCTGTCAAGAGTTGGAGAAGTTTGAGAGAAGTGACAGAGATGATAAGATTAAGATGATTCTTCACCATGGATATTTCTGTATTAGCAGATGTGGATTTTCCCCTCAAAATCTCAAGCTCATTGTCATGGTAACTCATGGTAAAAGCTAAACTCGTATCTTGTCGGATTAAATCGACATTCTCAGAAACTTTTTCCATTGAATTTTCGTCAGCCTCTTTAGCGTCAATCGTCAGTTGAATCCAGCCATTCTTCTACAAAGATGCCTTTTGACCAAATCTTAAAAAATGCAGAAAAATCACGAAAATGTAAAAACATAATAGCAACAATTCAACCAATAAACCATAGAGGTAAAAATATTATTTTATGCAAAAGAATTAAACTAATAAACAAACTTACAAAAAAAAACATTCAATAAAATGCTTTCATTTTACTTGGGATATTGGAGGTATAAGGGTGGTAATGTATGGTGCGGAAAAAGCTTTCAAGCTCTATGAATTTTACATAAAGTCGATTGTCGCGCTACATACTTCATGTATTACCATTTACACAATGTTCCCATTGCAATATCCACATATAGCCTCCAACATCCCTAAAGCCACGTTCCGAGGTACCAATAAATTCATTTTGCCTTCCAACTTAGTAAATAGATCAGCAGGAGAAATCCACATGAAAGTCAATCCGCGTCAATTTGTCCACGTGTGTGCGAAGCTCATAAAGTTAATTATCCCGGAGATTACAGCATCAGTCATTAAGTTGGTAACAAATCCACCGTGACATATTGACCAAATGGCAACATAAATGTTCGGTGACCCATACTTATATCCTAGCAGCTCAACACTCCAGGTTGTTAATTCACAATTACAATATAAGTACGGTAAGAACAGTGCTGATAACTCGATCTCGTACAGAGATTTATATGGAAAACAAATCGATGGTGATACAAACGTTTTTGTTCCAAACTTTATTATACAGAATTTCTGGACAATATTGCTTAAATATTTAAACCCTATGATCTAATGACGTCTACACATAAGAGAAATTTATGTTCATATTGAAGCAATTTCCCTACACACAGAAAAATGGAAAATTCTTAAACAGAAACACCCAGGAATTTAATTTCAAATCCCATCCAATGAATGCTAATGCCCTAATTCTAAATCGTTGATCATTTAGTTTTAGTTGCGATTTGCAAATCTGTAGACATTTTTCATTTTCTACTTAATGCTGAACTTAAGTTCCTTGAACTTAAGTTTTAACTTGAAAGAGCTAAGGATTCTAGCCAATTTATTTCGCTCAGAGTTTCTAAACTTAAACGCCTCGGGGATTCACGTCCAATTTAAGTTCCCAGGATCTTATATATTCTTAAATTTAAAGTCAAAATTTTTCTGTGTGTATGCATGTGTAGAAAACTCTTCAATATGGACATAAATTTCTCTAGTGTGTAGAGGCCATAAGGGGTCAATAACTGTATCGCTCACGGTGCACTCGAATACCTCTTTGAAAATTTCTAGCAAAACGATGCCGATCGCTAGATCGGCGCCGATCTAGCGTTTACCTCTAACAGTTCATTATGTGAGCCACCTACATTTACCCTTGTATTCAATACCCATTGTTCTTTTTAGCTGAAATACTAACATTTTTTGTAGTCTCATTTAGGTGATGATTTTATTGTAATGACAATGTATCATTACACATAATCCGTCTCTTGAATTTAAGGAAAAGATCACCGAAGACCGAAAGTCAATATCTTTCACCGTTTGGCTGCTGGGATGGAGAGAAGTTGAAAAAAAAACACGATTGTTAAAACTGCTCTCTCTTGGAGTTCGAGTAGTTAAAAGAAAAACATAGAAAAATCCAAGCAAATGAAATGATTTTGAAAGGATGCGGAAATAGTTCCCTTGAGTCATTCTCTTAAAATCGATGTATCACACCAACCTCCTAAAATGGTCCATTATTTAGATAAAATAAGTTTTTGAAATTACTATATCCATTTCTTTACAGGAAAGATCTAGGGTATAGGGTATTTGAACAAAACTATTCTTAATAAATGTACATTTCTTTATTATTTGCATTATGTGTATCCTGCGAGTTATGATTTTACTAAATCGAATTGAATTGAATTGATATCATAGAGACTACCAGACTGCCCTTGTGCATGTCTTTCCCTGCTGCGCTATTATATTGCAAAAAGAGATGGCAAAGAGATTCCGGAACAACAAGAACGGATAAGACTTGTTCACTTTAGAATGTTCTTGTCATTATTAACATGTTTACGCGCAAATAAAAGGTATATTTGAGAAAAATAAATCAATTACGATCAATTGACCAATTCATTACAGTTTGGGACTTATATAGCCGAATAAGAATTGTCAACACCTCAGAAATGTCAAACCATACCGGTTTAGAAATGATCCTTCCAAACTGATTACCAAAATAATATTCAATATTCCATAATAGCGCTTTTTCCGGTCATAGATTTAGATTTGGATTGAAATGTTCATCTAGGCTACCTCTAAAACATATCCCAAATTAAAAGAAATCTATAGTGCCTTTTGCAAAATAAACCCAAAAAACATGGCTTTGGAGGGGTTGGAGGGGGTTCGCGGAAACCTCGTATTTTACATTTCGTATTTTACATCTTCGTATTGCACATTTTGTATTGCGGAAACTTCGTATTTCAGCACATTTCGTATTTTACCATTTCGTATTTCACATTTCGTCTTTCATACATTTTGTACAAAAATTGAACATTTCGTCTGCCATACATTTCATACAAGCATATCAACCAATAAAATAATAGAATTGTAGTTTTATAAGGTCAAGGGCGCTATGCGCCTCGGGTCTAAGTTTGAAGTCGAACATCATGCTTTTTAATTATTCATTTATTTAAAATTTTTATGAAAATTTCCAACTGCTTCAGCAAATATTTCAAATTTTACCACCAAGTCTGAGAAATATTGGTAAATGTTTACAATATGCTCTTAAAACCCATTTGAGCCTTTTATTCATAACTTTATCAAGACATTAGATGGAGATTTTATAAAAGGGAAACGTGACCATTAAAATGGATTTTATAATAATTCCTTAAGTTTTTTTTGTAGATATATCTTGTGTAGCCGGGCTTTTGCCCTGACAGATTCCTTATGGAGACCAAAGCTTTTCGCGGCCAATTGCTCAGCACCGCCCAGGCTCTGTGCCTCCATCCGATCTCTTCCAGGCCATGTTACCGACTGACTGACAGTTATCTCTTGTCTTATCTCCTGTTATCCTGTTAACCAAGGCCAAGCTCACAGACGACGAGCAACCAAACCAGTAAAAGGCCTTGCTTGGAGCGGGAGGCGGGAAATATGAAGTTGCTGCGAACAGGGAAGGGATAGCCGAGCCATTGCCCTTAATTCGGGCCTACCCCCAGCAACGAAAGTTCCCTGTTTGAACACCATTCAGCAAACGCGTTCGGAACAGGGTTCGCTTCAATGTAAATCCTTACGGCGTGGGAAAAAACGAACGCGGTTGAAGTAATAGTTCTCCTTGGTGGCCACCACTTTCTGAACATTTGGGAGGCCGCGACCATCGGGAAATGTGGAACAGGGAACTCTTTCGTTGCTGGGCCGCTCAGACCTTGCCGATGAGGGCTAAAATAGTTCCTAAACCAGGGCGTTAATTAATGGCTCAATGCTGGGTCCCCTTACCCTGTGTCAGACGTGTCGTTTTTATTTTTTTTTTATTTTATATTCTTTTTATTTCTTTCGTTTTGTTTTTCTATATTTTTGTTTCCGTGCCTTTGGTTTTTTCATATCTGAATGCGGAATACGACGAATTTGAAAGAAAATAAAATTCGTAAATTTTACTTTATATAGAAAAATTTTATTGCTTAGATAGTGAAAACTGAAAATTTTGAGAAATTCCGCGCAAAAATTTAATTATAGATCGGTTCGAATAGTCGTTTACGACTACTTTAATGCAATTTCCGACAGCCGCATACTTTTTCTTGTACGGATTTCATTAAAAAAAATGTTTGGCAAAAAAAAACGTAATATATAAATAGGCTGCAGTTTTATGTGATAAAAAATAGAAATTTTTAAGTGTTAGAGAAACTTTCCTCCTGATAGCGAAATTGAGCTCGGCCATTGCCGCTCTGAATAAGGATAGGGAAGTGAGCGTGTATGACAGCCTGCTGATGACAGCTGCGTTAGTGTGCGACTTTGAGAATGCTCAGTTGTTTGCATGCGAAATGCTCCCACATTTTCTTAGTTTTTCGATAATTTCTTAAGTTTTTGTGAAAAAATAACATTCAAATGTGGAGGTAAAATCCACTTTTGCCCGCCGTGTAGGCAGAACTGGGGCTTACTCTCACTTGCTCGCAACCCCTCTTCGCTTGTTCCCGAAACTAATCTGACTGAATGGGCAGTAAGATAACTCCTTTCTCGAACTTTTGGAGAGAATGTCTTCGTCTCTCGCTGTCTAGTGATCGACTAACACTGAGGGTGAGCGAGGATCGAACCGAGCAAGCGGCGCTAGCCGGCGATGATAACATCACGAAACGGAAGAATGCCACAAGCGGGAGATTTTAAGCTTTAGGTGTCGGGGGAACTACCACACAAATTCCTTAAAACAAGTAATTTTTTAACATATAGTGATGAAAAACTAGTGAAAACAGTCCAAGAAATGATTCAAATCGCTAAAAGAACGAAACATAACCTAAATTTTGAAATGTCAAATGGACTCCAATATTTTGCTTCGAAAATGGGGCCTAAGTTATTAAATGGGGCTTCGAAATTGGTAAAACTTGGTTCTGTGATTCATGTCCAATTAGTCTTCAGTGATTTTTGCTCGAAATCTAGTCAATTTTTAATAGTTTTAACGAAATCAAAATACACGGTGTCAAAGGACGAAATGTTCATTTGGACTACCTCCATCTCATATCCAATAATAATAATAATACAGAGCGGCAATGGCTCGGCTATCCCTTCCCTGTGCGCAGCAACTTCATATTTCCCGCCTCCCGCTCCAAGCAAGGCCTTTTACTGGTTCGGTTGCTCGTCGTCTGTGAGCTTGGCCTTGGTTAACAGGATAACAGGAGATAAGACAAGAGATAACTGTCAGTCAGTCGGTAACATGGCCTGGAAGAGATCGGATGGAGGCACAGAGCCTGGGCGGTGCTGGGCAATTGGCCGCGAAAAGCTTTGGTCTCCATAAGGAATCTTTCAGGGCAAAAGCCCGGCTACACAAGATATATCTACAAAAAAAACTTAAGGAATTATTATAAAATCCATTTTAATGGTCACGTTTCCCTTTTATAAAATCTCCATCTAATGTCTTGATAAAGTTATGAATAAAAGGCTCAAATGGGTTTTAAGAGCATATTGTAAACATTTACCAATATTTCTCAGACTTGGTGGTAAAATTTGAAATATTTGCTGAAGCAGTTGGAAATTTTCATAAAAATTTTAAATAAATGAATAATTAAAAAGCATGATGTTCGACTTCAAACTTAGACCCGAGGCGCATAGCGCCCTTGACCTTATAAAACTACAATTCTATTATTTTATTGGTTGATATGCTTGTATGAAATGTATGGCAGACGAAATGTTCAATTTTTGTACAAAATGTATGAAAGACGAAATGTGAAATACGAAATGGTAAAATACGAAATGTGCTGAAATACGAAGTTTCCGCAATACGAAATGTGCAATACGAAGATGTAAAATACGAAATGTAAAATACGAGGTTTCCCAATCCCGTTAATTTTGTACCTTTTTAAGGGTAAAAATAACATGAAAAAGGGTTACTTTAATCCCTAATATACCTAAAAAGCATAATAAAAGCATACCGATTTCGGATCAATACTGCAGGGTAAAATAAACATTTCCGGAGTGTTATTTTAACTTTTTTGGATTTATCTCAGTGTAGTTATTAGCAGATTTTTCTTATCACCCGTATTACTATCAAATTGTTTTTGAATTTCCGGGTAATGCTTTTAGCGTCCTTTTAAAATTAAAATAGAAGATCAAATTTCGCTACAGTTTTCAATCAATAATTGAATATTAAGCACTGTTGATATAAATCGTCGGTTGCGTCTACCTCTGTCGTATCTGCATTATTTTGTGTCAGCATTTCACGCAAGAGAGGCGTCTGTATTGTAACTTGCCCCAAATGCAGATATAAAACAAATGCAGATACGACAGAGGTAGACGCAACTGACGAAATCATTATGTATAACGTGTATAACAGTTTTCATAATTTATATATCCTAGCTCCTATGCTCTATGCAAAAATATTTTCAATAATACAATAATACTCGAAATTGTTTTCTAGTGAGAGTTGATTATTTAGCAAGTCGTGTACGTATAATACATTATAACGGTTTTATATTTTATCGTCTCATAAAGAGAACATAGACAGAGAATATTCTTAAATTAGTTATCTAAAAGTATTCTAAATCTTTAACTACTGATAAACCAAACAGGGGGGTATTACATAAAGACGTACAGTAGACTCTCGCTAATTCGGCTCTTTTAAGATCGGGCTACTTTTTAATTCGGGCGTCAGTTAAATTTGCAAATAGTTTGTTGACATTTTTCAAATTCGATTATAATTATCGAATGAAGCAAATATGCTCAAATTTGCCATGCTTTGCCTCAGTTGTGATGTGATTTTGCATTATTAAGGGGCTTTCATAAAATTTACAATTAATATGAGCATGTAAATTTAATATGAGTACGCAGGTAAACAAAATATCGTTGCATTTCAGAAAATTTCATACCCGAATTTATCTCTAATTCGGGTGACATTTCGTTCCCAAATGCCCGAATTTCAGAGAGTCTACTGTAAGTTTTTATTTCTGCCGTATCGAAAACATCAAAACAGAGTTTGGGAGGTGATTGAACTATAAATTTCTTGGATACAGCCTTTTATAACAGACGCCCTCAACGGGACCTTACAGTTCCATGGCATGCATCACATATACTTCATTTCCCTCTTTGCTTGGCCAGTACATTGCGTAATCTACAAACCTATCCGGCTCGAAGTACCAAAAAATGTCGCAAAGATAACCTCCGTTCATAGTGTTCTTCTATAAATTCTCTTGCCTTCGGGATGAACCTTTCCTCGTCCTTGAAACTTCTTGTGGTTTTATTAACCTTCTTCCTCAGCCTTTACTGTGCTACAGTGGCTACAGTTTACAAATGAACTGATTGGTAATTTAATACTGACAAACTTCTCTGTACGTCACTTTTAGAGGAGACTCTTAGGGAGACGTTTATCACTTCCTTCTACCGCGGCCTTGCAGTCTATAGAAATCCCTGTAAATAATTATAAACTAGATAGTTTTAGACTTTTAAAGAAGTCTAGAATCTTTTCCGGCTTAATTTTCTAGATGTCGTGCGATACAGATGTGTATACAGGCGTTTTATCTTCCATTCAATAGAATTTACAAAGGTAGTCCTGTAAAAACTTTGATTTTGTGCAGATGCTTTCTTAAACGGCAGTGTCCTGTCATTAGTTCCTGTAGTACAACATTATCTGCATTCTTATACCTCGTGATTTTCTATATAGCTCTTGGAACCTCCATTAATTTTAGAAACACGTTTTTTCTCTAAAAATCGCAAATTCTGCTAGTGTTCAGCAAATGGTTCTATCACAAAAACACGTTTTTTCTTGCTTGAATATATTTCTTCTTCTTCTTCCGATGAACTTTAACTTTGAAAAGCCTTTTCTTCCGACTTAATAGCCCTTTTCGAACTCGAATTATTGCACTTAAAAAATAATTTGAAGTTTAACATTTGTTATAACTGTTATAACAAGAACAAATTAAATATTACTATTACTGCACTTCAGTTGTGAAAATCTATATTTTCATGAGTTACATATTGCTTTTTCCTGTAAATTAATCTGACAAAATATAAAATAAATTGCGTCTTTAGTTGGTTACAATTTTTGTGACTTGCACTCTAGTTTTAATTCCACACTGACGGAATCTCTACCCCACATTTTATTATGTCTTCATTTAGTAACTACAAAAAAAAAGAATTTTATTAAATAAAGCCCCATTGCTGTCAAGTGACATAAACATTTGAAGCAAAGAAGTTTTTAATCTAACGCAACGCTAAATAGAATTAATAGCATCATTTTAATAACATAATTACAATGATGTTTTTTTTTACTCGGGTGGTACAAACCTAAATGCAAAGAAGGCACTGAAATGAATATATAATTATACACCTCTTAAATACGTTTTGTTCTTAGCACTCGCACTGAAGACTGATTTCGAGAGAATATGCTTAGACAGATGATGATGAGGTAAAAAGAGTGGTAAACATGCGATTACACAATGTCTAAATAGTGTTATATTTCTGACATTATTATCGGTATAGAAATAACAATGGATGTTAGGGAGAAGAGAATCTGATGTTAGATACATTTGGAACAAAAAAATAATCGAAATTAAAATTTTTGAGATATTTCTGAGGCAAAAATATATAGCGGTTAAAGTACTGTCAATAATCTAAGCATAGGTAGTATATTTTGTAATTATTTACCCACTCAACAAAATTGACATGAGTACGTCATTTAAATATTATGTCAAATAAATTCATTTATACAGTCAAATTTGGAAGCTGTGATAATTGTTAAATCATGTTTGAAGAATCTTTCAGTTGCCTTCCATCACATTTAATGCCCCCAAAAGTGTCCTAAAAAAGTGTCTCTGTGGTGTCATCAAACAGCGGAATCTTTTTCTCTGTTTTCTCTATTTTATTGTATTTGATTAATAGGAAAAGTCAATAATTTTTTTTCATCACTCTGCTCCTTGATTTTTTTTTCAACACTCACAGCCATTTCTCATTTTGATATGACTTAAAACTTTTGAAGAGAATAGACCGCAAAAGAGCGAGAGGGAGTCAATGTCATTTTCATAAATAAATAAACATGGTAGGAAAGCGGCTTCTTTCTTGTCGTTTTTTTTTATGATTTCACTCTCCAGAATAAATCTTTAAATGCATTGCAATTGTTTGTGTACGTTAAATGACAGAATATTTGAAATTTTCTTTTCCATCAATCGTTCTGCTATGCTACCATCAAGTATTTTAAGGCGTATAAAAGGTTAGAAGTGACAAAATTGTGTGTTATACGGGTTTCAGACCTAAGGCTTAGCCATTAATTGCTCTAATTCGGTGAAAACCGTTCTTAAACATTAGAATTAAAGAAAAGCTTACAAAACAGGAGGGTGTAAAAGTTATCCAAAGGCCACAGTCACTCGGACTTATATGGGCTTCAGACCTAAGGCTTATCCATATGCCATAGCTGTTCTAATTTCTAATTTCTTATCGATCATCATTTTTTGGAAAAATTTAACTTAGGATTGAATTATTAAAGATAAATAACCTATTAGGCTTTTAAAAACCAATAAAATTAGTCGCTCGGATTTTGAGACCTTCGTGAACTGGGCTAAACCTCCAGTCTGAAGACCGCTTTACGATAACACTAAAAGTCCACCATTTGTTCAAACGCCTGCATGCAGCCCTTTTAACTTTTTTTACCCAGAGAGCACAATTAGGTGAAAAAGTAGGGGAGACTGGGGCAAAAAGTCACAAATCAAAAATTTTAAAATTCAATATCTTCCAAGATAAATAAGATAGCGGCTTAAAATTTTTTCCATAGATAGCCTCCATAGGTCTTCTTCAATGTCGTAAGTTTGTTAGAATTTGAACAAGAAATTTAGAAAATAAAATATATCGAAATTGTTAGCCCTATTTTTGAAATATTTTCCATGCAGAAGATATCAATTATTGGCTACTTATATTAAATTTGATGCACTGGTGAATATTTCCTAAATTACCTGGATATTCTTTGAATACGAATCCGCTATCTATTTTAGAATTTTTCAAAGATTCTTTTCTCCAGAAATCCTTTTATTAAAAACGACCACTTGGGGTAAAAAGTAACAGAAGCTGTGGAGCAGAAAGTAACAAAAACCAATACAATTTCTGATGTCCCATGGTGAAAAGAAACGCTATGTGTCGCCGCTTGTTTGCATTGGTCAAACGATTTGCAGTCTTTTGTGTGTTTTTTGTAAAATAGCTTAAAATGAGCTTTTCTCGCTCAGATAGAGAAAACGGTGTTTTACAAAGGTATAGAAGAATAAATTTCCTATGAAAATATGTAATCTAGGTATTTTGCTTAAATTCACGGAATCCCGTAATAAAGCGAATCAAAATATGATAGTATCTTATGCCTGATACTATTTGCCCCAGCATTTTTGAGAATGATCACAAAATTATCTTCTAGAAAACGGCTCGACAAATATATTTCCTTACAAAATAGAAAAAAAAATGACTTTCACAGAGTTGTAGAGCGGTAAGTTTCCTATAAAACTGTGCTAATTAGAAATTTTGGAGGTGCTCGGGTAACTTGTAAAAAAATAAAATATCCGGTGACTTTTTGCCCCAGTCTCCCCTAACACCCCTAACGTTTTCAGCATATTTTTGCTGAATAGATCAGCAAAAATATCCTGACCGGGGTCAGCACTTCTAGAACAAAAACTGCTAACCAAATATATGGAAATGGCACTGTCTCGCGAGTATCGTTTTAAGGTTAGCAGAATGCAACTGAAAATACGAATATTTTCAGCTGAATTGAAATTGACTAGAATTTGATGCTCGCTGGATATTACAATCAAATTTGAATTTAGTTGTACCGAAACAATTTTGAGTAGTTTAGTTTGCAAGTTAAATGTTTTCAAATGACACAAAAACTCTCTCGAACAAGTGAAGTTCGTGAAAACATCAAGAGAGGCGCTAATACAATTTACGATAAAGGAGCATGGAAAAAATGTTTAGAACATCTAGAACGTATAGAACCAACTTGCCCACCCTCCTTTACTTTTGCACCTATCTAAGCAATCCAATCTTTACCCATTTTCAGTGCATTTAAACAATTGCAGTTTCAATTCTACTAAAATGGTTATAAAAATTTAACTTGCAAATTAAATGCTTCGAATTGTGAATAATGCTCTGGGATATTTTAAGTTTGTTAAACGGTCACCAGACTTTCTAACAATTTACGAACAATTTGCTTTTATGTTCGACAAATTATTTTCAACGATTTTTGCTATTTAAGGGAATGTAGCTTCGGTTCATTGCAATGATTTTAATAATTTAGTCTGAAAAGGAAAGGTCTTCAAATAGCGATTAAACGTCAGGAACTAATACAAGATGCACTGCAATTTATATCAAGTGATTAGTAAAGTATATCAAGTAAAACTAGTACTGCTCATTTTTGCAAAAGCTTGAGATATCGGGATGATAAGAAAATGTCAGGGTTAAAGTCAAATTTGAAAAATGAACAGGTGAAATTTCCGCTCGGCGTCGCTGCAATCCACGAAGAGGAAGTGTCGCTACAATTTGCGATACAAAAACTAGCTTTAAAAGCTAAATAATTAGACAAGTTTAGAATGAAAAGAAGAACTATAAGATTTAAAATCAGCAAGAGGCGAAACTCCCACTAGGCGTCGCTTCGATCAATAAAGAGACGGTATCGCTATGAAACTAGGATTATTAAGTATGCAAAATAGAACACAAGGAACAATATTCACTGGTGCAAAAACTACCCAAAAAAGCTAGATAGATAAGTTTACTTTGATATGAAAAGTCTAAAGATCTAAAATCAGAAAGAGGTGGAAGTTACGCGACACGTTGCTAAAATCAACGTAGAAGAAGTGTCGCTATAAACTTATATTATTAAATATGTAAAATTAAACGTAAGAAACAATATTTACTCGTACAATAACTGGCCTAAAAAACTAGATAATTTGATGATAAGAAAAATTACAAGATCTAAAATTAGGGAAAGGTGGAACTCCCGCTGGGGGTCGGTGCACTCGATAAAGAGGCAGAGGTCGCTATTAAACTGAAACAATTTACTCGCATAAAAACTAGCTTAAAAACCCAGATAATTCAGGAACTTCATAATGGTAGGGGAATGTTGGCATGGTTCGCATAGAGTGAACCTTCAAACAACGCAAATTTTCTCTTTCTTTCCAAAGAGCTAGTTCGTCATTTCTTAGCCATAAGATAGATAATTATCAAGCTCATGAGACGAGATGATAAATGGTAAGTCAGGTCTTTCCAAGCAAAGAGAAAATTCACATCGTTTGAAGGTTCACTCTGTGCGAACCATGCCTACATTCCCCTAGAAAAATTATAAGATTTGAACCTAGAAAGAC
Source organism: Phlebotomus papatasi (assembly GCF_024763615.1). NCBI lineage: Eukaryota > Metazoa > Arthropoda > Insecta > Diptera > Psychodidae > Phlebotomus > Phlebotomus papatasi. Next base: position 20,292,101 of record NC_077223.1, on the reverse strand, counting down.
GCAAAATTTCCGCTGAGCATCGCGGCAATCGACGAAAAGGTGTGGATAGGGGAAAATACTTTCCCTTCGAACGTTCATTCCTTCGAATAATGTGAATTTTCTTTTATCCTAATAAGAAAATTACACATTTCTATTAAATATTAGTTAGATTATTATCAATTTTTTATAATTATGTGATAAATATGTATAAGTATCTTAAGAAAATAAATGAAATTTCACATTATTCGAAGGCATGAACGTTCGAATGGAGAGTACTTTCCCCTATCCCAAAACTTAAATTCAAAAACTGAATTAAAATCATCTTACTTGATCTTCCCCCTATATTCGAATATGCTAATTCAAAAAATGCGACTTTATTGAGGAAATTACTAATTTATCTTAAAAAAAAAAACATAACACTAATAAACATATTGAATTAAATTTTAAGTGAACACTCCAATTTGAGACTGCAAACTAAATCACATTGAATCAAACTGAGCCAGAGTGTGAGAAGATTGCACATAGAGGGAAGAGATGAACCCTCAAGATCATGATAATTTTCCACGTCCCTCTCCTCTATATTGCTTCTAATAGAATTTGCAATTTGACAGAAAATCCAACCAAAAGACTGTCTACCAGAAGCAAGTAAAGTTCTACGTGAAATAGAAACATCAGAAAGAAAAACAGTGAAAAATTATATAAATAGAGAAAATTGATTTCACTATGGTACGTAGAGCTTTGGGATATATGTTTTCTCCTGTTTTAAGTTCTTCTTCTTTTCATGTTTTCTACATCTCTCTCCTTTTCTTCGTCTTTGTGGGTGTTCGGAACATCTTTTCTTGGCCAAATACATTTCGTTTGTCTTTTCCACGTCTTTCTTATGCTCCATGGTGGTTTTGAGATGTCGCCACCGATTGTCTACATATGTACAGAAATATGTGGCAAACTATGTGCAAGAAATGACGATTATCTTATTATAAGTAGCCCCGCCTAGTGACTCAAATATCGCCGCCCAAATCTTATTTTATTTCAGCCACTCTTTTATTGAATTTGTACAAAAAAAAGAAGAATATTACCATCTCAAGAATAAAATATCTGATTGAAAAAGACCTTCCTCTTTATGCCCTTAAGATTTGTGGGATTCACTTTTCTTTTTTTTTAAATGACGTGACCGTAAAGTATTGTGAGAATTTGGGACTACACAAAAGTAGATTTAAAATTCACTCGAAGGTCCAAACTATCACTATTGACGATAGCATTGAATTTTAAAAGAAATCCATAAACAAAAAAATCATAATTCGTCTAAATTGCTGTCAATATTCTCATAGTAATTTTCATACTTAAGGAGAGGAAATTACTAAAATTGACCGAATCATTTGCAATAATTCCTTCTCAAATAATGAAACAGGGGAGAAATTGATATGCGTATCAGAGTTGAAATAATTTCTCAATATAGATAACATTTTCCAAACGGTGTAATTAAATGTGAAGTTTTCAAAACATTCGTATTGCATTAAGTACTTTTATAATCCTAATCAAAAAATATATAATAATTGAAAGGAAGGGTCCCCGTCAAAATCCCGAAAGCCAAAGAATTCTCAAAAGTATCATAACTACTGCCACGATCGTACCTGCGCTTGCTGGAGGTAAAGGGAAATTTTCTATGTAGAATAATTATTCTACACAATTTATTCATTACGAAGATTGGGATTGTAGGGTGGAGTAACCACTTATCGCCATGTTTAGGAAAAACGGGAATTAATTTTATTATAACTTTTGAACCTTTATTACAAGATAACTCAAATTTGACACAAGGTTACTTAAATGTATTGACTGCAGATTCATGAAAACAATAGTCCTCCAATTTAACCTTGGACTACTTAAAAAACTGATTTTTATTAACCATGCAAAAATAACCTCTTTGTCGCTACTTTTTACCACTTTTCGCCAGTTCTGTGACCACTTCTCGCCACCCACTTGGAAAGGTTCAAACTCAATTATTTTGGACAATATTATGCAAATTCAGTATTTCTCTTTCCTCATGATCACCCTATTATTACTCATTTTAAATGATTTTTCTTCGCTTTTATTTAAGAAATCAAACTATTGGACTATTGCATAAAGTAAAAAATCCAGATTTGACAACTAAGAAACTACGAAGTGAAGTTAGCGTCACCTATTGAAGAGAGATGGCAACAGGTAGTAAAATCATTCCAAAATATTACCACTTTTCGCCATGCCTTATTTTTATATAAATATAATATAAAATGAAATATTATTTAACTTAATACTAATTTTATCTATTCGACAAGTGTAATTAAATATTCAATAGACAAATTATTTATCCAAAAAGGTACATTTTGCTTGATGAAAATTTGATGACACAATATATTCACTGAGAAAGAAAGAGGGTGCGATTAACTTTTTTTCCTCGTAACTTTAACACTTTTTAGGTGTAAAAATATATCAACATTTTTTAATGTTAATTTTACACATTTTGAGGGTAAAATCAACATGAAAAAAGGGTAACTTTAACCCCCAATACACCTAAAAAGGGTAATATTTACACCGATTTCGGATCAATACTGTGGTGTAAAATTAACATTTCCGGAATGTTATTTTAACTTTTTCGGATTTCTCTCAGTGTTGGATAAGAAATATTGGATTCGATGCACTTGCTTAAAATATTGCTGTAAAAAATGCTCAAAATCGTAAATTCAAAACGAATAATTACTCTTTTTTGACTCTATACGTAGTCTAACGTAGACTCTATACGTTTATTTAATAAATTCCGAAAAATAGCGATTTCAATTTACATAAGTGGCGAAAAGTGGTGATTCCACTCTACAAAGAATACCACGGCGGCTAGTCTTAGTCTTTGTTTTTTTTTAAGCGTTTGCGTTTCCTTATCGTTGGGTTACTCCGAGATTATATCATACATACTGAAAGCACAGAAGTGCTATCTGGTATAAACTGTTATACAGAACTTGTAATCCTTTTCAAATTGTCCCATCTTAAATCTTCAATCTGTACATTTTTCAACACATCTAGCCACAGAAGTATCCCTAATACCAACACTCATATTCTTTTAAGAAGATTAAATGAGATTACATGTATCATGAGTGAAAATGATATGAGACTTTTCATCTGCCGTTCGTTTTATCCTTCTGATCTGAAGAAATCTCCTGAGACGAAAAATGGACAGAAATATCGTCCTCCTTTTATTTATTTTCTGCTGGTATAACATCTGCGAGGGCGAGGCTTTGAAGCATTTTGAACAGACTATTACTACAGGGATATCCCTTTTTCAACCCTCATATATACAAAATGTGAATATATACAATATCCCCGCGAATAGAACGTATGACAAATCGAACAGAAAGCAAACCATGTTAATCAATAGAATATTTAATACATTATTACCACATAATTGATTGCTCTGATGACAGTCATACGGTTAAACTAAATAACAGTCTTTATCGAATTAAAAAACAACTACACAACTTTATGGGTAATTTTTCACAATTACTGTGTTGGAGAAAAAAGCGAGAGAAGGATGGAAAAAATTTAACACGAACACAAATACATTGCTAAAGAAAAGAGAAAAATTGATAAAAAAGAAGGGAAAAGCCCAGAAGAAAATTGATCGGTAGACTTATAGACAGGTATTAGAGGTATCAATAGGTTTAAGGATTGGAAAATGCAATCAATTGGGTAATATATTCAGTATTTATACCGTACAGAAGTTTGCTGTTGTTCATTTATAGTCACAGCTGTTGTAATTGAGCGGATTGGTTGACCAACCTCGATCTGGCTCATAGTCACACCGTATAGTTTAGATCGCATACGAAGCCAGCACCAAATGCTAAACCGATTTCATTCATTCATTCATTCATTTTCAACCGCTTATTCCTAAACCGATTTCAATTAAGCTAAATTCTGCTAACTTTAAAACGGCACTCGCGAGGCAGTGTCATTTCCATATTTTTGGTTAGCATTTTTTGTTCGAGAACTTCTGACCGGCCAGCATATTTTTGCTAATCGACTTAGCAAAAATATGCTGAAAACGCTGCCTTTTTCAGCGAACTGTGTTCGCTGATTAAACTATGGCTTTGAAAACAGACAAGTTAACGAGTTTTTTTCAATTCGAACTCAACGGAGAGAACAGTAGGGTGGCGGCATTACTTGTGGCCTGTCTTTACTTATGGTCATGTCGCAATTTTTGTCAGAAAATGATTCCGAAAACCGAAAAAATGTAATTTGCTATTAAAACACATCAAATATTTTTAATTTTGAGTATCTGAAATCACTTTTTGACATTGTAAGGTTTTTTGCGGGGAGGCCATAAGTAAAGACAGTGGCCACAAGTAATGCCGCTATAATCCAACAGTATAATAATAGTTAGTTATTATATAGTTTCGAGTTTTTTTTTATTTAACGTCACGCGGTTTGTCCGCCTGTCCGTCTGATCCCTCCGGCTGCCGCCAGCAGTGATTCCAAATAACCGGGTTTTTAGGATAGACAGTTAACCGGTTTTGGATGGCTCTGAAACCGGTTAACCGGTTTTAAACCGGTTTCAAATTTAAGATTACAATATGGAATTTTGAGCAATTTTTCAAAACTTGAACTTTAATATTTAACACATAAATATATTCTTTTTCTCAGTTAGTTTAGGAATTATTTATTTTACTGCTTTATTTTGTATTAGAAATAGTTCAGGAAATTTCAGACTGCAGAAGAGAGTTTTTCCAATAATATTGTAGGGTGGAAAAGCTAATGCAGTGTAGATTTCCTTAAAAATAACCATTTTTTCATACAATTTATTTTTCTTAAAATAAATTGGCTATAAACGTTGTCATTTTTGAAAATCTTAAATAAGGAAATACTTAAAAATTTTATTCTAGATCTTGGAAAATGAAAAAAAAATTATAGAAAATGTTATAACGAACAAACCAAAAGAGTTTTCCTCTTTATTTTTAAATTCCTATGACTAGTTTAATCTACTGAGAGAAATCCGAAAAAGTTAAAATAAAATTCCGGAAATGTTAATTTTACCCTGCAGTATTGATCCGAAATCGGTGTAAATTATGCTTTTTAGGTGTATTATGGGTCAAACTTACCCTTTTTCATGTTAATTTTACCTTCAAAAAGATGTAAAATTAACATGAAAAAATGTTGATATATTTTTACACCTAAAAAGTGTTAAAGTTACGAGGAAAAAAAGTTAATCGCACCCCATTTTTTTCTCAGTGTCTTATTAAACCATAAACTTAAGTTTAGAAAACTTGGATCGTGAAAGAAAAATAATATTCACAAAAATATGAAAAAGAATATTGGAAGGATAGTTACTAATATTTATCGTTTTTAAATTTTCGGAAGGAGACGGTTTTAAACCGGTTCCATCTGTAAAAAACCTATTTTAAAACCGTCTCCAAAATAGGGCGGTTAACCGGTTTTTCGAAATCGGTTAACCGTTCTTGGAATCACTAGTCGCCAGCTCTAAAGGCCGAACAGTTAGAGATAGTGACTTGGATCCTTCGGGAGACCCGCTCCCATAAGTCAACTAAAGGATCGTTGACATGCCTCTCATTTCCCCCCAACGCCTCCGCTTCCCTCCATAACCATGTTTTTTGGGATTACTCGAAAACGCATGGTTGCAAATTACCTTAGAGGGCATTCCGTTCATATACGAAAATATCGTTGAATTATTCCGAATAACGGTTTTTCAAGTTGAAAAGGCTCTAGAGAGCGTATTTCTCAACCGAATGGTATCATATTTGTGCTCATTGGAAAGGTTTTGGAATTTATAAAAGGTCCGAATCGGTTCCAATCGGTCCTGAATCGGTAATAAACTGATTCATAACCGATAAGTAATTTTTATCACATAAACAATTTCAATTTATCAGATAATCAACCGAATTTGAAATGAAAGACTCACAGCTCCTATAAGCTTATACAATCTTATCACTTACTTTACATTAAATATTTCTTATTCATTGGCTCCATACGGTCAAGGTATAGAAGAGGAGAAGATTTCTATATGAGCAAATTGCCTCGGACGTTTTATGTTATTTTCGCCCATCAACTTCAATAGATTTTCCTCTCCTTAAAACCGCACACAATTTGAGTTAATTGATGGTTGCGTGTCCTTTCTCTTTCCACAAAAAAAAACCACACAACTTAATGATTACACACAGCATTTTTAATCATATTTTTTTAGACATAACCATAACAAAATGTAACGCACAGAAATAAAAAAAAAGATATGACCTGGGAATGAGGACGATTCAACCACAATTTCTCATGTCAATGAATGATTAAGTGCGATAGACTTTGAAAAAAAAAATATAACAAGACGTAGTTAAAACGAGGGATGAAGTGGTAATATTTTATTGAGTGAAGAAACAACCCCTTTGAACGCCTACATTTGCCATGTTCCACGCAAAAGATAATTAGAGAAATTCACGTCAGTTGCTTGAGAAGTCTTGGACACTACAATTTTTTTTTCAAACACCAAATATATAATTCTTTTTCCAGAAAATAGCAAAAAAAATTCATATCAAAAGAGCATGTTGAAATATTTCGCGTGATCTCAAGTCAGTATTCGGAAACGTCATTATTTTCCAACGTTTTTTTCTTGTCCTTATTATCTTATGTTTGCTTCATGGAAGAAATTAAAGAAACAAATCAATTTACTGAAGACGTGAATATCATGTATCTACAATAAATTGAATTACGGTGGTGAAAATTAGGGAAGAACAAATAAAATTTGTAGAAAAATATATAAATTGGTATTGATTGGGTTTTCTCCCACATGTATTATATCCTTTTTCAACAAATATTTGCCCTTTTTGTACAAAGAAATCAAATTATACAAATATTTCACATATTGGCTATTTGGCTCGTTTTTCATTTTTTTCCCTCAGGCAACACAAAATTAACTTCGCGTTTTCTGTTAACGTATGCTCGTTTTAAAATTTCGAACCTCATTGCACTTGCTCATAGACAATTAAAGACAAGGGTAAAGTTTAAAGGTGTTGCAATATACATTAATTTTTCCTGTTGACTTAACCCTATGTTTAAATCTTATCATCGATAAAACACATTATACTTTACCCTGTGAAGACCTAACCTATTAAACCGATGAGGTTTTTCAATCACTTTTATTAAATCAATCAATAATAATAAATTATTTAAAATACTGAAATAACAAACTACACCTATAAACCCTTTTATCTAACAATTTCAATTAAATGTAGGGAAGACTGGGGCAAAATTTGTCAAAACGAAAATTTCAATATTCACTATTTTCTAAAATAAAAGAGGCTGAAGCTTGTAATTTTTATTACAGATAGCCTTCATGAACCTTCATAAACTTACAAAGTTTCAAGGGATTCGAGGAATGATTATGACAAAATTTGCCCCAGTAATTTTGAGAATCTCTACAAAATCGACTTTTAGAAAATGATTCGAAAATCACATTTCTTACGAGATAGAGAAAAATAGTCTTCTGCAATGTTGTAGAACAGTAAATTTCCTATAAGAATATGCTCATTATAAAACGTTTAAGTTTTCTCAGAGCTCGTGAAAGAAATAAATATGCATTTTGACAAGTTTTGCTCCAGTCTCCCCTATGTGCAGGAAATTTATTTGATTTTTTTCCATTATAAAAAGGGTAAACAAATAACTATTTAAAAATTAGATAAGTGAATGAATTAAAAAAGATTTTCGGTCAGCTGGTCCTCTTGATTACCATTCATTTTAGGGTAAGATGGAGTATTTCGGAATCATATCTATTTTGGAATTTAGAGATTTTGTCGCTATTTCATATCGTCAAAGAGAAGAAGAAAACCACGAAGAAGTAGTGGAAAGTGGCCTGCCTTCGAATATTTCAATTTTTCTCTTATTTTCCAAAGCAAAAACCTTATTATCTAACCTTTAGTCAATACAACTTACTTTTTTCTATTAACTTTGATTTACAAAATAGAATTTTTGCTTTGGGAAATAAGAGAAAAAATAAATGTTCAAAAGCTGCCGCATTCAAAGGCATACCACTTTCCCCTGCAAGACTTTCCGTTCGAGAGTACTACTACGGTGTTTTTCCTTTTGCCATCTAAAACTGTTAGGAAGTCTCAAAGTTCCAAATTAGACTTAACTTAAAAACTTAAGACTTAACTCGGAATTATCTTTCTGAAAATGAACTAATTTTACACAAAACAAGTGGAAAACCTGATAGTCTTGTTTTTCTGTATGGAAAATAATATAAAGCAACAAAAACGAGTTATAGGGGTAAGTTTATTTTTCCTTACGAAGGCATGAACGTTCGAAGGGAGAGTACTTTCCCCTATTACTCTCAACTCTCCAATATTCGGCTCTCAATATATATTTCGGTGACTGGAGGCAGCCATAATCCAGAAAGCTGAAATTGCGAATGTCAAAATCCCGAATGTCAAATTACCGAAAGGGTCATAAATAATCGCGAAAACCAAAATCCCGAAAGCCAAAATCCTATGAAAGGGATGAAATTATGTGGAGGATATTATATAGAAAATTTTCTAAGATACAGAAAATTTCCCTTTGCCTCTAGCAAGCGCGACTGCAATCGTGGAAGTAGCTATGATACTTTTAATAATTCGGGATTTTGGTTTTCGGGATTTTGATCGAGACCCTCCGATGCTATCTGTCAATCACTTAAGAAATTCATAACACTTAAGAAATCGTGTGAGTCCTACAGCCAAAACATAAAATAGATCAAGAAGGTCCCCCTTCGCATATGTATTTTTATAAGACGTTTTTGACTCTAATCCCTTTTATTTGTTAGACCACTTTGTCAATGATAAAAAAGCTTAAAAGTATTGAAAGGTTAAACACTAAGTTTTATTAACGCTCAATTGGCGAAGATGTGAACTTTATTTTTGGACTTTAAGTTGATTTTTGAATATTATTGACTATTATGTTTTCGAAATCTACAACTTGATGGTTATCACTGGATCGTATTAGCTATAGCATTAGCTAATTACGTATAGGCAAACTTTAGGATTTAAACAATTTTTCTCTTGCAATAAACAGTAAATATTCTTTATTACATTGTAATAAAACAAAACATGCACTAAATTTTTAAATGCTTAAAAATAAAATTTAAAAAAAAAATACGATTTTCTAATGAAGTATTATGGAGTAAAATAAGATTTTTCTTGCGTTAACAATTACTTAATTTACTTGTTCTTCAGTGGCAACGAAAATAAAAAAGGAGAGATTAATTTTTGTGGTTAACTCGATGGTTAATAAAATCAAAATTTCATTTATTAAGTACATAGAGTTCTCCGATATTTAGGTGACAGTTGTCAAACACACGAGAAAGTTAAACATATCTCCCGTTGCATAGGTTTTTATCTGTCATCAGCCGAATATCGGAAAGCTCAGGGTATGTAGTTTCCCTAGTATCAATTAAAGCGTTATTTTCATTTAATCAAAATTTACTAATAAAACCACTTCATGATTGTGATGCAAAATAAAAAATAAACACACCATAAAGAATATTCTGTTGTTAGACACACAATAAATTCACACAGCACAAAATATAAAAACCGTTAACCAGATTTAAAAAATCTATGTGTCATTTTGCACCCCAATCATTCAGATATCAAAGAGCCGAGTATCAAAATTATTTTATTATCTAAAATATTTTGAATTGTGTTCTATTCAAATGAGAAAACAAACTTGAATTACGACCTCCTAAATTCAGATACTCTTACTTCATCGATTGAACTTAAAATGAAGTGAGCTTATCTGAATTCTGCATGGTGTATTTCTATTTCTTAATATCTAAAGTCGTAAAACCGCTCGTTTATGAATTTGATTGTTTTTATTCTTCCCTCAATTTCATCTGCGAGATATTACGGGAGCGGAATGAAAATTTTTAAGCTCTATTTTCAATATTTTTATTTATATTTCACTACTTTCCACTAATTCTTTTTCCAAAGACTTGAAAAATAATTTCACTGCCAGATGAAAATAAATTGCCGACTCTTGCAACCTTTTTCCCCGCTTGAGGCATTATTTTCTTAGTCAAGTAGCGTTGGAAACTGTTTTCATTTTTTTTTTTTAATTTCCAATGCTTATAGGTGTAAAGTTTATACAATTTTGAAGACAAAGCTCTCAAATTTCTTGAGCTCTTTTTTCTATATGGACTTGAAAACTTTTGTACAAATTTTTCAACAGAATAATTGCTTAAAAGTCGTAAACAGATGTTATCGGTTTTAAATTTTTAGATTAGAAAATAGAAACAATAGGGGAAGTCTTTCAGGCTTCGCACACAGTTTTGAAAGCTCTTCTGGCTGAGTTTTTTTCTGCACCGATTCGAAGGGATATCAGGGAGAACTTACAGTAGACTCTCACTCAATCGGCTCTTTTTCAATCGGGCGACAAATTTTGTTGACAATTTTCACGTTTAATTATGAAGCTAATTCGCTCAAATTCGCTATAGATCTTCCTATTTTATCGTGATTCTTTATAATTGAGCGCTTTTTGTGAAATTTACAAAGGCTGTGACGCATCAATTCTATCGCTAAACCGGATGACATTTTGCCCCATATTCCCGATTGAGAGAGAGAGTCTACTGTAACTAAAAACCGGTTGGAGGTTCGAACATTTAAACTAACTAGTTACACAAGAGTGAACAAGTTTATGAAAAGGACATTTATTTTAATGAAATTGCAGTTCAAACATTCCTCTTGTTCAGTTATAATCTTCCCGGTTTTAGAGCTCTCTCCGTTTGAGGTTTTTCCTTTATCGGTTCGAAGGTATATCAGAGAGAACTTACCTAAAAACCCGTTGGAAGTTCGAACGTTTAAACTGACACGAGTTACACAAAAGTAAGCAAGTTCATGAAATGGACATTTATCTTAATAAAATTGCGATTAAAACGTTCTGCGATCCTGTAATTCCACAAAACTGTTACTGACATTGTTGACGATAGAAAAGTCAAGAATATCGAAATTCTAAATGACCGAACTATCAATGCTAAAGCGGCGAACACGTGAACTTGCACTTTAAGTTTTCGGTAGATTTTCGAATAGGTTTGGCTTGGCTTTGAAGTGGCTTCGAAAGGTTATTACTGAACGGAGCCATTCTGTCATTTTCAAATTTCACAAAACTACACAAAAAATCACTTTTTGCAGCAAACATTACACACTGTTGATGAAATTGTTGACGATTGAAGTGTCAAGAATACTGAAATTCGAAAAAGCAGCATCAAAGCGGCGAGTACGTGAACTTGCACTTGAGGCTTCCGGTAGATTTTCGAATAGGTTTGGCTTGGCTTTGGAGTGGTTTTGTCTCAAAGGTTATTACTGAACGGAGCCACTCTAGCATACTTTTTACCATATTTCTTTAAATAATAAATCTGACTTATCGCAATATATTTTATTATCTCGGAAAAGTCACACAGTTCCAGAAACAAATTAAGTCAGATTCGCTAAAGAAATATGGAATAAAATGAAGTGTTCGAAGGCAGAGTATATGCGAATTTTGAAAGCCTTCTCAGATTGTACTATAGTATAATTCAATATCAATAACATTTTCTCATGTTCAGAAATTAACAAGTTCATGACTAAATATCATCCCCAAGATATGAGATCTCCTTAGGTATGCAAAATTTAGTACGAGAGGCATATTTAGTGGTTTCCGTAGCCACAGAAGAATCACTAAAATAAATCCGGGAAGAAGATTCGTATTAGGTGGCATTGTGGAGAAAATAGTAGTGAAATAAATGAGATTGAACGTATGTACATATTAAGCAAGTTTAGATTAACATTGTGAGGTATCTCTACACTTTTTTTTTTGGTGCTCCTTTTCCCTTAAAATCACATTTACATGTAGCACCAAACACAGACAAAATATGAACAACACAATGCACAATGTTCTTTCTTTTGCCATCATCAAATATATGTTGAAAATTGTATAATGTTGAAAGATCGTACGTACAAGATATTGACCACAAGTGAAGTTAGACTTTTGCACATGGCAGAAAAGAGATGGCACGAAATTGCAAATTTTATCCATCACCACGTAATAAGCTGGCCTCCTCTCTTTATTTATGGATACCTTCCTCATCTACCAACCTCCGACCATCTCCTGGCTTCGTTCTCTATCACCTTCTCCCTCTGGCTCTCATCACCAAAGCCATTTGGTGGCACAGGCGAAAGTGCATAAGAACATAGTGTAGAGAAGAAGTTAGGAGATGAAGACAAAAAGTTCCTTCTTCTCCTCAGTTAAGTGTGGAATTCACCGAAGAAAACCACACACAAAAGTAAAATACTACAATAAGACGATATAAAGTTATGCGGGCGCCAGCCAGCCACGGTTCCACCACCTTATCCCTCTCTTTCACATCCACTCACTCATTTATTATATAGAAAATTTTCAATGAGACGCGCTTTTTGTGCTTAAATCTTCCTTTACACACTTAAATTCACTCGCCCTTTGCCTCTTTTCCCACAACACTCCGGCCGCGATGAACATTTATTTAGGGTGATGAAATTTGCGGAAATTTTCATTTGATCTTCATCCACTGTGCATTCTTCCCATACAAATCCGCAAATAAAAACGATTCTGATTCAAAGACAAAAATGATGATCCGCTCAAATTTTGGGATAGTTATGCAGAAAATTTGAATTATTATTGTAAATCCTGTCTGACCAGGTAGGCTTGAATTAAAGCCTGAATTAAGCCCTATGTTTTATACTTTACTTTAAAAAGCTCCCATAGAAAATACTATATAAATTAAATAATAATGATGACATAACTTTCCATAGAGAACCAAGGTCTTCTCGCAATCAAGTACAGTGAAGCTCACTGGATGAAATTCAAACACCTTTAATGCAAAAAAAATCCTGGTGCCCTAAAGAGAATTCGAACCCGGGACGGGACACTTGCATCATACAACGAGTGCTCTACTAATGACGCATTGGTTACGTTCAGTAATAACCTTTCGAAGAGACAAAGTCACTCCAAAAAGCTAAGCCAAGCCTTTTCGAAAATCTACCGGAAGCCTAAAGTGCAAGTTTACGTACTCTCCGCTTTAGCGCTGATTGTTCTCCCATTTCGAATTTCGGTATTATTGACACTTCAGTCGTCAAAAATGTCAACAACAGTGTGTAAACGTTTGCTGTGAAAGTAAATTTTTGTGTAAGTTTGTGGAATTTCAGGATAATAGAACGTTTGAATTGCAATTTAATTAAAATAAATGTCCTTTTGATGAACTTGCTCACTTTTGTGTAAGTCGTAGGTTTAAACGTTCGAATTTCCAACAGGCTTTTAGGTAAGTTCTCTCTGATGTACTTTAGAATCAGTAACAGAAAAAAACTCCACCGGAGAGAGCTCTCAAGTCGGGAAGGTTATTAATTACTGAACGAGAAGATTGAGTGATCTATAGAAAATACTCCTTACCAAATAATATAAAGATCACTGTTTTACTAAAAAAAAATAGTGTTGCCACACGTTGCTCAACTGTCATTGAAAACATTAAATATTTTATAACAGATGAATATATACAAACGAAGAATAACGTCAGTTACATCACAGATTGACGTTATTCCTAGAGTTAAAATTAATCTGGGCTTAAATATCTTTTCGTTAGTAGAGACGTGGAATAGTGCTTTGACATAATGCTATCTTATATGATTTCTACCTAAAATTAACTACGGTATTTTTATTTATTTTTTTTACAAAATATCTCAAAAAGCTAACAATTCCGAAAGTAACACTACTTATTTCCGGCGCCTAGGATTCTCTAAACATACAGGGGAAGTCTTTCAGGCTTCGTACACGGTTTGGCTTCAAACGCTTCATATTTTTCCCATCTTTGAAACCAGAGTGTGTGCGAAGCCGAAAAGGTTTCCCCTACCCTGTGAATATCAGACCGATCAAAGAAATTTGAACAAAGCGGTGTAATAATCAATGCTTTGGACTAAGCTGTTTTTATCAATCGGCAACCCCATACTTTGGCATTCTAGTATGCCAAAAAATATCAATTCGTCAATTTATTTTTTCAAGTATTCAATTTTCGTCCGATTTTAGTAAAATTTTACGACTTCTTCTCGATTATTTATCGTCTTGAACTATTATATTTCTTTTTATGACGTTACTTTTTATTTTATGAAAAAATCGTTATTATCTAAAAGCGTATAGATGGCGTAGATCATATCAATTTGTTATCATTTAACCGTATTTTTAGGTAGAATTCTTACACATACAGAAGAACTTTATTCAATCCTTAAGCCACTACTTTAATTCAGTTTTAAGAGATTTGTTTTTTTGCGAAAGTATTTTAGTGATATTCTTAATTAAAGGATTTATGCAAAGCTGCGTATCGTGTAGACAATAGTTAATTGATAATATTAAACATTTTGGAAATCCAAAAGCGTATTTTTATTTGTTTTTTGTGAGTTTTTTTTAACGTCCTGCTTTCACATAGCATTTTTGACTATTTAAATTAAAGTGTTAAGGCGTCATTTCTGGTCAAATGCATATCACTGTCTTTGTAACTTCTACCATTTTTACAATATTCTCAGGTAAAAGTAGGAGGTGTATTTGGCAGTTTGATTCCTTCGCAATATACGTACGTGGGAAAATCAAGTCCTTAATTAAGGTCTACGTTGTATTTTTTGGTATGTACGAAATAATGTAGAATGGAATCGTTGATATAGAACAAAATCCATAGCCTATACCGCTTTCAAAACTTTTTGATTTAGTAAATTTTAATAGGGGAATGGAATATCGGCAGTGAGTTTTCAACCGATTTGAATTTTTTTCCCTGCAAAGAGTTAGTTCGACATCTTTTAACCCTTTAAGGACGATTGGAACACCGGTGTCCCATACAGAAAATAATTTTTCCACACTACCTAAAGTTATTTTTTCCTTATGTATGTACGTAATTGCAAAATAGAAGGTTGAAGGAATCTAGGATATTTTTTGGAAGACTGCAGCTATTTGCTATATTGTAAATTTTTAACCTCAAAAATGACGAATTTTTAAATTTTCATAATGAAAATTAATTTGAAATAAGATAAGATAGGTAGTAATAATCGTCATAAGATGGGATGATGAGAAATAGCGAACCAGCTTTTTGTAAGCAAAGAGAAAAATCGTATGATTTGGTGGCTGACCGCGTGCAAACCATGACTACATTCCCCTAAATCGAAATTATGCCTCTTGCTGGTGGAATGAAACTTGGCAACATAAATATTAAATACATGGTACATGTCATAAAACTTTTCTGTTTCTTCGCTGATTTTTGTTAAGGAAGGGTGAATTTGTAAATTTATATATATATATAAAAGCTAGAAAGATAAAGTTATGAGAAGTTTACAAAAAAGTTAAATATTCTACCGATGTAGTCTTAAACATTTTACGTGAAAAAGGGAAAAAAATACTACAATTCTTTGTCACTTTCACTTGCTGTCACATTAAAATTGAAGTTAGGGGGAAGTGGGGCTACTTTGAGCTGTGGGGCTACATTGTTATACGATTTTTTCGCATATTTCTAATGGAAACTGAGTTTTAACTTGATATAACTTGGATAGACAAAATAATTGTGGATCTAAATAAAATAATTGTAAGGACCAGCTTCATTGGGAAATAGGCGAAAAAGTTGTATAACAATCTAGCCCCACAGCTCAAAGTAGCCCCACCTCCCCCTACGCTTTAGCTAAGAAATTGACAATTAAAAAAAAATAGATATTAGGGGAATGTAGGCATGGTTTGCACACAGTGAACCTTCAAACTATGCAAATTTTCTCTTTATTTGTAAAGAACTGGGTACCATTTCTCATCTCGTTTGATGAGGTTAATAATTATCTATCATCTTATGGTTAAGAACTGACGAACGAGCTTTTGCGCAATAAAAGAGAAAATTCGGATCATATGAAGGTTCACTGTGTGCGAACCATACCTCATTCCCCTGGCAATCCTAATTGGTAGAATGTCATTTGATGAGTCAGAGGAATATAAGAAAAAATCTCATTACGTAGCAACCAATTTGTTTTAGAATCTAATGGATCATTTGCCTTTAATATTCAATAATTAATCAGGATTTTCGAAAATTTTCTACAGATAAGAAATTAGAGAAATTAAGAGATATGGCTGAGCTTCAGGTCAAAAGCCCGTATTAAAGTGCTTTAGAATGATTTTATCTTTCTAATCTAAACTCTTAAAT
Organism: Phlebotomus papatasi; assembly: GCF_024763615.1. Lineage (NCBI taxonomy): Eukaryota > Metazoa > Arthropoda > Insecta > Diptera > Psychodidae > Phlebotomus > Phlebotomus papatasi. The sequence goes on along the minus strand of NC_077223.1, from coordinate 20,275,906 downwards.
CGGTACAGTAAGAAAAAATGGTGGCAAAACGTACATGCTTTATGAAATACTCGAGTTCGTGACTTAAATGCTATACCTCAAAAATATTTTCGCATCGTTCATTGTTTATTGGTTCATTACCGATTTGAAACGATAAATAAATCACTAAAAAGATCGCCTAAAATAGCTTAGTATCACAATTCAATTTCAAACTAAAATTAATTATCGGATCATAGCCGGTTCATTATCGATTCATAATCAATTGGAAACCATTTTAGTGTTGCTAGAGATTGCAGGACCGTTCCAATCAACCCAAATATTACTCCGATTGAGGAGAACGTTCGCTAGAGTCTTTTTAACTTTTAACACTAAAACCCGTTACTAGGAATGATTCAACAGTATTTTCGTAACCTCGAAACTCAAAAGTTCAGATTTTCAAAATTATGCAAAAATATGAGTCTACTCAAACTTTTCAGTTATCCGAATATTTAATCCGAGTAAGTCGGCGGCAAACGCAACTTAAGCACATTTTTGGGAAATAAAAAATAATAATTGTAATATTACCCCTTAAGGAAGGAGTCAAATTATGTAAACTCAAAATCGAAGATTTGTCAAATAGTATGAAAGTCTCCTTAGCTTATTTTTTAGTAACCCTGTATGAGGTACGACCATCTCAATACGGTCATCACTCATCACAAAAATCACATTTACTGAGTTTACAAAGTTTCTGTTCATTTAACATTGCTTTTGTACATTTAATTATAATCTTATTGACAATTCTTCTGAAAATAAATGTAGATAAAGGTAGTAAATGTAAATTTAAATGCAGTGGAAGTGTGTTTTCCATGTAGTAACTGTTAGATCCTGTTACTAGGGGAAAGTTAGAGTAGTAGTAAACATGGGGCAGTTTTAAACAGTGCGAGTTTTTAACTAGATATTACACTTCAGAGTACGAGACCTGGGGTGATATGATAACTTATTTTCGATACTATCGACTGTCGATTCTGGGAAATTTAAACGATAGCAGTACTTCCTGTACCTGAAATAGATATTTATAAACAGTCACATTCTTTTAGGAATGTCACAATGAATGGCCCAACAATGCGTAAAATGGCGACATTCACTTAATCTACGAGATATAGTTTTATCGACACTGTCGATTCGATAGTGTCGAAAAGTTATCATTCCACCCCTGTATGAATTCATAGATACTATGGGGATCCTGGCGATCCTTGTTCACTGAAGAAATGGTTGACGTGAACACAAGTTAATGTGGAAATAGAAATCAACGTTCACAACAACCCAACGTTTTAACAATAATGTTTTAATAACACTTGCAAATCCTCAAAAGCAATTATTTAAAAAAAAATCAAATTAAATAAAAGAGTGGTATAATTCAAATTTGAATGGTGATAAGGAAAAAACGGTCATAAAACAGGCTGTTGGAAAAATTGAGTGAAAGAATGGTCCTGAAATATCTGTTTGCAATAAATGCAACAATGTTACATTGAAAATTCACATATGCCAAGAATAAATTTCACATGGAGAGAAAAATTCCAATTCAACATTGATCCACCTATAGCGATAACTACCATCAATCAAGACGGTTGTTTTCTTAAATATACAACCACAATTCTCTAAAACAAACATATTATTATGTGGCTCCTGTCTGAGTTAGTGTCTAGAGTGAGGATCGCTGTACGTCGTTGGACATCGCACGATGCTCTTTAACATCTCTTCGCCACGATGCGAAAGCCCCCAAAAGAAGAAGTTGAACCTCCGCCACGAGTATCTTTCCAACTCCGCGTGTCTTCAGTATCACCCATGTTTTTGAGGCGCACAATGAGAAATTTGGCGACTATTAAAGCCACACAGTTTGCCCAATGGCTAAAGCGATAATGATTTTCATTTTATGAGTGAGTGAGAGCATAAATGCACACGTATCATTACTCCTTTTTTGCCTCCTTTTAAACCCATAACCATCTTCTTGTAGTGTCTCTCGCTCATTTTTTCACGTGAAATAATAAGGGCATTGAGGAGAGAAGAGGAGGCAATGATAACATGTTAAACACAATTTTTGAATAATTGCTCTTTTATTTCATCTCGACAACAGAATTATTATTAATGATGGCAATTTGTTTAAATGACAAAATCAACAATTATAATTAATATCTCGTGTGATATTGAGAATTATTTACTTTTTAGTTTCAATACTTATATCAATAGGTAAACGATTTTTTAGTAACAATATTACTATATTGAAAATTAAAAAAAAAGGCTGAGGTTATCTTCTTGGCAATTATAAGAGCGTAGGCTAAATTTGAAAGTTCGGACCTTTTTAATCAATAAGTTTTAAGGAAGTTGTCTGAACACTAAATTGATGTGTCCGGAATTACTTTATGTCTGAGCCCTATGCCTCTATCCTTACAGGAATTCCCCTACAATTCCGTAGTTATTTTACCCGTTTAAAACAGTGAAGAAGTCTCTAAAGTTCTGATTAGAAGAGATTCCAAATTACCCTATTTTGCCCTAGTGTGACATTAAGTGGAATATTAGAACATCATAGCACTATAAGTAGTATCAATACCCTACTGATTATAACTTTAAAGAACGAACATAAAAATATAATCTCTGGGAAAAAATATTAATTTTAATGTTTTCATCATTATTTCAAACACTAGCACTGTTAGGATTTACGCAATATTAAGATATCTTGTTATTAATTATAATTATAGTCTGAAAAGAAAAGAATAAAGGGGTATAATGGTAAATTTACTCGTGTTGTTGTACGATTCAGTAACGAAAAAAAATCTGCTAAATGAATAGAAATTTAAAAGGAATGCTAAAAAATTGGCATTTTTCAGAGTTTTATTGCCCCATGTTTTATTTCTGTTCAATTCAGTGAGTAATTCAATAAAACAGCATAGTTCGGGAATCCTCCTACGATAGAGAATGGAGTAATAGTTTATTTAATTAATTAAACATCAAATAATAAGTGGGTTTTTTATTGTTATTTCATGTATCGGAAAATTCAATTTTCTTGAAGACTTCAGTCATCCCTAAACTGTTTGATTAACCACATCTTATTGCTATGTCATTTAATCAGTCCGCAAATTCAATTTTAGAGTTGAATAAATCGAAAAAGAATTGTTCGTCTGGTATTTTTCGAACCACATCAAAATGTCAAATGCAATTCGGTATAATTATTTTGTTGTGTACAAAATAATCTTTTTACTAAATAAATATTATATAATATTATTTTTAGTAGTATAAAGTTATTCTTAACGCACGATAACTTTTATTTGTAAATATCTTTTCAAGATCGCCTATGAGAGTGAGCGAGATGACTAGATGTAGATTTCAATTACTGTCACTCTAATGTCAAAAGTATGTTTACAAAAGAAAAGTTATTGTGTGTTGGACATAATGCCTAGTGTACAATAACTTTTTTGTTTATGAACACGTTTTTAAAATTCCCTATAGAGTGAGTGAGATGACTAGATCTAGGTCTCACTCACTCTCATTGAAATGTCAAAAACATGTTTACTAAACAAAAGTTATTGTGCGTTGGGCACAAGTCTTCATAAAATATTTATTTAAAGTTTTTTTTGTTATGGATATATTTCGTACGCTTACAGTTGAAGTTTTCCCAAGATAAATTACATTCGAAGATCTTTTTCGAAAGACAAAGAAAACACAATTGAACTCCTATCTTTACTGTGGGGAAAATTTTTACTTAAAAATTCGAAATTCTTGAATTCCTTCGAACATCTAAGACATTTTGTGCAAATAGTAAACCATTTAACCAATCAAAATCAAGTTATGATTTTTGCTGGTATTATTGAAAATATCTGAAGATCAGGGGGATAATTAACCTAATATCAGGGAGATAATTAATCTAATTAATTAAATTAATTAGATAATTAATTTAGCCCAGTCCCTATATGTATTGGTTTCAAATGTTTTATTTGAAAATATATTGATTAAAAAGGTAAATGGAGATCTGTATGAACTGCATGGCTTTATTGTCCAGAAATTCAAACTATTTTTTGAATATTAGAACTGAAACTTCGCGCAAAGTCTTTCGAATTTTTAACATACTACACTAAGAAGCTGTTAACGAAGTTATTCAATGATTATATGGGAAACTATAAAGAGAAAAGAATGTAATAGTGCTTCGATAACGAAGTCAAGACTCTAAGTTTTCTAAAGAAAATTTATTTGAAAATTAATTTCGAAAGCCAAAGATAAAACATTTTAATTTCTTGTTTCGTACACATGTTGGCTGAAGTATTTCGTGTTCGAATTTAGATATATCGTGAATGTCAAAATATGGCATTTTAATATGAAAATTCGAAATTCTGTTTAAATTTTTCGAACTTCAACGACATTTTGTGTAAATAGAAGACATTTTACCTTTTAACCGAGACACTTTTGGAGAACCAAACTTTTGCTGTAAGAATACCAACTGCTGACAATCGAAACCTTGAAATCCCTATATTCCACCCATCAAATTTTGATTTAACCTTTCCGAATTGAGACAATTTTCACAAGACATTCTTTCCGTACAGAAGTAGATCTTGAAAAATTCGAAAATCTATTTGAAGATTCAGAAAAGAGACCTTCTTAGTTCTTAATACTTTCGCAAGGTGGCGGAAGTTACATCCTGTTTGAATTTCGAAGTGCTTAAGTATCAAAATGTGTCGGTCTTCACATTGTTGTGAGGAAAAAAAACATAACAACGACGTTTACTGTTCTTGCCCCAGTATTTAATCACTCCATAATCACTGAGTAACTCTTGCCAGCTTTTTAGTGTGATATTTGATAAATTTTCCCCGCCTTGTTCGAAAATTTAGTATGAAAATTCGAAATTGAATTTGAATTCTTCAAACTTCAATGACTTTTTGCGCAAATAGAGTTCCAATTACCTTTTATCCAATACACTATTGGAGAATCAAAATCTACTTCTGTTTGGGCCCATTATACCTTTTAACCGAGACACTTTTGGAGAACCAAACTTTGGCTGTAAGCATACCAACTGCTGACAACCGAAACTTTGAAATCCCCATATTCCACCCATCAAATTTTGATTTAACCTTTCTAAATCTAGACAATTTTCACAAGTGACATTTACGCTCTTTGACAGTCCGACCGTTGTCAGAACAAGAGAACAAACGTTTAGAAATAATAATTTAATATTTTTGAAGGACTTCCGATAATTTGACTAAATTACTACAGTACACTGTCGTTCAATCGGGTCTTTTTCAATTGGGAGAAAAATTTTGTTGACAATTTTCACGTTTAATTATGAAGCTAATGTTCTCAAATTTGCAGTAGTTTTTCTTATTTTGTCGTGATTCTTTATAATTGAGCGCTTTTTGTGGAATTTACAGAGGCTTTGACACTTAAATCTATCGATAAACCGGATGACATTTTGCCCCAAATGCCCAATTGAGAGAGAGTATACTGTATCTTCAACATCTTCAACGAAACAAATATTACGCAACTAGTTTTTAAGGCTAGCAGGCACTAGTTCGAGCATTCGGCAAAGTTAGAATTCTGTAACATTACAATTTTGTAAAAAAAGAATGTAGGGGAAAGCGCGCTACCTTCGGACGATTAAAGCTTCGCACAATTCATTTTTTTCAATGTGTAGTAAGTCAATTTGCCCCATTATAATATTATATTTTAATAGCTAGTCCAATGCCTGAAATTTTCCGAAAAGGTCTATGGGTAAAATCCACAAGGAATATAGAGAAAAAAATAAATTGTTCGAAGCTTGAGTCATTCGAAGGTAGCACGCTTTCCCCTACATTTTTTCGGACTTTCGGACGATTGAAGCTTCAAAAATTTCATTCTTTCCAATATGTTTTTAATGAATTTGACCCATTATAATATTATATTTCAATAACTAGTCCGAAACTTGAAATACTCTCAAAAGATACATGGGTCAAATCCATTTATAACATAGAGAAAAGACTGAATTGTTCGAAACTTGAGTCGTCCGAAGGTAGCGCGCTTTCACTTAATTGTTTCCTAGTTTTTTGTTGAAATATCCGTATAATTGTTTAACGTTACAATAAATAATTCTAATGTAAAAATAAAGCAACGATTGTCATTGTACTTTTTTTTTTACTGTGTACTTAATGAAAAGGACTTTTATTTTTGTGTAAAAAATAGGTGCATATCCTTAGTACCATACAAAAAAAAAGAAGACAGAGAAACCGACAGCAGGAAGTACATGTAGGTTTATTTCGACAAATGTACATATACACACAAACAAATAACCCTAATCGCCAATGAATGTTGAAAACTTAAGAGGAGGAAATGCAATTTTTTTGCAGTTGGAAAAGAGATCTCTTTTCGTGTGAGCTTTCTTAAATTTGTGAATGGCTTTAGAGGAAGCTATAAAGAGTGGGTGAAGGAGAAAAAAAAATTAAGGAGTTTGCATACAAATTCATTCATAATGTTCTCTCCTCCATCCGTGAAAATAATGAATCAAATTTCACTAATTTATCCACATGATATATTACAGGTATTATTTATTTTGCCATAGTGGTCGCTCAAATCCTTTTGTACATTTGTTTGAAAATTCAATTGAAAACAGAGAAATGAATTCGTTTTTCTATTCATTAGGCGTATTAGCGGTGTTTTTGACAAGTGTCTCGAGGGGTTAAAAAAGGGTTGTGTGTGGAGTAAAAAAGGAGTCATAGTACCTAGATGGTTAATAATCTCTGTTTTACCATTTGTTGTCCCTATGTGCAATCCTTTTGATCATCTCGCCACTCATTTTCAGTGCTCTTCCACGAATTGTCGTCATAAATGGGATCATCAAATTAGCACAACATATGTCTTGTTAGGAAGTCCAATCTAATGCCTTATTAAAAAGTGATCAATTCACCTCGATATGCGAAAAAGACGACTCTTAAAGATCAACCACACGAAGAAATACGGATATTTAATTAAGTCCCAAAACCCGGACAGCATTCTTACCAATTTTCAGCTACTTATACCAATAATTAATGACAAATTTCCACTATAATCTACCTCCCCAGAGTTACCAGCAAAAACAGACTTTTATAAACTCCAACACTATATTATTTCACCTTCTTAAAGTGGCGACTAAAAAAAAGACACGACAAAGTAACTTGTACTTTGCAGAATGCTGTAATTTGGGATTTAGATGCTATGTCATAATAATGTGGTTGCAATTCACTCAAAGTTCTTTCTAGTATTCATAAAGTACCGTAGACGGGGATGACTTTATCCTCCGAGGGTGACCATGGATGAGAGACATTACGAACACAAGGGGGCGCAGAGTCACCCGCATCTAGCACTGAGAGAAATCCGAAAAAGTTAAATCCGGAAATGTTAATTTTAACCTGCAGTATTGATCCGAAATCGGTGTAAATATTACCCTTTTTAGGTGTATTAAGGGTTAAAGTTACCCTTTTTCATGTTAATTATACCCTTAAAATGGTGTAAAAGTAACATTGAAAACTGTAGATATATTTTTACACCCAAAAAGTGTTAAAGTTAATTGCACCCTCTCTTTTTTCAGTGACCTCAATCGTCTCAATATAGAATAAAATTCAGAGAATTGCATTTCTAATACGAAATCAACTTTTCGATCTATTATTGATTTTTGTTCAGTTAAAACTGTTTACAAATCGCGAGCGATTCGAATTTAATTCATTCGAAATATTCATTTTATTTCCATTCACAACTAGAGTTTGTCTAAAGAAAAAAATAGTCGAAGTTCGATTTCGAAAGCCTATGAGAAGATACTTTAATTTCTCGTTTCGTCCACGTAATGGCTGAAGTATTTCTCGTTCGAATGTCGAAGTGTCTCGAGTGTCAAGTCAACATGTGTAATGTCCCCATTTTGTTGTGAGGAAAAACTACACAGTAAAAAATAAGTACCACTATAATAGTAGGTAATTTTTGACATCTCTATTGTAGTGGTAATTTTGGGAAAAGTGTATTTTTTGAAACATGTAATCTTCAGCGTGTATTTTTTTGCGTGTAATTTCCAGCATGTAATGTTTTTCGCGTGTAATTTGCAGAATGTAATTTTTAAATATGTATAAAAGGGAGCGTGTAAAATTAAAAAACGTGTAATTTTATTTCACTTTTTTCATGAGGGATTTGTTTTTTTCCGCAAAAATGAGAAGCTATAAAACTCACAAAACTAAAGAAAATACTTACAGGTGGATACCTCCAGCAGCTGTCAAACCATAATGGCGATTTTACACGTTTCTGATTACATGCGCCAAATTTTACACACTGCGGAATATTTACCACTTTTTAAGTTATACTGTTCCACTTGAATAGTGATAAAAAATAGGGGAAAGTGCTCTCCCTTGGTACATTCATGCCATCGAATAATGTGAATTTCTTTTGTTTTTCATAAGAGACTTACACTAAATTATCACGAAATTATCAACATTTGATGATAAGCCAACTAATATTTAATAGAAATGTGTAAGTCTCTTAGGAAAACTAAAAGAAAATTCACATTATTCGAAGGCGTGAACGTTCGAAGGGAGAGTACTTTCCCCTACATGTTTGAATTACACGCTAAAAATTTTTACACAAATTATTTTTTACACAAAATTTACCATTTTAATAGTGGTAAAAATCAAAATTTACAATTTCTTTAGTGGTAATTTAGAAATTTTACGTTATTTTTTTTACACGATTTTTTACTGTGTAAGTAAAGACCAAGGACGCTCATAATATTTCAATCCCATTATGACACTCCTCTTAATCGTTTGTCAATTCTTTAAACATTATTTCAGTATTCTATTTCATAAATTTTCTCAAATTTATGCGAAAGTTGAGTTCGAAAATTCGAATTTGAGTTTAAATTTTTCGAACATCAACGATAGTATGTAATAGAGTTCCATTTGTCTTTTAGCCAAGACACTATTGCAGACTCAGACTGCAGCTGTGATTGAAAGGATATGAATAGTAAATTTCAGTATTCTAAACTATACTATCCTCTTTCCAAAGCTTTGAATATCGTGAGAGTACGAAAAGCTTTAAATTTGTTGGCAAGGTTAACAAGAGATGATCGTAAGAAATGTCACGTCACCTTTACGTTTCACTAATGATCTGTTTTGTCAGAAAACCTTTTTTAGAATTGCTTAATAAATTAACTAGGAAATGAATTTACTTCAAAGGGATCTTTTTAATTGATATAGGCACTATAGTGTAGAGCTTTCGGAGTAAGTTGTTGAAGAGGTTTTTCAATTCGAAATTTCAAACGAAAAAATTAAAATAACACAAAATCAATATTTTTGGTCATGTTAGTGATAGGGCTTGTAAAGAGGGTCCTCGAAAGCCCAAAATCTTTCCGTACAGAAGTAGATCTTAAAAAATTCGAAAATGTATTTGAAGATCCAAAAAATAGACTTAATACTTTCGCAAGGTAGCGGAAGTTACATCCTGTTCGAATTTCGAAGTGCTCAAGTGTCGTCAGTCTTCATATTGTTGTGAGGAAAAAATACAACGACGACGTTTACTGTTCTTGCCCCAGTATTTAATCACTCCATAATCACTGAGTAACTCTTTTGGCTCTTTTGCCAGCTTTTTAGTGTGATATGTGATAAATTTTCCCCACCTTCTTCGAAAATTTAGTATGGAAATTCGAAATTGAATTTGAATTCTTCGAACTTCAACGACTTCTTGTGCAAATAAAGTTCCATTTACCTTTTATCCAAGACACTATTGGAGAATCAAAATCTACTTCTGTTTGGGCTCAATCTTTTAACCTCTAAACTCAAGGTTTTCAGCAAATAAACTTCGATTTATACGAAAAATGTATGAATTGTAGTACGTTCAGCTCTTTCTGTAGAGTTAGAGCAACCGTGGAGCTAACTCCTGAGAACACTGCACACTAAAAAAAACTCTACCCATTGTGAATGCCCACGAAGAAAATAAAAAAGCAGAGGATATAATTCGATGACCATCTATTATTTTGCTTTCATCCAAGCCACCAGAAAGGCCACGTAAAAAAAATTGACGAAAGATGTGAAACAAGGAGGAAGACAAGATTAAAAAATGAAGAGAAAAAAGACAGAGGAACATCACAAAATAAATTTGTTATTTATTATTAACATTATGTGTGTGTATACTAATAATCAGAAAACAAACATTTCTTTTTTCTCCCTTTTCACTCTCATTCCCTTTTGTCTTGTCTTTCTCACAGTTTTTTTTTACGACCAATATGTTAAATAGTGTTGAGAGATGATTAAGAAAAAGGTAAAAGAATTAGATCAAAATTATTGCACTTTTGTCAGTAAAGTGTTGCACGAAAGATTATATATTTTATTCTATATCATCTTAACATTGAAAAAGACTGCAGAAGAATTTCTTAAATTTACCACCAAAGTCATGCAAGGAATCCAGTGAAAAAAAATGAATGTCGAGAATAACCGAACACAGACACCAAATCCTGTTCTATGCAACACTCTTAGATGGGATAAAAAAAAATCTAAAATAATACCAAAATTCATTTGGAATAAAAAAACACCCTCTTTTCAGCTCTGAAAATGCACGAAATGCAGGGATATAATCTTCTCCCTCGTCAAAATTGCACCTGGTGTTTTTATTCATATCCATTTAGGAGGATAACCAAATATTTTCGCGAGATATTTTAATTATAGTGCTGAAATACAGAAGAGTATTTACCACATTTACACCCCTAAACGCCTCCTTGTTAGAATTATTAATTCATCTTTGCAACAACAAACGCAACAAGACTACTGATCGAGATGGAAATCAGTTAACCAATCAGTTAACCGTTTTGTTTGATATCTATAATTTTGTTACGTTATATGCTCTGTATAAAATAAGGAATAGGATAGATTCGTCAGAATTAATATGGCAATAGGGGAAACGAGTAAGTGTTAAAAGATTGTGATATATTCCAAGATGGATATTGTCCCATATTGAATATATCGAAAAGGATGTACCACAGCCACCTTGCAGAATTTTCAAGAAGTATAAATGTCTTTTTATAGCTTTTCAAATAGATCTTCGAATTTTTTAAACTCTACTTATGAATGATAAGATATGCGCAAGAAGTTTAAAACCTGCAAAATGTTTAAATAGTTTAATGCTCTACACACACTTACGGCTTAACCCTTTAACGACGAGACAGTTTTTGCTGACCGAAAAACTTATGAAACGTCTTACATCCCCAACAGAGTCTGATTTGCTGTATTTTTTATCTCTATGAACGATAGGGATAAAAATAGCCCAAAAAATTAAAGTAATTTTTCTGACGATACCAATGAGTGATAATTTTCACTCTAATGAAAAATATTATGTTTGAGTATTGTAGTATTTTTTCAAGACGGTTTTGCTTAAAAAAAGTTGGAAATATGAAAAATAATTAAAATCATATGAGAATTTTTATTTCGACATTTTTGACCTTAAAAATTTACTAGGGGAGACTGGGGAAAAATTTGTCAAAATGGAAATTTCAATATTCACTATTTTCGAAAATAAAATAGACTGAGGCTTGACATTTTTATTATAGATAGCCTTCATGAACCTTCTTAAACTTACAAAGTTTCAAGGGATTCGAAGAAGGATTATGTAAAATAAAAAATTATGAAATTTTGAGTCCTATTTTGGAAATAATTTGGCTTATAGAAAATATCAATACTGATTAGCTCAATTTAAGCACATTTCTCGTTAAGATAGAGAAAAATTATCTTCGACAAAGTTGTCGAGGAATCAATTTTCTATAAAAATATGTCTATTTGATATTTTTAACGTCTGCGAGAGTAAAACGTCACAAATTAACCGAAGACTGACAAAATTTTTCCAAGCAATTTTGAGAATCTCCACAAAATCGACTTTTAGAAAATGATTTGAAAATCACATTTCTTTCGAGATAGAGGAAAATAGTCTTCTGCAATGTTGTAGAGCAGTAAATTTCCTGTAAGAATATGCTCATTATAAAACGTTTAAGTTTTCTCAGAGCTCGTGAAAGAATTTAATATGCGTTTTGATAAGTTTTGCCCCAGTCTCCCCTATATGTTCTGAAATTTTCTTTTAAAAATTCAACTGTAGGGATCTGATTTTCGGAATTCAGAGATTTGAAATCCAAAAACCAAATATTTCCTGTTAGCTAATGAATTAAACGAATCCTTGATCATCATCATCATTTTTAATTTTCAACCACTTATCCCTATTGGTGTCGGGTCCTTGAACAAAGAATTTTTGAAAGAAATGAAATATGAATTTTTGGAAGAATATTCTATAAGAATATAATTTTTGAAGTATTTTACACCACGTTTCGTCTTATAGAATAATTTATGATCAAGTAAGCATAATATTCTTCGTTCAAGAACTAGGGGAAACTGGGGCACCACCAAATACGGGTAGCGCCAAACACTAATTTTTATTTCTAAACTATTTGGACTATCTCGACCATTTCTTCAGTGGACAAGCATCCCTATAATGCCTAAAAATTTGTATAAGTCTTGTCCTCTGAAGTCGAATATCCTATTAAAAAATTGCAGTGTTTGGTGCTACCCCGTGTTTGGTGGTGCCCCAGTTTCCCCTAGTTTAATTCATTACCTAACAGAAAATATTTGCGTTGTTTTGAAATTTTTTATAATTAAAATTCAGAAAATATAGTTTAAAATGATGTTCTTTTTTGCCTAAGAACTGGAATTAAATATTTTTTTTATTATGCTGGAAGAGAAATTTGGTAAAAAAAAATTCAGCTTTTTAGTCTTCTTGGCCCTCATAACGCCTTAAGTTAAATTTTTGTTAAATAAAAATGTTAAAGCTAGAAATTTTCAGAAGCATACCATTAATTCTCTAGACTGATAGTCCTTTTTGCCTTGAAGGGTATGACGAAACAAAATGTTAAGACCAATGATCCATATTAAGTTCAAAAAAATATAGGTAAGCTCCAAAACACTATTTGATGTTTTTGTATATGCTAATTGGTATATCAGTGGTTCATTTTATCCATTTTACCATATCGAAATTTGAGCGTTTATTATCAGAAATGAATAAAGATGTTCTACGGATCGGAAAGGACTTAATCAAGTGTTTCTCGGATAGTTGTTTCTTTATGTAGATTAAATATGAACTAAACGGAATGCCTTACTTACTGTAGTTTATTGGTAAAAAGTAGCGAATAATTCCTAAAAATTAATTTTATTTTTGGACAATAATATGGGAGACAATATACTGGTCCGAGGAACACTGACGATTGTTCCTTACCAATACCTACAAATTGAGCATAGGCTAATCTATGGTGAAAAGTAGGACCAGTTGTATTTATAGATACTTTATCGTTTATCCCATTTTATTTTTTCCGTTTTTTTTTTAAATAAAAATTATGCACCCCCCCCCCCTCGCCAACAAAATTTAAGATTTAGTCCCCCCCCGCCCTAACTGAAATCCTGGGTACGCCCTTGACTTAAGGGTTGTCTTTATCGATTCTATCTATTCTGTTCGATCGGTAAAGTCATACGCATCTATACGGCAGTAATTATTCGCTTGTACAATGCCTTCGTAAAACTTCTTGTTTTTTAGAAATTAGAAGATTCTGTAAGTAAGATTACACTGGGATTTCATAAGAACTCTTCTAGGGGAAAGTACTCTCCCTTCGAACATTCGTGCCTTCGAATAATGTTAATTTCTTTTACTTTTTTCTAAGAGATTTCCTTACGATCGTCACATAATTATCAATTGATAATAAGCTATCTAATATTTAATAGAAATGTTTAAATCTCTTAGAAAAATTTAAAGAAAATTCACATTATACGTGAACGTTCAAAGGGAGAGTACTTTCCCCTATCCACGTAATTCGTGGCCGTGCCACCTACATTCAAGTGTTTATCATTTGAAATATTTAGACTCTGTTCTCTACTTTATGAGATATTTTATGCAAAAGAAATCTGAAGAAAGAAGGAATGTATATTGTACAATTGGTGATGGTGATACTTTCTAAGCTCTTGTCAACCCTTTGGGGTTGAAGCTTCAGTCAGCATAGCAATAAGTTTAAAACGGTTTTAAGATTAATTCAATGACCTCATTAAGCATAATAATCCTATTCTCCAATTCAAATTTAACAATTCCTTTCCGTTTAAGAATTTAAATGAGTTCAATTAAAAGTAAACCTGCCAATACTAATTTTTGTAAAAGACTTATAAGGCAGAGAATTTTGTTCTTGATCTCCCACTTTGGCCTTTTCCTTCAGTCTTCACCTTCTTCTGGACAAGGAGCACACTTTATAGTACCATTTTTTGCGTTTTTTTTTTTTGTAAACTGCTCAACAGTGAAGAGTGAATAATATAATGTTAAGACAGTCGCAAACATTTGACACAACACACTTCTTTTTTTTTAACCCCATTCATTTTTATATGTATTTTTATAAAGTGTTTGTGGATCTCTTTTTCCGCTTAAGCAGAACAATCTGCGCGCCCCACACAAATTCTCCTTCTTCTCTTGTGTCTTCTCCCATGTGCAGAAATCCCTTTGGCGCCAAGGCGCCGAAGACACCATCGCGTACACATTTCTGTTGCACAAACTTAGATAACTATCGGAAGGGGCTTTGTAAATTGCCGAAACAATATTATCCTCTTTTTTTTTTTCAACTTCATCCCATATAGCTTCAGTCTTAAGCTCCCTCCGTAGTCCTTCAGTGTTCATTGCAAGAGCGTGTCTTGGCTTTCTCGCCACCGCAGAAATTACATAATTTTGCGTAAAGCCAGAGACAAAGTAAGAGAGTGAAAAAAATAACGAGAGCATTTCGTGATTTACGGATTAAATCATTAGTAACAGCAGAAGAGAGACAAGGGTTCACCCAGCAGAAGAAGAATCAACCATGGACAAGATAGAATGGCATGGCGAAAAAGAGTTGGAGGGAAAAAGTAAAATGAACCAGCGAATTACTTATGCATCATTTGGACGGTATCATCAAAAGCAAAAGAGGGTGCAAATGGCGCTTAGATAATCCCAATTAATTTCCATCATTTCTGAAATGCTTACATTTATACTAAATGTGCAACATAATCTTGTGAATGACAATTCATTTCCCATGTTCTTCATATCTCACTCACAAGATGGAATACTGGTTTAATTTGCTGTAGTACCTGGGATGGGGAAAGTTTAAAATAATTTCCAAAATTGTTTTAGAGTTTTCATAAATGTTTTATCTAGATGTCCGTAAAATTTTGTACATAGAATACAAAACTATTTCACTAAACAGATACGCATAATTTTGCATATATATGTCGAAATGAAACTAATGAACTGAAACAAGTGTTATTACGAATATTTTACAATGTGGTTTGCATTAAACCACAACAGATTTACAATGTTGTTGTGTTTCTATAGTATCATCTAATTAAGACATTGTCTGCTAAAACTCTGATGACTCCAAATATCAAGGGAATTCATTGAAAATTTCGCTGTTTTTGACAGTACCTATTTTTAATTTATATTAATTTTGACTTAGTAGAGAATATCTTTGTTTAGTGATAGCAATAGTACTCTTACTGAGTAGAATTTTGAAGAGACAAAACTAATTCAAACGTATTCGAAGACCCACTGGAAGTTCAAAGTGGAACTTCACATATTCACCACTTGAGCGCTTATAAGCGCTTTAGTACTTTCTGTTTAAACTTTCGAAAGTTTGTGAGACGGAATACTCAGGTGATTAATTTTCCATTGTAGGGTAGAGTAAGTACTTTTAGCCACATTAAGGTTGACATCCTTATAATTCTTACCTTGTCGAGAATTTCTTCAATTAACTTGCAAATAATCTAATCGGTGAAGCACCAGTTAAGGTTTTCTGATTCACTAGGCTAGAGGTCACGAAACAACACTCATTTCGTACTTCTACGAACTCATAATTCTCTTAAAATGTGATTTTAATTTAGGTGGCGAAAAAGTGCTTAGTGGCGAAAAAGTACTGACTCTACCCTAATTTTTCTTAGTTCAGACCAAACTCGATGTTTGGTTGTCTAAAAGCGTATCATTTAAGAAAATAGCAATAGTGGTTAATTTATAAGAATCTGATATAACTTTTGAGTAGTCTTTTGAAAAGACCAAGCTTATTCAAACCTATTTGAAGATCCACTAGATGTCTAAAGTGGAGATTCGCATATTCGGCGTTTGAGCACTGATAGTACTCTCCGTTAAAGCTTTTAGAGCTTTTGATATGTTTAGCAAGAGAAAGAATACTCAAGTGAGATGATAAATTTGATATTGTTATGATATTTTCCTAATTCAGGCTAGATTCACACGGTTCACAATGGTTGCATAAATGCTATAAAAATGTATCGGATAGTTGGTAAGTAGAGGAAGGATTTCAGACTCTACACACACTCTGGCTTCGAACACTTCATATTGGCTCCGTTTAGTAATAACCTTTCGAAGAGACAAAGCTACTGCAAAGTCAAGACAAAACTAAATGGAGGCCTAAAGGGCAAGTTCACGTATTCACCACTTTAGCGCTGATTGTACTGCCATTTCGAATTTCGGTATTATTGACACTTCAGTCGTCAACAATGTCAACAACAGTGAACGAGAGGTTAATTTCCATATTCTTTTAATGAATCTGACCTTACTGCAAGATATTTTAATAGCTCGCCTTAAGTAACACATTTCCTGAACGATTATTTTCTGATTGATTTTCGAAAATTTAAACTCAATATGTTAACAAGGTTGTGTATATTTCAGAAACACTATTTTAATAAGGTATTAATGGAATTGTTCAATTTATTGAAGAGAATATAATCACTTTAATTTTCTTTTATAAAAAGTCTAAATTGCACTTTTACATTTTAACATAAACACCTCAAAATTCGAACAGAAAGTCACATAAGCACGGAATTATTTAGAAGTCAAGGTGTAATTTTCTTTAATTTTTAAGACCGATTTTCAACATTTTCTTTTTTTCGATGGATCGTCAAAACAAATTCAGATACAATAATGGTTGATGCAACTGACAAAATACCGACCGTATTTAAATAGATTAGCTAGTTAGATAAGTTCATGGGGATCTCAGTGGCGCAATAGGCAAGACCGTTGGGTCTTTGGCGGTGAGATCTCTGGCTCGACTTTCACAGTTGTGAGTTCGAGTTCAGCCCGGCGAAAGCAATTGAATGTCAGGAAGGGATATTTTCACAACTCTTAGAAAAAAAACAGGGGTGCTATTAACTTTTCTTCCTCATAACTTTAACACTTTTTAGGTGTAAAAATATATCAACATTTCTTAATGTTAATTTTACACCTTTTTAAGGGTAAAATTAACATGAAAAAGGGTAACTTTAACCCATAATACACATAAAAAGGGTAATATTTACACCGATTTCGGATCAATAATGCAGGGTAAAATTAACATTTCCGGAATGTTATTTTAACTTTTTCGGATTTCTCTAAGTGAAGGAATAAAAGAAGCATTAATTTTGCAGGGAAGGCGCTCCTGGGCGGTCTATAATAGACTTAGCACATTCTTCCAACACGGGAAATACGACTTTGCAGCATGATTACATGGCAAAAAATATATCCCGATACGATTAATAGTAATAGATAAGTTCATTCATGCATTTTCAATCGCTTGTCCTTATTGAGGTAGCGGTCTCAGGACTCAGGAGGACACGGTTAACAGCCCATGCCTATCGGTCTTACGACATTTAAAGAAGCTATTCCGGGTGGATTCCAAAGCGTTTCTTGATAAGTTTCCTGAATTTATCTAGTCTGACTAGATGGCCTGAGAATCGTCACACTGACCATTGGCCCATGAGACAAGATAAATAACATTGAAATTGAAAAGACTTCCAGAGTCGACACCGTATAGATGGAAGTATTTTGTCTCATTGGGGTCCATTCGAATGCGATTTTTAGACTCCAAACAATATGTTTCTCTCTTCATTCCACTTATTCCATCGACACGGTAGGATCCCCATCAACATAAGACAAAACATAATGTTGCAATACAATTTGAAGGTATAAAATATCCCATCTTCTGAATCTCTCTTTTGCTCCTTCCTTGCACACATCCCAAAGCTCCCAATGCTGGGATATGTATGTATATAAAATGCAATAGAATTGTGCCGAAGAATAGAAGCTGAAAAGTTTCGGTGGAAAGAATCGCGGCAGAAGCAGAAGCGACCACACGATGAATAAGAAAAGAAGGAATCGAACAGACGAAGAAAAAAGTTGCATAAACTGTCCCAACTCACACAAGTATTCCATAAATAATGTGGCGCCTGATAGTCCAAGACTTTCTTTTGGAATGAAATCGAAGCATATTTTGTTTTTATTATCGTTTTTGGTGGCCCTCGTATCACGGATCGTTGAGACGGCATCGTTTATACTCTTATTCCTTTGCCTATCGTGACTATGCACCCAGCACTATGCCCTCTACAAAACTTACACTGTTCAATAATTGGTAACTAATTAAATCACAACTTATTTCCTCCAATCGGTTATTTTGTAATGTTGTTGATATAGATAGAATTCTATGGGCTATAATAGTGATGTTGTCGTAAATAAAGAGAATAGACATCTCGGAAGATCATCATTTAAATTGTGAAGAACTTTCATTCAGTCACCGGAAAGACCTAAAATGTTTTCTTTTTTTTTTTTTTGGCGGGAACTTCCTTATCACATGAAAATATAAAGAAACTAATCGGTCTCACAGTGTATCAGATCACCATGATATATTTCTCTGTTTTTTTTTGCTCGAACTCCATGTAGAAAACGAATGTATAGTCAATTGTTAATAATATTTTGGGAGAATTTTGAAAGTTTGAAGTTTAGAGAAAAAATGACGATGATATGATCACTAACAGAGAAATCCGAAAAAGTCAAAATAACGTTCAGGAAAAGTTAATTTTACCCTGCAGTATTGATCCGAAATAGGTGTAAATATTACCTTTTTTATGTGTATTATGGGTTAAAGTTACCCTTTTTCATGTTATTTTTATCCTTAAAAATATGTAAAATTAACATTAAAAAATGTAGATATATTTTTGCACCTAAAAAGTGTTAGTTATGAGGAAAAAAACGTATTAGACAGTAAAGGTCAGATGATTACAGGTAGTGACTTGGAGTCTTTAAGCAATCTTCTCATAAATTTTGATCTTGGCTGTTACCAGTAATATGACTGTAATTTTTCCTTAATAACAATTTTTCAAAACATTTTAAAACAACTCCAAATCATACACAATTAATATTCTTAAAATAAAATAGAATATGAGAAAGTTCCCATGATTTGCACGTTCCCAAGCTTTATAATGACTACATTTTCCCTATATTTCTCAATAAATGTGACTCTACGATGAGCCATTCTTATTGAAAAGTATAAGTAAAATTTAGTCATTATAAAGCTTGAGACCGTTCAAAGCATGGGCACTTTCCTCTAATATAACAAAAAGACAGTTTAAAGAGCTAAAACGATTTTAAGAGCTAAGTCCTATCCGGTTTTTTTAATCTCTTATTTCTTATCAAGAGATTTTTTTTTAAACTTTGAGTATTTAAATTTAAATAAAAAATAAATCTAAAGACAAATCCTCTCATAAATTAAAAAAATAACCACAATAGTTTATTTAGAAATTGAGTAAATATAGTATTTACTCCTTATGACCAGCGCACAATATCTTTTGTTTGTAAACATGTTTTCAAAATTTCCCATGAGAATGAGCGAGAAGACTAGATTATGTTTCATTCATTCTCATTGAAATGTCAAAAACATGAAAGTTATTGTGCGTTGGGCATTAGTCTTAAGACTTCTTTTATTTACCAAAAATATTATGCCCAGCGCACAATAATTTTTATTTTGTAACCATGTTTTTGACTTTTCCGTGAGAGTGAATGAAAGCTAGATCTAGTCATCTCGCTCACTCTCATAAGAAATTTCGAAAACATGCTTACAAACAAAAGTTATTGTGCACTGGTCATTGAAATACGTAAATAGTAAAATAGTAAATTAGTGATTTTAAAATTCGAGCCTTTTCCTAAAAATTGAACCTTGTCTTTAAACTATTTATTTACTTTTGTACACGATTATAAGTTGCTGAATATCATTTTACTGTAAAAGTCTCTAAAGTGCATATTTTTTAACCGATTGAAAGATGTTTTAATTAAAAGCTCTCTGAATCCTAAAGAAATTTAAACCGATTTTAACTGATTAGCAGTTCATTCATTCATTCCGTTTTTAATTAATCTCATATTGGTCCGGTCGGTCTGGTAGTGAACCGACAATTCAATTATCACCTGAAGTTAAATTGTTACATTCGAACATAATTTTAAGTAGGGTTTGAGATGATACGTTAACCGGTTTAAATTGGTTTTGATGCGGTAAACTTTAAAACCGTATACATCCAAACGATTAGCGTGAAACCAATTTTTGGGGCGTTGCATTGTAATCACAAATTCGAGCATTCTGCAAAGCAGGGGCGCTTTGTCACTCCGTTTTTTTTTAAACTTATTTTCTCATCCAGAAGATCGTGTTTTCTACGAATCTACACGTATTTTAACCAAATGGATTAATGTTTTTGGTATGTCTGTAATCTTTTCGATCTCTGTCCAAAGACAAAAGGCTGCCTCTTCCACTGTCTTTCCACAGAGAGTTAAGAGAACACACAAACACCATAAAATAAGATCAAGAATGATTCTTTCGGACGGTTAAAAAAATATGTAAAAAAGTAAAAAAAAAATGAAAATCATGTTCTCTGTCACGAAATCTGGAGCGAAATTTTTTTTAAAGACTCCCCTGAGCATCTCATCAAAATATTATCAATCAATAATTACATAGAGAACATGTTCTTTCAAGACCTCAATAACGAAAAGGAAAAGAGGAGATGGAGGTAGAGAAAAAAAGCATTTAGTATGCTCTCTAAAAACTTATGTTTCACATAAGGTCAAAATTCTTCAAATCAGGTGTTCGAATCATCATCAACTTTGGTGGTCCACTTTGTAAATTAGCCACTCAATTCTGATTCAATCACCACCAGAGAAAATTAATTAATTAAAATATCCTCTGTTTTAATATTGGGATGGGAAGATTAACAGAAAAAAAATACCAATTTTAGAGTGTTGGAATAAACTTTACAAATTATACCAGTTTATATTCATTTCATCTTATCTGTATCTCCGACTTTTTCGAAGAGAAAAGGAATGTCTTGCTCAAAATTTTCGTATATGTCTCATGCAATTAATTGATATTTTTGTAGCTATGGGAATTGACGATTAATTTTTGGAAAAAAAATCTGTTTTCTTCTCGGTGAATTCTAATATCATCCCAGACAATATTGAATTCAATGCACAAATATCAGCCGAGATTTCATTTGGTGAGAGCAAATGACATCCTTAAACTACCTTATTCAACATTTCGCACATATGTATTCAAAGAGACGGAATTTATAGCTGTAACTGCATATCAAAATGAAAAGGTAAGTTAATGAGATTATAATTTTATAAGTGAATTAAAAAATATATATTTTACTGATCAATTTGAGATGGAGAAAACGGACGAAATGATGATGATTATTATTATTATTAACATTTATTATTATTTTATTACGTTCTACAGACTGAATAAATTAAACACTGTAAACACTGTAAATATTCATATTTTCATCTCGATATATTGATTTATCAATAACCTAACCATGTAGAAAGAACGGCGAAATATTACTGATTAGAGAATTTAGCAGTGGATATTTTTGTCCCTATGATATCACATAATTATTAAACATCCATTTTGTAAACTGATCAATTAAAAATAGTAAGAATTAAAACTTTTTTTTTAAATTAAACAATCTGTTAAACATTCAATTATTTATACAGTTTGAATATTTGATAAAATTCGAAGGATTCCCATTTTTATTTAACCCTTTAACGACGAGACACTTTTTACGGGCTGAAAATCAACAATAAAAATTAAACTGAGAAACATAATCAATGATAAGTCTTACATCTAACCTTGGAAAGTCCAACAGAGTCTGATTCGGTCTATTTTGTGCTTCTATGGACGATAGGGACAAAAATAGCCCAAAAATTTAAGTAATTTTTCTGACAACACCAATGAATAATATTTTTCGTAAGAAACCGCTCACATTGAAGTTTCAACAAAGCAATTTTAATTCAAATCCTATTCAAAATTCAACGAATTTAGTGGTAAAATCTTTTAAAAAGAATAAATATTCAGAGAGAATACATTATTCTTTAAATATTAGAAGAACATTCCGTAATTTTAATCGATTTATTAGTAATGTCCAATTTTACCCTCAAAGTGTCCAAAATTGCAAGCAATTGCCCCTGTGCCAATTTTACATTAGAGCTTTAGGGAAAACTGAGGCACCTCCAAACACGGGGTACCACCAAACACTGCGATTTTTTAATCGGATATTGGATATTAGAAGATAAGACCGATAGGAATTTATAGGCACTATAGGGATGCTTGTCCACTGAAGGAATGGTCGAGATAGTCCAAGTATAGTTTAGAAATAAAAATTAGTGTTTGGTGGTGCCCCAGTTTCCCCTATAACAAAAATTATATTTGATGGTACACGAAAGGGATGGCACTAACCCATAGAGAATTTAATAGATTCTTTTACTTAATATAATGGATTGATGTATTCTAAAAAATAGAAGATATTGCGAAATGGTTTAAAATAAATTCCATTTTGTGGAAGTGTGTCGACAAGAAAAAGTTTATGAAATTTTCTTTTCATTAAAAAAAAGCACTTTAGCATTGTACATCAATTTCTTAAAAACAAACGCATAAAATAAATAAAAATGTTGATATAGTCAGTATTGTGTAGGAAAATAAATTTAGATGAATACTAGAGTTTTTGTAGAAGGACTGAAATAGGGAATATTTGATGTAGAATATCCATTTCATTGAGAATGTTTTGGGTAATCTATCACAGTAACTGCATCGGTATTTAATGCCAATATTCATAAAATGAATTCCTAAATTACAAGTAAATGTTAAACTATTTCCTGGAAAATAGATTTATGAGCCCTAGAATTGCAGTTCTTTTCATCCTGTGTTTTAAGTATTAAACTTTTTAATATTAAAATATGTAGGGGAAGGGGAGGTAGTTTTAGACTACTCACTACGAAACTTTGTCAAACGTTAATAAACTAATTATAGTATTGGTTATTTGAAAATACGCAACGCACTACACTTCCTGTTTATTCATTTATTTTCCTAAAATTTTTAATTCTAGAAGATCATACGTCTTTGAAATTGACCCACTCTGCTCTATCTAATCTATCTCAATTTAGTTAGATGAGATAGATGGCGCACTGAGTTGCTGTCAATTTCATAAAACAGTTTGGAATTCGAAAATCGAATAAAAGTCTATCCTTTTAGTCTTTCGAACAGAATTTCGAAAATATTGAAATATTTTCTTTTTTTTTATCTAAATAACAAGTACTTATTGATTAAGCTACTATTTTTTTTTAATTTGATACAGTAATTTTAGGTCTTTTGTATAAGCAACTTTAAACCGTAAAATGTCCTCTAATCTTTCAGATCACACAACTCAAGATCGACAACAATCCTTTTGCGAAGGGGTTTCGTGACTCAGGGGCAGGAAAGAGGGAGAAAAAGTAAGTCTATTATGCAATTTTATTGTTTTGAATAACATACTCAATATGCGAAAGTAAGCGCCAGTATTTTTACGTAAATAAGAATATCTGAGCAATTTTACCGTCGGCTTAGCATTTCACCCTTGCTGCTATTGCAACTCCTAACTCTTTTAGCACAAGGTGTTTTTATCTCATTTTTCCCACAATTATAATATATTTTCCTTGATTTGTGTTTAATGGATTTGCATATTCAAAAATTAAAATTAATGAGTTTAGGTATTCTTTGAAAGACGTAATTCTCCTAAACAAATGTTATGAGGACTATCAGTGATATGATGCATACATTAAAAATGTTTTTATTATCCTTCTCATGATGAGATAGGGAGAGATTCATTCATTCATTCATTCATTCATTCATTTTCAACCGCTTATCCCTATTGGGGTCGCGGGCCCATGACATCCAATCTAGCAGCCCACGCCTGTCGGTCCTCCGCCACTTCAGGAAGATGTTCGGGTTCGATCCCGAGGCGTTCCAAGGCAAGATTCTGAATTTGATTCAGCCACCTTGTCCTAGGTCTGCCTCGAGGCCGAGGTCTCCTCACAATGGCTTGCATAGCTTTTCTGGGGAATCTTTCTTAAGGAAGAGATATAAATCTTTAATTATTTTTGTTCTAAAAATATAAACTAGGTTTTATCTTACTTTTGTTGATTTCAATTTTCCTTTCTGACTTAGAAGCTAGTTTATAAATTGAGGTTATGATAAATATAACCTCAAAAAAACTATTAAAATTAAAAGTTTTTTGTTTTGCTTCAAAAAATTTTAAATTTTGACCTTACAATATTTTGATTCATTGGAAAAATTACAAAATGAGACAAATTATCTGAAATTTATAGATATTATAGCTCAGAGAAAAAAAATCTCATAGTCGGAAAGCATTTAACACCAAATATGATATTCAAATATAAAACCCCTAATAAATTCTCCTCTGCATACATATATTTTTTTTTCGTGACATAAATTAGTCTCTCGCGTGTGCTCTCTATAATGTTTGAAATATTTCCATTAGATTACAATCTGAGTGTCATCGGGCTATTAAGTGCACCACAAATTGGAATAGTGTTGAAAATAGTTGATGGGAAGTGTAAAGGAATCATGTTACCAATAAAGGAACAATTACATTCAATATTTAGAACATAATCCACAAATTTTGGGCAATTTGGTAGAATATTTTTACATCCGCCTCTTAATTTGAAGCACTTTATCGCAAAATATTTAGAACAATGCCGCCGGAATTGGAAGACTTTTGAGAAGACATTATCATTCGGAAAAATTCAACACTCTTGAGAGAAACAACAAAACCAACTCATTTGTAACACTGTCTTGTGCGTGGAGAAAGATAATAAAATGCCTCATATGATAATTTAACAATTTCCGATAAACTCTGGGAGGTCAAGTGGAGAATATTCGAAAAAAAAACATTTATAGATTTGAAATGAAACAACTGACAGTTGAGCCTGATTCTCTTTTCGTGAATTTCAAGAAGACCAAATATTTTCACAGAAATAACGTGGTAAATGCAGTTTAAAAATTTTACAATCCAACATCTGTCCTCTCCACATTCATTAAGAACTATCAAAATGCAATACAATTTATTATCTAGAAATATAATACAATTATACCCCAAAACTTTTCTCTAGATTTCCTCGTACGCCATTGTTAACACACGCTTTTCACAGATAAATTTTGAACACATTCTCTCTCTTTCTCTGGGGTCTGGAAGAACTCCTAACTTTCTTTCATTAAGTCGCTCTAGGGTAAGTGTGCCAAATTCCGGCCAGCTTGCAATTTCGGCCACCTTTTTTGTTCCTCGAATTTCCATGAACTTTTAGATTTTACGTACTCTAGATATTATACAATGCAAAAAAATAACAAAAAATGTAGCTTCGACAAACGAGATGACGTGAAAAAGATATTGGAAGAATTCCCGAAGGGCAAGGAACTATGAAAATGAAGGTGGCCGAAATAGGGAATCAAAGCTATGTCTATATTTTTATTAATTTTAAAATGTATTAAGAATGATTTTAGAGTAAATAAAGACAGTAAACTCTTTACTAGTTTCCAAGCAACACTCTTTCAGAAGAAAGAATAAAAAAATCAATATGTATTTAAAATATTACATTTCAAACTTGAGACTTTGGCGCTTGCATGCAACTATGCCGAAATTTGGCACATTTACCCTAACTGTCTTCAGCGCTATCTTGACTGACGCTATTTTGACTGTTTGATGGTCAATTTCTATGAAATGGTCACTGATTCGTATTATTTATGGATTAATTGACCTATTAATGTTAGGTTATACGCTAAATATTATAACACATGTAAATAAATTGAAAAAATAACTCTAGCGGTCTAGAAGATCTGTTTCGAAAAGGAAAGACAGTTTTACTTCTCGTTTCGTCCGCGTGGTGGCTGAAGTATTTCCTGTGGCAAATTTCAAAGTGTCTCGCGGGTATCAACACGTGTCAATCTTCATTTTGTTGTGAGAAAAAAAAACAAAGCAACGAGGCCTATAGTATTCCTATCAAAGTAATCCTATCAAAGCCCGGTAAATGCTGAATTATTTAATTAAAAGTGCTTCAATTTAAAAAAAAAACTCAGTAATATTGAATTAAAAAGAATTAATATCTTAAAAATGACAGTTGCCGTAGATTTGATTGAATTTGGCTTCTGGGAATAGCTTTACCTTCCTGCTGTTCGTAAGATTTTCTTTAATTCTAGCACTTAAGCACCCGAAAGTCAAAACGAGTTCGATAACTTTGGTTATTTTACTAAATAAAATTTGAGTATAACATTTTAAAACAGAGAATGCTACCGATTTGCAAGTTTACATGACAACGACGCCATGACGGTTAGAATGACGCTAAACGTCAGAGTTTAATGACGTGAAAGTCGATAAAATAATTCACGTATAAAAAGAAGCTTTGCAAAAATGGCGGACGAGGAAGAGGTTCAAGGGTTGTAATCGTTGTAATATTTAGATGGTGTTCAAATAGTAATTTTAAATATTATTTTTGGTAGAAAAGAGTTGAAAATATTCTCAAACGAACAACTTTGTAATAGACTTGGGTAATTTTTCAGTGTAATCCAGAAAAAGCGATAGGGATGGTACATTTTCGATAGAGTGAGTGATTAGGGTTCCTGAAGATGCTCTGGGGTCTGATGAGTGGTTCTCATGTGTTATCGCTCCAATGGAACCTTATATATCAGCGTCAATTTTTGGGTGAAAAGGTGCATGAAATGAAACCACTTCAAATGGACCAATTCTAGTGAATGCTCACGAGAATATTGTCATCAAATTATATTTAAGTTTTTGACACAAGGCAACATTCCTCATCCAATTCATCTCCACACATTCTCGACCAAACTTAATGCTGTGTCCGATTCAGCGAACAAATTTGCCAAAAGGGCGATTTGATACAACAAATTTCCAACCCCGACTCTTGGGAGAAACTCTCCTCTTTCTCTCGAAATTATTCAGTTCGTTAACTTTGTCTTTTGCACACCCCCCTGGACTTGGCTTTGGGTCGAAAATGTCAATAGCAAACACACATATACATCTCCCAATCTAACATTCACCATCAAATTGAGTGGTGTAAGATGGGAATCGATGTAGAGGGTGAGGGTGTCACGTTCAAATCCCATTCTCTCCTGCACTATTTGATCGGTTTCAATATCGCCCAAACTGTCTAACAAACTTGATTTAAACAGATTTTTGATTACATCAACTGCATAGTAATGAGCCACAGCACCAAAAATCAATGGAAAACCACAAATTGAGCACATGGAGGAAAAAAAAGCAGCATGGAACAATGTTTAATGCAAATGCTAAATCTCATTCCCTCACACATCAAGTACATGCCTAGGAAAATTTCCCACCCTTGCCAATCAAACACCCCTCACTGAGCTGAAAAAGATCCGACTATTGCCACCGCAGAAATAAACACACTCGTGATAAAACTAAGCAAATGACATGCTGGAGGTCGAAATTGCCAAGGAAAATTCCAGTAATGTTTGAGAAATTATGCAAAAGAACTAAGCAGGGATGATACATCCAATATGCCAACTTAGAGCAAGAACCGTGATTGTTCTTGATTTAAATCACAAAATATTTAAAACATTTTAAATGAGTCATTAAGCGGTGTACAGAACCAACTGTGTCAAATGAATTACATAATCTTTCCGTACAGAATAGATCTTGAAAAATGCAAAAATCTATTTGAAGATCCAAAAAAGAGACTTTCTCACTTCTTGATACTTTCGCAAGGTGGCGGAAGTTACATCCTGCGTGAATTTCGAAGTGCTCAAGTGTCAAAACGTGACGATCTTCACATTGTTGTGAGGAAAAAACTGAACAACGACGTTTACTGTTCTTGCCCCAGTATTTAATCACTCCATAATCACTGAGTAACTCTTTTGCTAGCTTTTTAGTGTGATATTTGATAAATTTTCTCCATTTCGAAAATTTAGTATGAAAATTCGAAATTGAATTTGAATTCTTCGAACTTCAACGACTTTTTGTGCAAATAGAGTTCCATTTACCTTTCATCCAAGACACTATTGGAGAATCAAAATCTAATTGTGATCGGGCTCTTGTGTAAAATTATAGCTTTCGGAGATTGATTCTCCAAAATTGTCTCGGCTATAGGTAAATGACTTCCTATTTCCACAAAATGTCGTTGATGTTCGAAAAATTCAAACAAGATTACACATTTTCATAATTAACACACGAGACACTTCGAAATTCGAACAGGAAATACTTCAGCCACCACGGGGACGAAACTAAAAGTAATAATGCGTTTTATTTGGTTTTCGAAACCAATTTTCAATTGTCTTTACTCTTGGACAAACTCCGACTGTGATCATTCGGATTAGACTCTCGCTCAATCGGCTCTTTTTCAATTGGGCGAAAAATTTTATTAACAATTTTCACGTTTAATTATGAAGCTAATTTGCTCAAATTCGCTGTAGTTCTTCCTATTTTATCGTGTTTCTTTCACTGAGAAAAAAGGAGGGTGCGATTAACTTCTCCTCAGAACTTTAACACTTTTTAGGTGTAAAAATATATCAACATTTTTTAATGTTAATTTTACACCTTTTTAAGGGTAAAATTAACATGAAAAATGCTAACTTTAACCCCCAATACACCTAAAAAGGGTAATATTTACACCGATTTTGGATCAATACTGCAGGGTAAAATTAACATTTCCGGAATGTTATTTTAACTTTTTCGGATTTCTCTCAGTGTTATAATTGAGCGCTTTTTGTGGAATTTACAAAGGCTTTGACGCTCAAATCGCCCAAATCTATCCATAAACCGGATGACATTTTGCCCCAAACGCCCATTTGAGAGAGAGTCTACTGTACGTTCGCTAACTTCTCTAAATTTTGTAAAATAATAAATGACAGAGAGGCTTGCTTTCCGTACAGAAGTAGAATTTGATAAAGAGAAAAGCCATTCGAAAATCTATTTGAAAAGCCAAAAAAAAGACTTTCTTACTTCTTAATACTTTCATAAGGTGGCTGAAGTACATCCTGTTCGAATTTCTAAGTGCTCAAGTGTCAAAATGTGTCGTTCTTCACATTTTTGTGGGAAAAAAAATAATAGAACAGCGATACTTACTGTTCTTGTCCCATCATTTAATCACTCCATAATCACTGAGTAACTCTTTTGTCAGCTTTTTAGTGTGATATTTCATAAATTTTCTGCATCTTTTTCGAAAATTTAGTATGAAAATTCGAAATTGAATTTGAATTCTTCGAAAATCAACGACCTTTTGTACAAATAGAGTTCAATTTACCTTTTATCCAAGACACTATTGGAAAATCAAAATCTACTTGTGTTTACTCTCTATGAAGAGAATCCAAATGGAACTGGAAAATTATAACCCATGTTGGTTTGATTTGCTCATAAGAAAGTCACTCGATAAATTTAGAAATAAGAACAGAAAATATTTCAGCCACCACGTGGATGATACGAGAATTAAAAATGTCTTTTCTTAGGTGTTCAATATAATCGATCTTTGAATGTGTTTCTCTTGGGGGAAATCCGGTTGTGAGCGTTCGATGTAGGATTTCTGTCTGCACAAAAATGTCATTGATATTCGAGAAAATCATACTGAATTTCGAAGTTGCAAAGATCGTTATAAAAATTTACAGAAAAATCATACTAATGGTGCTATTCCAATCAAAAATGGACATGTTTTTTAGCACTTTACTGATCCCAAATGCTTCTGCATTATCGACTTTGCTTTGCTTTAGTTTATGTGACGGTTGCTTAGAGATTTTAGAACGCGGCGAGGTGGGGAGAAAACAGTCGTGACGGGAACCAACACAAAAATGTCACACTTGAGAAGAGAGAGCTAAAAAATGTGTTAATTTCTCTTTGGAATAGCACCATAAGAAGCTATCTTTTTTTCAGCTTATGAAACTGATCTCCGAAGTCACAGAAGTGGACTTGGCCTGCAAAAATAAGTTTAAATTTACCTAAAGCATAAATATTTTTCACATTAAAAAATTAAAGAGAAAATCGCATTAATTTTTCGCATTAATGCTATAAATCAATTTATATCAAATTTTGCGGGCCAAGTCTACCTTTTTATCAACAAATAGATCAAATTTTGAATATAAAATGATTCAAAAACACAAATTACACATTTGGACTCTCACCAGCGACAATTAATGTGAATCATATTAAAATTTTAATGTGCAAGTGTGATAACACAGTAAAGCACAGTGTGTAATTTTCATTTCGAAAGGAAGCCTCTGACTTAAAATGCTTTCGCAAAAATTGATCCTACACAGTTTGTCACATGTGGTTCAGTACATACTGTGCCATGCTAATTACTTTAAGCAATAAATTGTTGAAAAGTTCAAACCAATAGCCTAAAATAATACGGTTAAAGTGCAAATTGAATAGGGACACATGTTTCAGATGTACCATCAAAGTTGTAGTCCACATGGCTAAAAGATGTACTATTCTTGAGTGAAGAAATTGTAGGGAAGAAAGGCCACCCCCCGCGTAGAATCACCCGGAATTGTATTGATTTGCCATATCACCTTCCTAATTCCAATATAAATATCATCTCCTTAAGCAGAAAATTCCTCATTCACCCTCTGCATTCCGTATAATTGATTTGTACACTGAACGAGGGGTTGCAAAATACCGCAATCAGTGTGTGCAAAAATTCAACCCACGGACATACTAACTTCACTCTTGTTTGCATTGTAAGAAAATATAGAGGCAGAGGCATTAGCAAAAGACAAATACAATTCAACATTCACTGTTTGACCATCGTTTGTGGAATCAATCAAAATGTCATGATGGTTGAAGATTTCGCATCTTTTTTCCTACACTCTTCCTTTTCTTGTTTGTCATTTTGGGGGCAAAGATGAGGACATGCACATCGAATTAAGCTGCAATGGACAAAAAATCACAGGGCAATTTTATACCACCAAAATTCCACCCACATACCCTATATAAAATATCCCTTGAAATCCCTGTTTGAAATCAAAAGAGGGAAATAAATTTCACGTATTTGAGTGAGAAATTTGATAGTCTCAGGGATATGTGTCTTGATGAATTGATTTCTAAGAAACTTTACCACCCTCGTTTAAAGGTTCAGGCTAAACCCCATGGATGATAGATCAAAGTGGATTGATGCACAACCACATTAATTTGAAATCTTATTCATCAATTTCACCTTATTCATTCAATTAACATACATTATCGTTAAAAATCAATTACATTTATCATTTTGTCGCATTTAATGCGTGTGAAAGTTAGAATTTTAAATAAGTTGACGTACAAAAAAAAACCGTTTTCTCAACTTTATACCACTTGGGGGGATTACTAATGAAAAATCATTCACTTGATGGCAAATTTCTGTAGCTGTTAACTAATGGATTGAAAGCTTACACAACAAAAAAATGTGATAGAAACTGAGAATTAATAATTCAGTATGCAGCGTTAAAAAAGCGACAAAGCGTCCTGAAGCGGCGGGAAATTTATAAATAAGAAGAAACTTCTTTGGGCGCTCAAATGGTGACAAAAGTTGCACGAAAATCGAAACAAAAATTTTCGAAAATTCGAAATTTCGATATTTCGATTCATTCGATTCGATACAGGGATTCATTTTATGATTAAAATTTAGTATGTTGCAGTTGAGAATAAGACTTTTTGGATTTTTTGAATTAAATGCCAAGTATTTTGTCTATTTCCTTTACATGTTTTCCCTAAAGGCAAACGACAAACCGAAAAACACTAAAACTAGATTTTATGTTCATATAGAAAATCATTTTTTTTTATTTAAAGAATTTTATAGTTATAGGTATTTAAAAAAATACAATGCCGTAAATTTGCAAACTAAGGGAAGATCATTCCGGATCGGTATGTTAAGAGATATACTGCATACCTATTTAGTTGAAAATATACCCTCAAAATACAATTTGGTATTATGGCACATGTCAATTGGTATATTAGTGATCCGTTTAACTCTGTGCATTTGAATTGTTAATATTTTCAATAAATTAATAAAGAATAGTTGTAATTGCAAACTTGCACCCTGTGCTTCGGATCGTCACGAATTAAATCAGGTGTCTCCCTAAAATTGGTTTTATAAATTAAATCTGAGCTAGTGCAGTGCATTCTTGAGAGAATTATGTAAATGGTAAAGAGTAGCTAATAATTTTTAAAAATCGATTTTAATTGGAGCAACAATGCGGTAATAACCTGATGATCGGAGAAACACTGCCGATCGCTGGTGCTCTTCCCTTATATTTCTTACTTAAAGGAAAAAAAGAAAAAAAGAAAAAAAAATGTTAAAAGAAACATTTTTAAAAAAATAGAAAAATTAAAAGAATATGAGTCTTCCAGCTCAAAATTTCATCCTAATGTTTTTGTTGTTATATCGACAATTATTCACACTTAACCCAAATAACTGTATTCAACTAAATTATTAAAAAGATTTTCTTGTAAAAATGACTTAACTCTAAGGAATTAAACAATTTTCACATTAAAAAACCTCTCATTTTCTCCACGTTTTCGCGGTATTTCGAAGAACGCCAACAGGCACCACCAAATGCACTTCGGCTTTTCTTTTAGCTCAAGCCTGGATTAAAGTGTCAAAAATACCGAAATTCGAAATAGCAGAACAATCAGCGCTAAAGCGGTGAATACGTGCACTTGCACTTTAGGCTTCTGGTCCTT
The DNA here is from genome assembly GCF_024763615.1 of Phlebotomus papatasi. Lineage (NCBI taxonomy): Eukaryota > Metazoa > Arthropoda > Insecta > Diptera > Psychodidae > Phlebotomus > Phlebotomus papatasi. Next base: position 20,243,072 of record NC_077223.1, on the reverse strand, counting down.
CTGGTATTATTTTTGAATAAGTTTGGCTTGTCTTTGAAGTGGCTTTATCTCTTCGAAAGGTTATTATCCGTCAAATCATTGCTCTACCTGCCGATTTTACTCTGAGGTTTTTTGAATTGTAACGGTATATTCTAGTACATTCAGAAGAAATCTGTAGATTTTCTGCAGAATTTCTGTCAGAAAATCTGCAGAATTTCTGCATTGGAAATCTGCATAGTCTCCATTGCCTCAACAAAAATATTCTTGATTTATTAAGAAACTATAGAAGTTACAAAGAAAATTGTATGCTCTGCTTAACAAGCATTACCGATTAAACATTTTAGATAACTTAAAAGTTGCGAGTAAAAATACTAATTTCTTAAAAATCGCCAATCGAATGATACAAAAATACAAAATTTAGATCGACACTGTGTTTAAAGATATCACTTCACTATACTCTACTTATAACACGGCGTCGCAGAATTCTTAATTTTATATAAACACTGCGATATCACCAAGAATAACTCTATTGAATTTTGAAAACTTCAGTGAAAAATATTCCATCTTTTTTGACACAGCTGTCTGGAAAGTCTGGAATGTAGAAAAATCTACAGAAAATCGGCAAAATATCTACAGAAATTCGTCAGAGTGTGCACCAGGATTCGTCAGAAAATCTGGAAAAATTTCTGACGAATTTTGTCCCAAGCCCAAATAAAATTCGTAGGAATATCTACAGATTTCTCGGCAGATTTTCGGCAGAGGTGTAGATATTTTCTGCAGACAACTTAAAGATATCTGACGAAATTATTTGACGGGTACTGAAAGGAACCAATAGTGTTATTCCAATGAAAAATGAGGAGGAGAAATCTTTCCTGTACACTTTTTTTTAGTACGTGATTGCTCTCATGTGCTTCTTCTGCATAATCGACTTTTTTTTGTGGTTCGTGAAACGACTATTTGGCAATTTTTTCATAAAGAAAAGTCGATTATGCAGAAACACATCAGAGATGTCATGTATTAAAAAAATGTTCAGGAAAATGTTTCATTTCTTATTTCACATTGGAATAGCGCCTTAAACCTATCCTGAAGGCCGCTTAATCTTACTCTTTTGAAAAGGATTTCGCGGTCCTTCAAAAACGATTTATCGTCTATATCCTGAACCGGTTTTATGGAGTCACTTCTTTTGTCTATTTTTAGTGATTATTTCTGAAGAGGTAGAGATTATTTAATTATTGAATTTTCGATAGAGTAATCTGCACCTGAGCTACATAAACGATACATGAAAAACATCCCCTCTAAATTATACTTTGCCCACAATTTATTGCAGAGGGAAGTCAAGAAAATTCGTTAATATGGGATGTTTCATCCCATCTAATGCTTCACTCTTTAATTTCCCAATTTCTCAAGCATTTTCTATCTTCCCAAGCATACCCAGTTATTTTCTAACATATATTGCACACATTCTCCAGTTGGAATTTTTTTGTGTGTGAATCCAAAGGAAAAAGGAAAATGTGTAGAAATACCCCTGGAGGAAAAGTATTTCATTGTGTGATGGAAAAAAAAATTTAGAAAATTGCGATAGATTTATTCACCCTCCTGCAAATGAATTTTCTTCTTGCTTACACCCAAAAAAATGCTGTGCGAAGTAAAAAAAAAGAGAAAGTACAAAAAAGAGGTTAGAGAATTGAAAAGGGCAATAAAATAGATTAGAGACAAGCAATTTTGAGACACAACTTTATCACACATTTCGTGTAATAATCCCTAAATTAGAGGGCATACACATCTCACCATGAATATTTCATTTAGCATCGCTTTAGTGGGAAAATAGCTTTGAAGTCTTCGTATAAACGATAAGGATGAATGAAAATTCATAAATGCGGTATTTTCATCAAAAGTATCTAACATTTGTATTTACAGACAAACACTGAGTACACGCGGATCATCGGATTCAGATAAATTAACTCCGGCCAATATATCAACATCACGGGGTGGAGCATTTCTCTTGGATAGTCGCACAAGGCACGATCAGGCCCAATTGGATGAAGATGATAACCTCCTGGACGTCGTTGGACCATCACAGAGTCCACTGTTGCCTCTTGACCATCCAATGCAGCTCCCAACACATCCAAACACAGGTGAAAAATCCTAATTCATACCCATTTAATTAATGAGGCCCCGGAAAATTTAAATATAGTGTTCGTAGTATAATTTTGGCACTGTAAAGTGAAGTTGTGTTGAGTATTCAGCCACTGACTGTTGACTAATGATACAGTACATAGCTGCTATATGGTCAGCTAATATTATTATTCATTCATTATTTACAAAGAGAGTTGCAAAATTTTCAGGATATTAACATTTTTGGTAATATGACAATAGCAAATTGAAAAATTAAAGATTTAAATGATAGGGAAGACTGGGGTAAAAAGCTGGACTAGCTTAGAATGTCTGAGTAATTTCTGTAATTAAGACATTCTTATATGAAATTTACCGCTCTACAATTCCGTCAAAGAACATTTTCTTCCATAAAAGGGAAATGCGCCTTTCTCGCTAATTTATAAACGTTTATTTTTTTATTTCTAAAAATACAGGGATAATTATTAATGATATTTTGTTTGGACTAGTTCATTAAGAGAAATCCGAAAAAGTTAAAATAACATTCCGGAAATGTTAATTTTACCCTGCAGTATTGATCCGAAAACGGTGTAAATATTACACCGTTTTACACGTTTTACGTTATTACACCAAAAATGTTCGTAAAATTTTGTCATTTGTTCGTAAATTTTTGTCAGGCAAAAAATAAAATACGAATAAAATAAGAATAAAATACGAACAAATGACACAATTTTACGAAATTTTTTTTGTGTGTTTACAAACATTTACGAACAAATGTTTGTAAAAGTACAAAAAATGTTCATCAAATGATCATTTTACGAACAATGTTTGTGAAAAAAATACAAAATTTTACGAACTTATTTGTGGGTTATATGATTCACGAGCATTTCGTAAGTCTGCCATAGGATTTCACAAACATTTACGAACAATTTTACAAAATATTTTTTTCTGTGTACTGTATTGAGGAACTGTACTGTTTCTGAATCGTATTACAGTAGACTATCTCTCAATTGGGCATTTGGGGCGAAATGTCATCCGGCTTATCGATAGATTTGGGCGTCAAAGCCTTTGTAAATTCCACAAAAAGCGCTTAATTATAAAGATCACGATAAAATAGGAAGAACTACAGCGAATTTGAGCTAATTAGCTTCATAATTAAACGTGAACATTGTCAACAAAAGTTTTCGCCCGCTTGAAAAAGAGCCGATTGAGTGAGAATCTACTGTACTGGCAATTCGAGCAATTTTCCATGCGTGCTAACTGTGATTCGGTCAGTTTTCGAGCGATAGTATTGCTACCAACTTTGTACGCAGAGGATAAATGCGAGAGAGAGGAAAGATAAAACAATTGCTATCTTTTTTAGGTGTGATTCTTTCATAATCACACCTATTGTGATACTCCGATTTTCTAAAAGTGCTCCGATCGAGCTGAAATTCACAGGGTATATGTTTTGAACATCCCTGATTCCAAAAATGATAGTCCCCCATTTTCGGGTCCGGCCGGCCGTCCGGCCGGCCGTCCGGCCGTCCGTAGTACGCGATATCTCCGGTTTGGAAAGAGATATCTTCATAAATTTTTTTTTTAAATATATCTACTTGCGCGTACGAAAATTTCTATCGTTTAAGATTTTTGAAAAACCGGTTCTAAACCGGTTTAAAACCGGATTTTATAGTTTATTTCGAAACTGGCTTATGCAATTTTAATTATATTATGTTCATGTTGTAGCGCTACTTGAGTAGACCAATTTAAAAAAAAAAAATTTTGAGATCGCTCCATAATTTCTCGAGATATTTCAAGTTAAAGATTGCAATTTTAAGAAAATTTTGCTCGTAGCGTCAGGTGGGGAAAAAAGCGGGAGAAGCGGCGTCACACATGGTATTGCGCCATTTCTCCCTCTCTCTCACTCCCTCTCCATGTATATATATATACATACATATCAACATAGTATATATATATATATACCAGCGGATTTTCGCGGGCCGCGAAGTTTTTCGCGGATTTTCGCGCTCCGCGAAATTTTTCGCGGATTTTCGCGGGCCGCGAAATTTTTCGCGGATTTTCGCGGGCCGCGAAATTTTTCGCGGATTTTCGCGGGCCGCGAAATTTTTCGCGGATTTTCTCGGGCCGCGAAATTTTTCGCTGATTTTCGCGGGCCGCGAAATTTTTCGCTGATTTTCGCGGGCCGCGAAATTTTTCGCGGATTTTCGCGGGCCGCGAAATTTTTCGCGGATTTTCGCGGGCCGCGAAATTTTTCGCGGATTTTCGCGGGCCGCGAAATTTTTCGCGGATTTTCGCGGGCCGCGAAATTTTTCGCGGATTTTCGCGCTCCGCGAAATTTTTCACGGATTTTCGCGGTCCGCGAAATTTTTCGCGGATTTCCGCGGGCCGCGAAATTTTTCGCGGATTTCCGCGGGCCGCGAAATTTTTCGCGGATTTCCGCGGGCCGCGAAATTTTTCGCGGATTTTAGCGGTCCGCGAAATTTTTCGCGGATTTCCGCGTTAAATGCAACTGAAGTAGTTCCAAACTTAGGTGTTTAAGAAATGAGCACAAGAGTCTTCGTCGTCAATAAGATTGAATTGTTAACAATAACAAAATGTTTGCTCTATCTATCCCATATTCTCTTACCACCAAGGTATTGCCATCTCACCCAGAATTTATAGATGTTCAGATATTTTTATGCATTTCTCATACAATTTTATGTATAAATATCGTTCGAGTTTGCCACAATCCGAATTTGCAACGAAGGAATCACACCTCTATAAGCTGATCTAGGCTTATCACTGGTTTTGCCATTCTCGCAGTTCAAAAAGTATTAATCTTAATATTAATTTTATATGTGACATGGTCATGAGGTATAGTATGAAAGTCACGTGTTCGAGCATTTTCTTCAAAATGGGACGCTTTGCCACCCTTTTTATATTGTCCCGGATGACTTTTCGCTATCTTTTTTTTTTCAAGAAGCCCCTTATTTGATAGAAAAAAAACCTTAAGAGATTTTTTTTCCTCGAATTGTTAGTTTTGGTAAAGGACTTTGCACATTGCATTGCGAAAAGCTTTCGTAAAAATTGATTGTTTGATTAAAGTACATCCCGCCCGTACATGTGCATGGAAAATGCAGAATTTGATTTCCTGTGAAATTAAACATAGACAAAAATAATGTATGACTTTGACCTATTTTAGGAATGTTTAGGTTTTTATTCTTCAAAAAGTCAACATTTTATAGACTCAATTTGATTCTGACCTATCCAAATCTATTTTTTTGGCTGAAAAAAATGTTTTCTAATGACTCCGGCATACCTTTTAGATCAGAAAAAATGGAAAAATCATAAAATCAAAATTCACATCTCTTTCTTTCTTAGAAGCTTTCCATATGTCTATGCTACTCTTTTGCACTCTTCTTCTTCTTCTGAATGTCACACCAAGTCTAATTTTGGACTGCATGAGTGGGATAGACAACTAATCTTTCAAGAAAGATAAGGGACGCAAATTTTGATTTCATGAAGTTATACCGTGCTAAACGGTGTGTCTAATTGTGTCTACACACAATTAGACACACTGAAATGTCAAAAACATGTTTACTAAACAAAAGTTATTGTGCGTTAGGCATAATGCTCAGCGCACAATAACTTTTGTTTTGTAAACATGTTTTTGACATTACAATGAGAGTGAGTAAGATCTAGATCTAGTTATCTCGCTCATTCTCACAGGAAATTTTGAAAACATGTTTACAAACAAAAGCTATTGTGCGCTGGTCATAATACAAATCGTTTCTATCACTTTGGATTGGAATTGTTTCCCACTGCCAAAAACACTGGATTTACCAAATTAAGCACCGATTTTTGAAAAATTTGGCTTTAGCCTATTCATGGAAGAAAATGAAGAATTTTGTGCGGAAATTCTCTAGCAAAATGTTTGCAGAATTTCTGGGGGAAAATAGCGGAAAATTTTACTAAACATCTTTTCCGGCGGGATTAGGAAAAATTGCAAGAGCTGTTTTTCATAGAGAAATTTCTAGTGATTTCAGTGTTGGTATTTTATGTTGGTGTTGTATATTATGTGTTGGTAAGTTATGAATTATGCGAAGTTGCGCTGTATTTAGAGAGGACTTTTGCCTGAGACTTTTTAACAATAAAAAGCAAAACAAAAAAAATAAATAAAATTAAAAATTAACTTTAATATTGGCAGTAAAATGTTAAAATTAATTAAATTCTTCAAAATGAATGGCGTTTGGATGGAAGAATTTTGTTCTTTTTAACTGAGATTCTTTACAATCTCTTTGTATCCCAAGCATCCTAATGCATTATACACATATAATAAAATATTTAGTGCGATAAAATATTTTGACCCGATCGTGATTTTTAACTGGCTAAAGCTTTGAATACTATTTTCAAGCTTTAAAGCTTTCATACCATTGAAAGCTCCAAGAACACATTTTTTCTGGGCCTCATTAAATTTCTGCGATTAAGAATAAACTCTAGCAAAAAGGTTATTGAGACAGCTCATTGGTTTTCAGCGTGGTTCAATTTATCCAGTACGGGAAAGCGTTTTTCAGCGTCCTACGACATGAGTTCGTACGATGGAGAACGCGATGGGAGTGATTCAAATTGCTCAGATTCGGGGAATTTGGGTGCCTTCACGAGGCCCCAGACATCAGAAAGTCCTCAGGATGATACCACCACGAAAAATAGTACAACATATCCCTCACCAAACATCTCCCTCGGTCCACCATTGCATCAGTCACCGCATCTGTTGCCTTATCTCTACCCCACGGGTCTCTACCCGCCACCCCCAATGTCGCTACTACATTCACCTGCCTCTGCCATCAATCCTACACTCAATCCCAGTCTCCTGTTTAATGCCCAACTCGCCCTCGCGGCCCAACATCCTGCCTTGTTTGGCCACTACAGCACAGCAGGTCACACACCACCCTCAACATCCGCCATCACGGCCACCTCCACGTCCGCCCTCCATGGACTGACAAAACACCGCTTTGCCCCCTACAACCTCCCCGGCCTAGGTTCGGCCTTTGATGCCGTCACACCAACCTCCTCAGTCTCAGGTGGCCAGAGAAGCCTCAGCAGTAGCCCTCGACCGAGACCATCATCGATATCACCACCCATGCGACCACTATCCGCCTCCTCTACATCCTCCAAATCCCACACCATTCACGTAACAGACGCCCCAGCGGCTACTCCACCTGCCCCAACGTCCAAAACACCAGTGCCATCGAATGCAACATCACCCCCACCTCAGGCTTCTGGCCTCAAGAGCATCGAGAAGATGGTAGATGGCCTGGAGCAGCCGAAAGGTGACACAGATACCACAAAGCTCGAACAGTGACACTTGCTAGATATCGACCTTGAGATGGACACGAATGAGGAGTTATGGGACATTCAGAGAGTACCAGACGGCAATCACAAATCATGACACAATTTGATCTCAATCTAAATAGCAATCATACACAACCATTGTAAATGTGGCAGGATTCAAAATTTTTATTTCATGCTACCACTGTTCAAAATGGCCGCCTAACGGACTACAATGAAAACGAATGTATACGTATAATGCGTATAACAGTTTTTGAATGGGAATTTTCGATGCATTTCAACGGACACTAAGTAAGTTTATCTGTTTTTTTTTTTAAAGTGTTTTATTGAATTATTTATTCCAAGTGGATACATTCACAAACACCCTTGAAGAAAACTTCGCGATTGGTAAGCTCTGTTCGGTTGAGACTTATGCCCTAAACACACTAACGACTTAAGCCGAGAGACGACGTAGTGGAAAATGATGGAAATGTAGCTTAATCATTATTTATAACAAAATTACACTGAGCCGTCTCTCGGCTAATCCTCAAGTCTGTCAAGGCCCTTACACTCTAACCAAACCAAGTTCAATGTTCGAAAGTTTTAACCAATATGACAAAAATATTTATAAAAACTGAAAAGGATGTTGATTTGGCAGTTTTGTTTTTCCAAAAAAAAAACATTAAAAAAACTCATGAAAAGAAAGAGAGATCTATATAAAGGTGGAATTTTAGTACCCAATAACTTTTCAAAAATACTGAATGTTGGAAAAGGAAGTATTAAGAGTAAACGGCGACATCTTATCACCAACTTTTTATCAAAAACTACATAACTGTTAAAATCTACCTCATGGTATACAGTAGACTCTCGCTAATTCGGCTCCTTTAACATCGGGTTACTTTTTAATTCGGGCGACAGTTAAATTCGAAAAAAGTTTGTTGACATTTTTCAAGTTCGATTATGAATACCGAATGAAGCAAATTTGCTCAAATTTGCCATGTTTTGTTTCAGTTATGATGGGATTTTGCATTATTAACGGGCTTTCATGAAATCTACAATTAATATGAGTATGTAAACTTAATATGAGTATGCAGGTAAACAAAAGATCGTTGCATTTCAAACAATGTGATGCCAGAATTTCTCTCTAATTCGGTTGACATTTCGGTCCCAAATGCCCGAATTTGAGAGAGTGTACTATAGTTTCTTTTAGTCTGTTCTACCAAAAACTAGTAAATAAAAAACGTTTACTTACATGTGGAATGAAACTTTTTCAGGATTACCTTCATCAGATAAATTGACAATTGACTACTATGAACTTCGTATCTGCCTGTACTCGCTTGTTCGAGGGCACACTTTCACTTTTTCACAGGATTATTTCACCTTTCTCACAATTTTATTTTGTTTTTTTTTTTTTTTTTCTTTTGACGATCACTTGACACTCCGTCAGGAAGTAAAAGTTTCAGCTTCTGCCGTGATTACCGCGCTTTCGGAATTTTCGAAATTGCTTCAAACGACTCCATAGCAAAAAAGCGACTTGCGACCTCCCTGCTATACAATATCGCAAGAAGATAAATAACTATTTTCTCTGATTAACTTTAAAATCTTTATCTCCTAAATTTGAAAAAAATACATATTTATCTTATGCTTTTTATAGTTCATTTAACTATTTCTTCTTTCTCAACGCCAGCTTTATTTTAAAGTTGAAAATGCTCATAGTTATTATTTCATTTTCAATCAGATAAGTTCAATATGTCTTTCCCTCAAATTCGAAAGTCCTAAAAAAATAGCTCAGAAATTAAAGAATTAGAATTTCGAAGAGTTTCGGAGAGCTCGCCATTCAGTTTAGGTTAGGTTATAGAATTTCGAACTATTTACTGTATTAATGCGTCATCTAGTCTTGATACAAGCATCATTTTATGCTTTCCAAATTTTATTTCTTGACAATCTTCTTTAGCAGAATATAACTTTTCTCTAAAAATTGTCTAATAACTTTAATATCTCTATAAATAATTTGAGTTTAATATGTGTTTTGAATTCCTTTTTCTTTGGAATTTTTGGAGAATGTTGAACTGTTATACTTGAAGCGCCATCTACTCTTGATACTACCAACACTTTATGTTTTTTTTACGAAAATTTCTAATGTTACTTTTCAACGATCTTCTTTAGCAAAAGTAACTATAATTTTCTCATCAATAATTTGAATTTAATTCGTTTTCTGATGTTTGTTTGTTTTGGAGTCGGCTTTCACTTCAATATGGAAAATGTGGAAAATAAATTTATCACAAGGTAAAAGTAAATTCAAATATTTTGTAAACAAAATGTGTAAGAAACTCCCTATGTTCTCCATTGAGAACTAGAATTTTTTTTTACAAATTCACTGGAAACTTAAGCTAAACATCATTCAAAAATTGATACAGATGTTCGCATAACTGCTCTTTGAGGCAGAACTTTCTTTTCGAAAATATGATATTTTGACAAGTGATACACTGACGAATGATAAATTTTGAAAAGATGTTTTTAAAAATTCGGAGGGCTTTTACACTTTTCTGTACAAAATGCTGAAATTCGTACACACGAAGAATGGAGTAATTTTATATTAATGGTGCATGTACTCCTTCTTATTAAATGTTTTGAACTTTAAATGTTAAATGTTGGGAACCGAAGATTCCCGTAGATTGATTTTCTGCAAGCCAGTTGAATTGGGCAGAATCATAAAAGAGTTCCTAAATCGGAAAGGTTATTTGTAAACAAAGTTTTTAAAGCAAATTTAATCCTGTGAAAAAAACTAATATCTACGTCCAGGAATAACCTTTCCGAATTCTTTCTCCGGTTGAGATTTATACTGCACAGATTCAAACGTATTAGAGAGAAATTACCTGATACCGACAAAATGCATGAAAATTAATAAATTCATGAAAAGGACTTTTTTTAACAAAGGGTTATTTACATCGAATTTATTTCAAAAATTTTCGGAGTGCGAAAAGAAATTCGAAGAAACATTTAACATTCAGTCTAACCTCATTTTATGATTTTCGGTAGCAACGGGACAGAAATAAATTATTTGTATGATTTATTTCAGCTTTCTTAAAAATTAGAGCCCAAAATACTAAAAAGAAAAGAGCAAAGATACAGTAGAGCCTCGCTATAGGCCATCGCTGTATAGTCCGCAATTTATCGACCGTTGATTTGAAAACACTTTAGGTTATGTTTTTAGTACGCGACATGCAATGCTGTCATAATTATTTTAATATTTTTGGCAAACTTTATTGAGTAGTTGTGATAATTGTTATCCATAATGAAGAGAGCGAGGACAAGTACCACAATCGCAAAGAAAGTGGAAGAAGTCGAGAAATTTCAATACTAAAAGTCGTTGATAATTTTAAAAAATGACATGGACTATAGTGCGACGCAAGTGTCAAATCTAGAACCAAATATGGACTATAGCGAGACTCTACTGTAAAACCTCAGCTCTTTCTGTGAATTCAAAACGAAGGAAGAGCAAGGGCTAAAACGGCGAATGTACAGAATGACAGATCTGGCTTGGCATTGCAGTAGCTTGCCTCTTCGAAAGATTATCACTGAACAGAGGCTATCGGCAGTTTTCCTACTATTTCCTTATGTCGAAAATACTCAGAAGCTGATTCTCGAAAATGTTTAGCTTACAAAATTCGGCCATTAGAGATCAGCTTAAACTAACATACATTGAGGATTTATGATCAGAAATTAGCGTTTTTTTGCTTAAATTGCTAATAAATGTGCGCTCCTTGATTGTGAAAAAACTTCTTAAATGCAATATTCCCTATGTTCAGTAATAACATTTAAATGCTCTCCGCGGTTGAAGTGTTTTCTGTACCGATTCGCAGGTATATCAGAGAACTCACCTACAAATCCATTGGAAGTTAGAACGTTTAAACCGACGAGTTTAAACGACGACACAAAAGTGAGCAAATCATATCAAAATGACATTTTATTTAAATGAAATTGCAATTCACACTTTCTGCCATCTGAAAGTTCCACAAAACTACACAAAAAGTCTTTCGCAGCAATTTACAGACTGTTGATATTGACGATTGAAGTGTTAAGAATACCGAAATTCTAAATGGCAGGACAATCAGCGCTAAAGCGGCGAATATGTGAACTTACACTTTAGGCTTCTGATATTTTCGAATAGATTTGACTTGGCTTTGGAGTGGGTTTGTCTCTTCGAAAGATTATTACAGTAGACTCTCGCTAATTCAGCTCTTTTAAGATCAGGCTACTTTTTAATTCGGGCGGCAGTTAAATTCGAAAAAGTTTGTTGACATTTTTCAAGTTCGTTTATGATTATCAAATGAAGCAAATATGCTCAAATTTGTCATGATTTGCCTTAGTTTTGATGTTATTTTGCATTATTAAGAGATTTTCATGAAATTTATAATAGCAATGAGCATATAAACTCATTCCTCTCGTTCAGTAATAACTCTCTCCGGTTGAGGTTTTTCCTTTACCGATTCGAAGGTAAATCAGAGAGAACTTACCTAAAAACCCGTTGGAAGTTCGAACGTTTAAACTTTAAACCGACGAGTTACACAAAAAAGAGCAAGTTCATCAAAGGGACATTTCTCTAAATGAAATTGCAATTATGACGTTCTACCATCCTGAATTTCCACAAAACTACACAAAAATTCACTTTTTGCAGCAAAATTTTGCACACTGTTGCTGACATTGTTGACGATTGAAGTGTCAAACCGAAATTCGAAATGGCACAACAATCAGCGCTAAAGCGGAGAGTACGTGAACTTGCACTTTGGGTTTCCGGTAGATTTTCGAATATGTTTGGCTTGGCTTTGGAGTGGCTTTGTCTCTTCGAAAGGTTATTACTGAACCGAGTCAATATGAGTATTCAGATGAACAAAAAATCGTTGCATTTCAGACAATTTGCTGCCCGAATTTCTGTCTAATTCGGGTGACATTTTTGTCCCAAATGCCCGAATTTGGGAGAGTCTACTGTTACTGAACGGAACCATATTGTGCATCATCACTCTCCATGTTTTTTTCATCCAATTGACATTTCGAAAAGCATCCAAAAACACCCAATGTTAAATTTGATGTTCCTTTCTACTGGCGCTAATGTCGCTCATCTTCGTAAATTTCACTTGGCCTTATGAATTTAGAAACTGGGGTTGAACCTTTAATTCTTGGGCTGATCTTTAAGCAGATGCCTATGTCTATTTTGGACTTTACAGATTGTGGAACGTATTATTGGATAATATTTATTTTAACTTCTGAGTGCAAAACTGTTATAAATTATACAAGTTTGTTGATTGTAGTTGTCAAGGACGCCATTTTGATTTTTTTTCAAATTTTCAATCTTTCTTACGTATTGGATTATTTTGATTTCTAATGTCTGCCACATTTTTTTGATCAGGAAAATTTCATGAAATCAAAATTGCATAAGTCTACATCTTTCTTACTGACTCTTCTTCTTATTGTAAGCATCACAACAAATTCAATTTAGATTTGAATATGGAAGAGTAAGATAGACATGTACAATGGCGTTTGAGAAAAAAAGGGATAGAAATTTTGATTTCACGAAATTCTCTTGAACCAAAAATTTTGTTAGAGACATAAAAAATGGGAAAATACCTAAATATTGTATAAATTTTATAACTACTGGTACCTTTCACGAAAGATCCTGCAAATAATTTAAATTCATGAGAGTATACTGAATTAGAGAAAATAGTTCAAATGTTGCTCTTTCATGAGTATAATTCCCAAACGGTGAGAGATATCGAGTCAAATTGGTTTACAACCATTAGCATTATTTTTAGTTTTATAATTCTAGACAGACAAATTTTTAAATTGTACGGTATTTTATTAAATTATTGTGAATGGCCGTATTTGAGAAATACGACAAACCATCAGTAGAACATACTCAGTCTCCACAGAAGTGAAGTATTTCTGCCGAAAATATCCCCAATAACAATATGTACAGAGTGAGAGATAACAAAAAAGAATCAGTATTAAAAATAAATCAGAAATAGATTTGTAAACATCAACAAAAACATTTCTAAATTGAACGAGTGAATAATTTCCAATGAGAGTTTGGGATATTAGAGTTAGGTGCATAAAGCTTCAGAAAAAAAATGTGTAACTGCTATTCTTGCAATATTCTTTCTAAATTAACATTGTGGAAGGACACAATTATGAAAAAAGAAAATAAAGAAAAAACAATTAGGTCTTAACACAAAAATTTGAGAGAGACTATCTCATGTAAATATGTAAAGTAAACATTTATTTTAATAATAAATTACTGAATAATCAATTAATTTTAGCACATCTTATACTGTTCTAGTTAAAACATTTTAATCTAAATTGATGAAAAAAAACAAAGATAACAAAAAAAACATGAAAAGTGCAATACCTAATTTTGCCAGTGCAGTGAATAAAAGAATATTAAAGAAAGAAAATTATATAAATTCACGAATATAGTGACGAGCATAAATGAATTGAAAAAAAGACAAATTAAAAAGGAAAATTGATCGCAATTGAGACAGGTGTAATTTTTAATTGTAAAAAAGTGCATACCATTGCGATCTCAACGACTAGACAGAAATCTTGCTTTTTTGTAACACTCAAATATTCATTATTCAAATTATTTTCTTTTCTCTCGAAAGAAAAAAAACAGTTCCCTGTAATTGGAAAATTGTAATAAATTTATTATTTTGGGGATTTTATTATCCCACGCAACTCTCAGAGAAAAGTCCAGGTAATAGAGGAAAGAATTCCCTTTTTTGTAAACATGAAAGAGAAAAAAAATTGTAAAAACAAATGCAAATCAAGATATTATAAAATTGAATTAATTGTACATCAGAACAAAACTTTCCATATATAAATATAGTGAGAAAAAAAGAGTCAAAGAAGAGACAATGAAGTGAAAACAAGGCATTTTTATTTATATTCCACTTTTTTCTAAATATTGACGATTTTTTTTTAGTAACTCTAGGTCCTTCTGTAGCAAGTGGAATATCCTAAAATAACATTTTGGGATGTTTTACTTGTCCTCCTACATTTTCCTACATTCCTCAACCGATTAATAAAGATCAATTTCATGCTGCTGGATGAACTTCTCTTCACAAAAGGTAATTTTAGATTACAATACGAATTTTGCTCATTTTGCTAAACTTGAACCTGTATAGGGGAAAATGCCAATACTTCGTACGATCTCAAGCTTCGTAATGTCTAAATTTTTCCTATCTATCTCACATTTATTTATTTATTTAAAATATATTTTAATAACTGAACAATTTGCCCTAATATTCAAAATATGGGTGCAATGAATCACATTTATTGAGAAACATAGAAAAAATTCAGTCGTTACAAAGCTTGGGACAGTACGAAGCTCGGGCACTCTCCCCTATAATCCTTGTGCAATAATTTCTTTATCTAATTTTAGCTTCTATTTTAGGACTAAACAGAGTAATAATATTATCTTACTTCCTAGAATTATAATTTTAATCAGTATTAAGTGAAATTCCGAACAGTATTCAATATTCATTTTAATCGCTAGAAGTCATATTGTAAATGCAATTGTCCTTCTCTATTTTTTACTGCTCGAACTCAAAGAGAGAGCAGTTATATAATCGTCTTTTTTCAACTTTTCTCTGTTTTGGAGCTTAAACGGTAAGAGATATCGACCTTCAGTCTTAGATGACCCCCAATAAAAAAACAATATCTCTCCCCGTTTTTTTCCCCTCAACATCCCCCTCTATCCCCTCTAAAACCATGTTTTTTCGGTTTTTCTCAAAATTGGCTCAAGCTTTTTCAATTATTTTCGGATATGTTTTAGAGGTAGTCCAAGCGGACACTTCGTCCAAACAAACCTATGACCGGAAAATTCGCCATTTTGAATTATTGAAGGTCAAAGCTCAACCACTTTGGAGGGCCCAATTTTTAACCGATTTGATTAAATTTGGATTTTTTGGAAAGGTATTGAAATTCTGAACCCGGATGTATCGGTCTTCATCGGTAATGAACCGGTTTAGTACTGATTTTGAATAATTTTTCCGGATTTTATTTTTACTTGACCTTAAATTTGTTCTCGAGCTTGAGGTCAAACGGTAAGAGATATCGACTTCTGGTCTTCGATGAACCTCAATAAAAAAACAATATCTCTAGAGATTTTCCCCTATTCTCCTCCCCTCCCCTAAGAACATGTATTTTCGGTTTTCTCAAAATTGGCTCAAGCTTTTTTAATTATTTTCGGATATGTTTTAGAGCTAGTCCAGGAGAACATTTCGCCCAAACATACCTATGACCGGAAAATTCGCAATTTTGAATTATTGAAGGTCAAAGGTCAACCACTTTGGAAGAGTAATTTTTCGCCCCATTTGGTTAAATTTGGATTTTTTGGAGAGGTATTGAAATTCTGAACCCGGCTGCATCGGTCTTCATCGGTAATGAGAATTTTATAAAGACTTTTTAGTTTTACTTTAAGATTGACAGAGTGAATTTCATAAAATAGGAAACGTTTTAATTTGAATAACTTCCTATTTTAAAAGAAAACATTAAATTGAAATGAATATGAAAATTTGCATTGATTCACAAAAGACTTCTTCATATTGCAAACTAAAATAGCTACTTTTAAAAACTATTTTGTCAAATTAACAAGAAAAGTTTGTCAAAAGGATGTTTTTCCATATAAAATGTAAGAAAAACCTTTGTCATCATAAACATCATCCTTTTTACAACATTTTAACAAATTAATTTAATTAAATTTTTTGTCCGCCTAACAAAACTTTTTTTTTAATTTTAGAGTGAACAAATCAAATCTAAAGGTCCATTCTAAATATAAAGGTTTGTAAAGCGATCGACTGGATCTTGTTAAAATTATGTCGAAAAGATATTGCTTTTCAATATAACAAAAGCTTTTCTCACATTAAATATAAAAAATCCTTTTCAAAATTATTCAACAAGATTTATTTAGCCACCGGTTTGATAAAACTTTGTCATATTCTGAATGGGAGGACATCCTTTTGACTAACTTTTTAAGAAAAAATATATTTTAAGAAAGTTAGGAATAGATATTTCATTTTATAAAGCAATTGTTAATAAAGTCAAGGGCCTCTCAACATTAATTTTCCCTTACGTTTTTGCATAGAAGCACTGAAAAGTATTGGAAAGTTCTTTTCCTAACAAAAACTAATTGATCGGTCTGATATATTTTAAAATTGTGCATTAAAAATATTTAAAAATTAGCAAGAGGATGGTGAGAATTTGAAAAAAATGGATTGTATAAACTGCTCTCTCTTGTAGTTCGAGCAGTTAATACATTTCATGTCGTTTAACGAAATAATACAAGACTGCAAACAAATTTGTTTAAGTCGCGGTGCAATATCTGCAAAATTTTTACAAGAAAAGTTAAAAATAGCTTTACTCTTTATTAGGATTGATGAGCCCCTGATAGAGTATTTTACTTTAATATACTTCACACCGCACTTATTGTCACTTCGCCTAGATAAAAGACATTCGAAGATCTGTTCCTACCGTGATATCACATTAGGATTTTCACAATTTAATTTTAATTCAATTCAGCCAATTGAGCATTATGAGATTTCAAGAATTTACTTGAAAATTCTCACAGCCAGGACACATTTTGCAAGAAATTTACTCAATTTTAAATAGTGCCGCGAGATTTTTGATTGTGAATGACTCCGGGAAATGTGTGATAGTACTTAAAATGTATTAAAAGTCACTTATCGGTTATGTAGAAGGATCCCCGAAGCCAGTTATAATATTAATTAATAGTATTAATATTAATAATATTAATATCCTATACTTAATCGTTAATTTTGAGAACGGTATTTTGTACTGTTCTTCAAATTTAGAGAATTTTTTACAATATAATTCCAATTTTGGAACAGCAAAGATATTTTGTGGAATTAGATAAAAAAGATTTCGTCGATATCGTCAATTGCACTGACCATTGTCATATCTGCACTATCTGCATGCATTTTGTATCTACATTTGGTGGGAAGGATAATATGTAATCGTGTACAAGACAATATTATAAAATATGTACCTTAAGATCATACAACTTTGTGTCAACCCAATTTTAGACATGAAAAGCTCTCTGGCTGCATTGATAGTTGCGGTAAAGCTGTCTAAAAATTCTGCAAGGCAGTTCTATACGTGAAATGATTACGGATATTCCCTTTTATATGCTTAACCATCATTATCTGTACTGTTCCTTCAATTTTCCAAATCTGCAGAAAAGTGTTCTCTGGAACACACATTTCAAAACATTTCATTTTTGTTTTCTCTTTTAGTAGTAGCGTGTTACTCTCAGAATGAGGAAAACGAAGTAAAACTATGTTTATTAATTTTCTAAATCATTTGGCTTGATTTAGATTAATTCTCAAAAGAATAAAATATAATTTACAGTTCATATTACCATCTAAAAAGAAATCTGACTATTCTTAGTTGAATCAGTTCTACATGTTCACTAAACCTCTGAAAAAATTGTTAAATCCTAACTTCTTTGGAAATTGTAAAATTAAATATACTTTTGCCTTAAAATTCCAGTTTATTTTTACATGGTTATGGAAAAATTTGAAAATTTTCTAAAGTGTTTTATTCAAATTTTACTGCTCGAACTCCACAGAGAGAGCAGTATATAATAATCCCTCGATTTTTTCACCCCCTCAAAATTTCCACCTTCCATCCCCCGGAGACTACTTTTGCTAACAAATCTTCGCGTTTCAGACAATTTCTGAGAAATATCGTCACGCTGATTTCCGTTTTTCCGTTCGACTGTCGCTAGCTCTAAAGGCCAAACGGTAAGAGATAGCGACTTGAAACCTTCGGGAGACATGTGTTAGATTGGATATATAAAGATTACGCAGAGGAACATTTCGCCCTTATACGATAATGTCGTGGAATCTTTCCTAATAACGGTTTCTCAAGGTCAAATGTTAAAAAAAAAACACTATAGAGCGCGTTTATCAAACGAATGGGGTCATGTTTGGGCTCGTTGGAAAGGTCTTGGAATTTTCTATACAACTGAACCAGTTCCAATCGGTTCTGAACTGGTAATGAACCGCTTCATAGCTTATAACTATTTTTATCAAAAAATCAATTCCATTTACTTTTAAAACAATTTTGGAAGATTTTTTGAATGATTTATGAATCGGTTCAAATCGGTTGAGAACAAGTGAATGATAAATGATGCGAAAGTACTTTTAAGTTATATAGCACCTAAGTTACGAGTTCGAGCATTTCGCGAAGCCTGGGACGTTTTAACACCCCTTTTTCCTCGATATCAAAGCGATCACATGTGAAACCTGAATAAAATTACATAAATCGGAATTAATTGAATGAAATCAAACCTAAATAATATTTCTACTTATTTTGAAGATAAATAAGTGTAATAACCTTCTCTCCAGGAGCAAGTTTACAAATCAAAATTTTCATTATAATCAAGTTTTGTGCATAGGAGCCACTTACTAATTTGAAATTAAGCTTTTAACGGCCATTTTAATAATTTAAAGTACACAGAAAAAAGTATTTTGTAAAATTGTTTGTGGGACGAACAAACCACGAACTTGTTTGTGGGTTATATGATTCACGAGAATTTCTAAAGTCCTCCCTAGGATTTCACAAACATTTACGAACAATTTTACAAAATATTTTTTTCTTTGTAAATAAATAAGCTTATTTCCGTGCATAAGTTTTTGATTTATTACTAAATTAATAAATTAGCTGACTTCTGTGCATAGCACCCTTAATTAGAATGCTAGAGTGTATAGTGTTTTCTGCGGCTACCGCCGGCTTAGCTTATGGCCTACTTCCCGAGTGAAAACAGTAGAAAACTCCTTTAGAGATTTATATAAATCTTGACTTGGTGAAAAAAAGCATACAAATCCAGGATTTAGGTATTAAAGTAAATAAAAAATAAAACTTATGTTATTGTCAGTAAAATATTAGTATTAAATTTTAATTAAATATTAAATTTGGGTAAGTTAACTGAATTAATAAAAACAAGTCTAGGGAAGATTGGAACAGTGATGACTTTCGACTTTCAAAAGCATTAAATTTTAGGACAATAAATTTATATATGGGGAAGTGGGGCACCTTTGAAAGTGGGGCACCTTTAAAATTGGGATTTTTCACCTATTTTTAAATAAAATTGATCCTTATCGTGCCATAATTTAGCTGCACATACAGATTGAGAAGCTAAATTGTATCACGATAAGGTTTAATTTTATTTAAATATAGGTGAAAATTCCAATTTCAAAGGTACCCCACTTTCAAAGGTGCCCAACTTCCCCCTATGAGGAGGTGTGTACTTTCAAAAATACCCAAAATAAACTAGGTTTAGTTAGTTTGAATGATGTTCGTAAAATTTTGGCAAATGACTCTTGAAAAAAAAAACTTTCAGCTGGCGGAGCTGCCCCACCTTTCCATTAATTTATAAAATTAGCATCTAAAATGAATGTAAAGAGCAAATAAAATTATCTTTTTTTATCATTTGCTAAAACTTAATGGTTCTACTGGTTTTAAAGTTCTGAATTGAGTGATTATTTATTTGAGTTCTGAGTCAAAAGCTTACACCCCTAAAATTTTGTTTGGTCTCGTAAATTGCAGCTACAGTAAATATCGTAAGATTGGTTTTTGCGTCCAACGTCTGAAATGGTTTATCAAAGATCTAATGGTCATTTCATTATTCATGTCACTTGTACGAATATTTTCCACCCCACAATTTGCACAAGAATCTACCATCAAGTCGGAAAAGTGAAAAGGATCAATTTGAATTTGTTCCAGTGACGCAAATCAAAATTCCATAGAGCGTAAAAGTAATATTTTCTCCAATTCCTCAGCGATAGTAACGTTGGTTATATTTATTGAGCTGTAAACCCAAAAGCATATGTAAAATGATTACTGGGGAGGGATAAGAAATCTCAGTATTGGGTGGGCTCTTTTTTTTATTCATGTGGCTACTCAATGGGGGATGAGGAATAGATAAAAGTGCGAGTGTTTTTTTGAGGGGCTCACGCTGAAGAATAATTCAAATTATCACGGTTCTCAAATTGTTGAGGAAAGTTTGTGGCTGGATAGTTGCCTCATTGAATTGCATGTTGCGTCGATTGTGGGTAATTTTTATGGTCTTTTCCTTCTGATACTTTTTCCATTTTATCGGTAATTTTTCCTTCTTTGCTCGCACAATTGAGGGTTGTAATGTCCTCGAAGATGATTTTCCGAAGGGGAATGAAATATGCATTTGATGAATTGATATGAGTATCTGGGATTCAATTCATTAGGGGAATTGTTGGAATTTCCCTCGCAAAACTTTCTTCCAAATTATTCTCGTCAAATTACTGAGATTTTCCTTGGCGTGTTGTACCCAAAAAGGACATTTTGGAGAGACAAAGAAAAAGTATAAAAGACAAAGAGTGGATGTTGTGTGAAAATAGGTGAAATACCAACAATGTCGGAAAAGCCAGAAAAAAAGTCGCGGTTGTGTGGAAAAAGTTAATTCAATAATCGTGTGTCACTCACCATAAAACTGTCTTTCGACTTTCCCTGATTATTTTATTATCTTCAATAATTCACTGGTGAGGTTTGGGAAAAAGAAGAATTGGGAAAAAAAGGAGTAGAAGCACACGATGAATTTTCATTCCTGTGTCGCGTTTTTGGTGCTGTTCTTATTTTATACTTTTGGTGTCACGCACTCAAATAATCCTTTAACTGTTTGATGATTTTTTCTGTCGCTATGAACTCGCTAAACATAATATTCTTTTCCTCAGGGCATCATAGGGTGGGACCAGAAATTCGCAAATTTGGGAAATCTGGTGAATTTCCCACCGAAAAGTTCTAGTTTCGAAAATAAAGTAATTCAGCACAACGTTTTATTTGGTAGGGGAGACCGGGGAAGAATTAGCCACGTATAGTATTAGATAGTGCTATCTTATAGTTTGCCTTCGAAGGAATATTGAGGAAACCACTCTTTATTCTAAATACAGTAGGTGTCAAAAGTTTGTTGCCTCATGTATGTTCGGGAAATCACGTGCAAAAAATGATAGAAAAAATTACTTTTTAAAATTTTGCTTTTTGCAAATTAGTTGCCTGTAATTTGTAGATCTTATTTATGCATTTAGAAAAGAATATTTTATTTTATTTCATATAAAAAATTATTGTTTTCTAAAAGTTGTTCATTTTTCATGCGTCAAAAGTTTGTTGCCTCATTTGAAATGTTACTCACAATGGTCAAAAACATGAAAAGAAACTTAAGGTAAATTGGCTATATTTTGAGCTTATGTCATTTGAGAGGCCATTGGTGTATTTGGACATTTCTAAAGTTGTCTGTGGTAAATATATGTGTATAAAAATGATGATAAATAACAAGAAATAATCTGTTTTTTAATCATTCATAATTTAGGTTTAAATGGCAAGTTAGAAGCATTTAAAAGAGGAAAATCGTTCAGTAATACTGCCGGAATGAATCTTCGTCGTCAATTGTTTAATTTTATAGTACAACTCTATAAAACATACCTAAAAATAATTTGTAAAGTATCGAGTAAAACTTCAAAAGTTTAAATATAACAAGCATTTTCTCTTTGCTTAATTATGTGACTTTTAGAACAACGCTATTCAACTAAAACTTTCTATAAAAGCAACAAATTGCGAAAGATTATTCAAGATTTTTTTTCAAATTATAAATATATTAATAGAAAATGTTTTTCGCACTTTATTTATCACTAAGATATATCACTTTATTTAAAGATATATTACTTTTACTTAATATTTTAAGGAATGTCTTGAAAACGTCACTTATACAATAAACAGGGATTTGAAAATTATAAGAACAAACCTCTTGAAATAAAAACGAATATGAAAAGTACATAAAATTCTCTATCTACTCATGTAATAATCGAAAAATCCATCCTCAAAATGGCATGTCAAAAAATATCAAACTTAAGGGCTTAGGTTAGGTGATCGAAAATAATAGAAAACAGCATATTTTCTCTAATATATTTTTTAACATAATAAATTTATATTTTAATTGCAGTTCTTAAATATATATAAAAGTATAACATTTATACTATATCTT
Source organism: Phlebotomus papatasi (assembly GCF_024763615.1). Classification (NCBI taxonomy): domain Eukaryota; kingdom Metazoa; phylum Arthropoda; class Insecta; order Diptera; family Psychodidae; genus Phlebotomus; species Phlebotomus papatasi. Next base: position 20,220,586 of record NC_077223.1, on the reverse strand, counting down.
CCGAAATTTTCATTAAAAAATACAAGACAAGATTTCTCAGAGTATAATCATCTGACGTCAAAAACTAAATATTTCCTATTGGTTGATGAGTTAAACTTGTGCTTAAACAACCCTGCTACATCCCTGATCTAAGACATCAAGCATCAGATAAATGAATATAAATCTATCATAATTATTCTATTCTAATTGTCAATTAAGGACCCATTTGAAAGGATTCTTGAAATACTGTGACTTTTCAGAACACTAAGTACTGATTAAGTATAACTTTATACTACATAACTTTATGCGGCTTTAATCGAAAAATATACAGTAGGACCTCGATAGAGTCAACTAATTGTTTCCAGGCCTGTTGACTCCATTGGATTCGGTAACTCTATCGGAGTCCGAAAAAAAATCAATTAAAATTTGAAATTTTAATATAAAGGGGTATTATTTTATGTTTGTAGAAGATAATTGATAAATTTAACACAATAGTAAAATATTTTATTTAATTAAACCATAAATTCTGCACCCTCTGGTACAAAACAGTCGTATGTTTGGGTAAAAGTTGGAGATTAAGGAATCACTTTACAGAATATTTTTATTATTATTAGTAAGTATCTTATGTGAAAATTACTATCCATCTGATAATATTGAGGTCCATTCACGATAAGGAAATGGTGTCTTAAAGATTTCTTTTTTCACTTTTTTTTAGAAGAGCTCCGGTAGATATTTAATTGTTGAAAATTTCGATGCAATTAACGTTATTAATTAGAATTTATTTTAAACTGTTAGTGAATGAAAGAAGAGATTGATACCAATTTTTATCATATTTTTCTTGTTCTGAAAAATGGACGCTAAATGGTTAGAGATATCTACTTAGAGTCTTCAGATGACCCCCTAATAATTCAACCTAGGGATTATTATTATTATGATTATTGTGATTATCATAGGGCTTAATCAGAAAATCTTAAGACAAGAGAGAAAAGACAATCGGTCAAAACAACGCTTAAAATCACGAAAAGAAAATTATTGTGTCGAAAATTGATTACACGGTTAATATACAAATTTTGTTATAATATTGTTTTTCTTATGTTAAAAACGTTACATTGATACACCAAAACACTGATTTTAATTTCGAAAAAGTCATACAATATTATTAGTTCAACAATAATGGAAAAATTGACTCTCTCAGAGTCAATTTGAGTCCATATTGACTCTATCGGAGTCCGTAGAGTAAAAAAATCTGTTGACTCTATTGGAGATTTACTCTATCGGGGGGTTGACTCTATTGAGGTCGCACTGTACTTTCGTAATTTTTTGTCAAGTATTTCAAAATTTCCATTTTAGATCTCAATTCATATATATAATCTAAATTCTGACACTTTCATAGCAGAGATTATGGTAGATCTAAAACTAAAACGCATGTCGTATAGCCTCAAGGCGTAAAAATCGAAAGATCGATTTTCAAGGTTTCGTTATTATTGTACAGTAGAGTCTCCTAAATTCGAACGCTCGGGGGGTATTTTTGACATTTCTCATCTCCCAAAAATTCGAACGATTTTTTCAAAACTAACGAAATTTGTGTAAGATTAAATTGTACTTTAAATCAAATTCTCGCACTTTTTCGCAAGTTTTAGTGGTAATATACTTCCTTTTTATTTTATACGATAAATAATGTATGTAAACATTCAGGAAGAAGCACATAAATATGATTTTCATTCACCTAGAATACGAACTTTCTAACATAACCTCACAATTGACATTTTGAATCCAAACGGCGTTCGAATTTAAGAGATTCAGATTTGAGAGACTCTACTGTAATATCTTGAAATTCTCATTTTCGATTTCAAGATCAAGGATGGTTAAATTGTAAAAGTTCACTTTTATTTTGTTTGTTTAACCTTTGAAATCAATTAATTATTAGTCATATTTTCTTAATATTTTTCGAGCCCAGAGAGCTTTCTGTGCGCTATAAAACCTCGTTTATCATTTCAAATTTTACGCTTCACCCTGTTTAAAAGTAGTAACAACCACTGACTGTGAAAAAGTCAGTCTTTCCGAGGTAAATTTATTATTACTATTTTTTCTGTGACTTGGTTCTCCCACTCCCTCTATTTCAGCACAATTTTGAGTTATTTATATGTACAAGAAGTTTCTTATGCACGAATTGTCACCAAGAAAGGGGTAACAATTTACTTTTATAGGCGGAAAAATTAAGTAAGTTGACAACAATAAATACACATGTAGAAAACGCGCTTTCAGCCCGCGAAATGCGCGACTAAAAGGTGGTTTGTAAGGGAAAGAAAGTGGGGACACAATGAAGAATACAATTTAACTGATATTTGTGTATTTTGTCATCAAAACGCCAAGTTATTGGGAACTTATTCATGTTGTAACATCAGAAACTATATTTTCCTATTTAATTTACTTGTACACGCGAAGAAGCATCGCAATTTTGTGATACCGCTCCTTTTGAGCATGGTTGAACAAGAATTGTGGGTTGGATGGGTTGATATTGCCAAAGGTATGAGGATCTCCCAACTACAGAATGCTTGAAAAAAACAGAATAAAATATCGAGTTATGATTTTTTGATGTTGAATGAGCGAATGAGACAGTAAAACTCTATGATAAATGTTGAAGTGATGCAAAAGAAAATTTAAAAAAGCTAACTTTTTGGGTATACAAATTTAAATTTATTCACGTAAAAAGCTGCAATTTATACGACAAGAAAGAATCCAGTCTTGAAGTTAAATACTTCTGATTTCTTTTTTTGTTTTTTTTTTGTCATTCAGTAAGAAAATATCATTATACGATTGTCTTGGTGGAATATGAAATTTCTGTGACAAATTCATATTACTTTAATCAAAACTTTACCGTGAAATTGTATGAATAATTTCAACTAATTTATTCAATCTCGATAGGGCTATGATTTGTTGATCAATTCACAGTATTGCCTTTTTTGTCTTAGTATTTGATAGATTTTGGTAAATTTTTCTTTATGAAAGTAGACAAAAGAATTAGACAGACAAATTTGTAAAGCTCATAAATAATAAAACTTGTAATTATGCAAGAACTATGAATAAATTCAATTTATCGAACAAAATATCACACTATTTTTGCCAAAAATACCTAGTATAGAATTATTTAACTTAGAAGACCTTCCGTCTGGTTTCGAAAATAAAGTTTGCCAAAACATTTGTAGATTGAGAGATAAATTTGGTAATCTAACTCATTTTCAAAGATAAAGGTTTGTCCCTATTACTCTACATACATCTCTGAAAAGGATAAATCAAATAATGAAATTAGACAAACAAAAGGATATGGATTATATTTGATCCTTTTCAAAAGGATGGATCATATTTGAATATTTGAAAAGTTCACTTCTGTCTCTTGCAATTTTGTATACACATTTATTATGCAATAAAATTCTAAACTTATTAGGGGAGATCGGGGAAGAATAAGCCAGCATTAGAATCAGACAGTGGGGTGTAGCAGTTTTCTTCAGAAGTAAATACTAAACAATCTACTATTTTTTCAGAGTAATTACCTTCCTTGATGGTGTCTACACACTATAGATACTAGAAGAAATTTAAGTCAAAAATTGCCTTTTTTAAAAATTTTGACGTTTCTGCCTACAAAGATAGGGGAAATTTTCTTTAAAAAGGCATTTTTTAAAGAAATTTCTCCTAATGTGTAGAGGCCTTTATTCATTGAATTTAAGTTTTTCACAAAAAATTATTTGCATCATTATTTATTGGCTTATTCTGCCCCGGTATCCCCTACTCACCACATATTTCTCTTATCTGAGCGAACACCAAATATGATTTTTTTTCTTTGTTCTTGTTCGTTTATAATGTTGTGAAATACACGTCAAAAAATAGATACAGTGGTACCTCGATAGATTCAACTAATTATTTCCAGGCCTGTTGACTCCATTGGATTCTGTAACTCTATCGGAGTCCGAAAAAATCAATTAAAATGTGAAATTTTGAAATAAAGGGCTATTATTTTATATTTGTACAAGATAATTGATGAATTTAACAAGATAGTAAAATATTTTATTTAATTAACCCATAAATTCTGCAGCCTCTGGTCCAAAAAATTCGTATATTTGGGAAAAAGTTGGAGATTAAGGAAGCATTTTACAGAATGTTTTCATTATTAGTAAGTATCTTATGTGAAAATTACTATCCATGTGATAATATTAAGGTCCATCCACGATGTTAAGATAATGAAATGGTGTCTTAAAGATTTCTTTCATCACTTTTTTTTAGAAGAACTCCAGTAGATATTTAATTGTTGAAAATTCTGATGCAATTAACTTTATTAATTAATTAGAATTTATTTTAAACTTTTATCCTATGAATGAAGAGATTGATAGTTGTTCTTTTCGTTATGACATAACTATGGATCTAAACTTCACAAAAAGTGCAATAAAACCAATTTTTCTCATTTTCTTCTCGTTCGTAAAAATGGGCGCTAAATGGTTAGAGATATCTACTTGGAGTCTTCAGATGGCCCCCTATTAAGTCAACCTGAGGATTATTATTATGACCCTCATTTCTTCCCTACTCCTCCCTTTCACCGCCAAAAGCGTTCTTTTTTGTGATTACAGGAAAACACGTCATACGGGATCATAGGGCTTAATCAAAAAATCTAAAAACAAGAGAGAAGAGGTAAGAGAACTTTCAATCGGTCAAAACGCTTAAAATCACGAAAAGGAAATTATTGTGTCGAAAATTGAATTCACGGTTAATATACGAATTTTATCATAATATTGTTTTTCTTGTGTTAAAAACGTTACATTGATACACCAAAACACTGATTAAATTTCGAAAAAGTCATACAATATTATTAGTTCAATAATAATGGAAAAGTTGACTCTATCGGAGTCCGTAGAGTAAAAAAATAGGCGTTTACTCTATTGTAGATTTACTCTATCGGGGGTTGACTCTATCGAGGTCCCACTGTACTTCCAAAGGATCCTCGATAATCCTTTTATTTTTATAAAAATCAAATTAATCAAAAATCATCATCATTTTCAACAGCATATTCCTATTGGGGTCGTGGGCTTAGGACATCTAGGTTAGCAGCCCTCACTTGGCGATCCTTCACCACTTCAGGAAGGTGTTAACGGTCAATCCAAAGGCGCTCCAAGGCAAGATCCAGAATTCGATTCAGCCACCTTGTCCTAGGTCTGCCCAGAGGTCGACGCCCCCCCCCACAAGATGCACTTTTATTTTATACAATTTATAAATGGAATGCTTTAAAAAAGTGAAGTGTTACTTCTCAAATATTTCGTATTACACTCTCTCAAATTCGGGTATTTGGGACCGAAATGTCACCCGAATTTGAAACAGTTAATAATGCAACGATCTTTTGTCCATCTGCGTAAGGTAAAGTGCCCTTAAGTCGATCGGTTCCTCAATTCCACCGGTAGAGTTATTTATTCAATTATTATTTACATTTGCACTAATATTTGGCGTATGATCTAACATTAATAGGTCAATTATTTCATAAATAAATACGAATCAGTGACAATTTTATAGAAATTCACCATCAAACATTCAAAATATTGACCACCGGTCGAGTCGAGGAACCGGTCGACTCGAGGGCACTTTACCTTACTCTTTTTAAGTTTACATGATCATATTTATTCTAAATCTCATTAAAACCCATTAATAATGAAAAATCACATCACAATTACGACCAATCTTGACAAATTTGAGCATATTTGCTTTATTTGAAGACTTAGAAAAAATCAACAAACTGTTTTCAAATTTAACTGCCACCCGAATTAAGAAGTAGCCCGATCTTAAAAGAGCCGAATTAGCGAGAGTCTACTGTACATAATTTAAAATCGAAAACAACAAGATTACATAAAGGCGAGGTAATTTACATATGCTCGAGCTTAGAATCATTCTTATGTTTCTTATAATAAAGGAAATGTGGACACTTAATGGATCACATGGTAGAGCACTTGCTCTATGATGCAAGTATCCTGTAGAGGGATTCTGTATCAGTATGACATTGTCATATGACAAATTTAAATTTTTTAGGGGGTTAATTCGTAAGAACGAATCAAAAATCTGTCTCATGTGAGTTATTAAAATCTTCATAGAGCTACTTGCAATGGCTATTCGATGATCAATGGGACTTAATGTTGTCCTACTCTCGAATTTACCACGAAAATTTGTCATATGACTTTGTTATACTGCTACAGAATTTCTCTCCTGGATTCAAATAGTCTTTATGTCAGGCAGGGGCCCATTAAGCCTAATAAAAAGTGAAGATATTTTTCACTTTTCCTTGTAAAAATTTTGCAGATATTGCACCGCGACTTAAACAAATTTGCTCGTAGTGCTTGTATTATTTCGGCGAAGTCAATTTTCTTTAGGAAAAAAACTTGCCAATAGTCTTCACATGAAAAAATGAAATGTGGAGAGGCCACTGTGTCAGGAATTTTTCTGGAATTAAAGGCATTCGAATTGTATCCAGTGAGCTCACTGTACTCTATTCCACGAGGCATGGGACTGATAACCTCATCCCTGAGAAATATGAAATGGATGTCCCGAAAATATCATTTGCGAGAAGGCCTAGTTCCTCTATGGATCGTTGTACCATCTTTATTATTTATATGTATAAATTTAGTCAGTCTTCGAATGCCCTCAGCCTTTGAAAATTGATTTTTATTTTTTGTCTAAAGCAAAAATCTAGTATCTAGTCTATAACATCGATCGCTCAGAATAAGAAAAGAATAACTCGCGGTAGGCAAATTTTACAGGAGAGCGATTTGAAGCTAGGCTTTTTACATGCAGAATATAGGATTTTTGAGACTTAAAATCTCTATAACTTTGAAAATAATTATCTTTCAAGAATATAATATTCACAGGGAAGGTAGAGGGTATAAAAACGTATACAAAAAGCGAATAAAACAATTTTTGCAAAAAATCGAGTTGTTCGACTTATATTCTGAGTCGTCGATATATAATACTTTTCTACCATATTTATTCTATTCATATATTCATTCTATTAATAAAATAGAATTTTTGCTGTTTTGAAATTTCATAATATTCAAAGGCTAACGTCATTGTAGGGCTGGCCACCTTCCTCTAATCAATTAATCCGTTCAATTCTTAAATAAGTTTTGAATCTGTTTAACATTAAATTGACTGAATTAAACTGATTCGTATTCTTGGAGAAAGGTTTTTCGTTTTAAAATGGTAAGGGTAAATCACTTAAAAACTTTAACATAAACTGCAATAATTGTTTTTTATTGAATCTATTAAATTTTAAAGCAATTCGTCATCATTTGAAGCTTTACCAACCCTTCTCTCACAATGGGTCATCTTTAATTTTGACATTGAATTTTTTTTTTATTATTTTAACGTAATATTCCAAGAAAGTTCCAAGAATCGTGTTAAATTTATTTTTTCAACAATATAATGCAAGGAAAATAGTATTAAATTTCGTTAAAATAATAATGTTGGTAACACATTTTAAATGCCTAAATTTTAAAGTAACGATTGATATGTACTGATTAAAATATCAATTAAAAAAATATCAATATTGTAGGTTTCCTGTTATAGAAGCCTTGCTCTATATCAAAGACCTGGATAAAAAAGCGGTAAAGAAAATATTATAACACGTACTGATAAGCATTATTTTCCAGTGAATACGAAGATTTTTAATTTCATTTATTTAAAGAAAAAATTGCTTAGTATTCCTTCTAAAGAAGGAAAACCTTCTACTTTCTGTCCAATTCAGTACGGATTTCCCCCTGTTTGTTAATTAATTTGAATGAATCAGTATTTTCATTCTCCAAATCAATAAAAGGATATATTTGAATGATTGAATTTTAATAGATACTTATTAAATATACATATTTACAATGCTTTTTAGGCAATTAAAATTCAATTCTTACTAGTTTTACTACTTAAAAGGCATTTTAACCTTAAATTAATTTTACATTTAATTAGAAGGAAATTTTTTTTTCTAAAACATTAACTCTGGACATAAATTTCGAATTATTTAGAGAAAAAAAACATGAATCACTTTGCATCAATATAACACATAACACCTCTCAGGTGTAATATAATGCTTCAGAGACGCCATTTTCTCCGTTTTACATCTCACGAAAATACATAGAAAGACGACAGAGAGACTGAAGATGGTATAGCCGAGAAAATAAACACAATAAAATCTTCTATATTTCCACTACAACGGCTATGATACAATATTACTGGAACGCCACAAAAGCAGGGGCATAGAGTAAAATTTCATTACACTTTGCACACCCCAGCTCTACCTTTACTTCTTCATCAACTTCCAATATCTTAAATGGTTTGAACTTGAGTGAAAAACTCCTGAAGATATACAAAACTTTCAGATAGAATTACTTGAAAGCTCTTATAGTTTTTGTTTTTGAAAAAACGGTCGATTGATATGCATTTACGAAGATGGAGAATAAATGAAAATTGGATTTCAAAAAGAAATATCGCACAGTTACAATGGAAACGGCATCACTTAATTCCATGGGCGCAAGAAAGACTTTGAATTCAACGTTTTAATTTTGTTTAAAAAAAACTGCACCAAATTAAGCCTAATCACTGAGGAAAAAAGAGGTTTCGATTAACTTTTTTTTCGTCATAACTTTAACACTTTTTAAGTGTAAAAATATATCAACATTTTTTAATGTTAATTTTACACCGTTTAAGGGTAAAATCAACATGAAAGAAGAGTAACTTTAACCCATAATACACCTAGAAAGGGTAATATTTACACCGTTTTCGGATCAATACTGCAGGGTAAAATTAACACTTCCGAAATGTTATTTTGACTTTTTCGGATTTCTTTTAGTGATTGATTAAATACGTTCTATCTATAATATCAAAATGTTGTTTTATTTTCATTCCTTATCATAACAACTCTTTTTGAAATATTACGTATCGTCTTCACTTTGTTCATCTTTTATATAATATCCAAAAAATATTATGTAGGATGAGAGAGTTTGCAAATATAGGTAAGTAAAATAAAAATTGAAGTAATGGTCTTTATTCTTGTATTTGATTAAGAAATAAGAGTTTAGGTTAAGTGTGATCTAACCTCGAAAAAGCAGATTAGCCTCATAGTGGGACATTTCGAAATACAGTGCGACATAAAATTCTCTTACCGTGTAAACAGACGGAATTTCCACGGGAATTCCCACGAGCAAATGGTAAATTTGCTATACAAGCGCCCTCTGCAAAAGTGCACGAAACTGCCCGAATGTCTTGAAATATTTTGAATTTCAAATGGAAATTTTCCGTTGGAGGGTGAAATATTCAATTTTCTAAAATGGAAAAAAGCTATCTCGCTCGAGATAGCTTTTTGCTTCCGGAGAATTCCGAAAATTTAATTTGGAGTGTTTTTAAGCAAATAATATATGAAAAAACATGTAAAATCTCCTGTAGTGATCAAAACATTGATTTTAAAAGCAAATTTGAAATCGAATAATAATACTATAATAATTTTGAAAGGATTAGTGTTTCTGGATTAAATTAAATATTCATCAATAACATTTCAGAAGAGGTTTAAATGATTGGAAAGGCAGATTCAAAATTTATATTTTTCAATAAATCCCATTATTAAAAAATGTAAAGAATATAATAATGTAGATAAGGAAATACAAAGAATAGTAAGAACTATCGAAGTTCACTGATGAAAATTATAGCCAGAAACCATATAAACTGCCTTTTCGGATATAAAATATTACTTCAATATTTTTTATTGTTTACTTTTTTTTGGAAATAAAATTTTAAAATATTTTACAGTCTTCTTGTTTTTTAAAACAATTTGTATTCAATTATTATACAATTAACTAATTTTTGTAAACGTCTCTGTTCCGAATGAATTGACTGCTTGGTCACCCAGGGACATTTTATACATTTTCTTCTAACACTTTATAAAATTTTAAATTATCAGCACTACAATTAAACGAAAATTAATCAATAGGTCCTATCAGCAAAGATATCCAAAGCCTGTCGTTGATTTTTCCACTTTAATTGGGGGTTTTTGACAAGATATTTACGCTATAACAACATTTCTAATCATTTCTCGAGAAATTTTAAAAGATTTTCCATGAAATGTATTAATAGATACTATTACTAATATCCTTGTGGTATAATAAAGCCACTTTAATAAAATAAAGTACGTAAAATATCTTCTAAATACACATTCCGTTATTTATATTCGGAAAAAACAAAATTTGAAATTCAAATCTTCGGAGCATTTTTGTGTTGCGCTTGAAGTCCACCAGAGGCGCATAGAGCGGATGGTAAAAATTTGACAGTTCAATATGGGAGTTTTCATCCGGAATTCCCATCCGGAATGGAAAATCTCATGGGAATTCCCGTGGGAATTCCGTCTGTTTGCACGGTTAATATAAGGTCAAAATCTGCAATCTTGTTTTAGGAACTCAACCAACTTTCCAGAAATAATTTTAAAAGGCACAATTTGCTAAATTTTGGTATTATTATATTCAGATTCATTTAAAAAATTAAAGATATTTTATAACAAGTTCTTTAATGTGTGTATATTATTCTTTGAAATCCCTCTAAAAATCAGATTTAAAAGTACTTATTGATTTTTAAGGTTAGATTTAACACAACCAAAAAATTTTAAAATTAAACTACAAATTATGCAAATAAAATTAGGTCTGAAATAAAAAATAAATCTACATTTTGCACAAAACACTGGCCTTTCATGCGTAACACCGCGGAACTTTTTTTTCATTTAATTTTTTTTGCATGCAAGTTGTATATTATCACAAAGGAATATGAAAAACGGAACGCTCTTAGACGAACTTTAAAATAGAGGAAAAATACATTAACCGTGCAAACAGACGGAATTCCCACGGGAATTCCCACGAGCAAATGGTAAATTTGCTATACAAGCGCCCTCTGCAAAAGTGCACGAAACTGCCCGAATGTCTTGAAATATTTTGAATTTCAAATGGAAATTTTCCGTTGGAGGGTGAAATATTCAATTTTCTAAAATGGCAAAAAGCTATCTCCCTCGAGATAGCTTTTTGCTTCCGGAAAATTCCGAAAATTTTATTTGGGGTGTTTTTGAGCAAGTAATATATGAAAAAACTTGTAAAATCTACTATAGTGATCAAAAAAATTTTTTGAAAGCAAATTTAAAACCGATTAATAATAATATAATAATTTTGAAAATATTAGTGTTTCTGGAGTGAATTAAATATTCATCAATAATATTTCAGAAGTGGTTTTAATAAGTGGAAAGGCAGATTCAAAACATATCTTTTTCACTAGATTCCATTATTAAAAAATGTAAAGAATATAATAATTTAGAGAAGGAACTTAAAGAATAGTAAGAGCTGTCGAAGTTAACTAATAGGAGTTGCAGCCGGAAACCTTAGAAATTAAATTTTCGGCTATAAAATATTACTTTGAAATAAAAGAATATTCTTTTTATCGTTCAATTTATTGAAAATAGAGTTTTAAAATTTTTTACAGACATCTTCTTTCGCACAATGTCCATTCAATTATTATACAAATAATCATTATATTTATCTCTGCTTAAATTTGCTTCGCTGCTTGGTCTGCCGGGGATATGTCTATTATTTCCTTCTAAAACATCAACGTTAAGAACATTTTCAAAAATTAGATCTTTACTATCGCTGGTCTTTCTTATAAAGTTGTGGAGAGGAATTACAGCCTGTACAATAGTAGTAGAAAACTCTGGTTGCACTTCGATTTCCCCCCGAATTATCCTAAATCTATTTGAGAGTATCCCAAAAGCTGTTTCAATTATTCTTAAGACTTTGTCATATTAGTAATTGAGTATAAAAGACAACACGTAATATAATAGAGCCATTTTAATAAAATAAAGTACCTAAAATATCTTCCAGATATATATTCCGTTATTTATATTCGGAAAAAACACAATTTGAAATTCAAATCTTCGGAGCATTTTTGTGTTGCGCTTGAAGCCCACCAGAGGCGCATAGAGCAAATGGTAAAAATTTGACAGTTCAATATGGGAATTTCCATCCGGAATTCCCGTCCGGAATGAAATATTTCGTGGGAATTCCCGTGGGAATTCCGTCTGTTTACACGGTAAAAGTACTTTCACATCATTTATCTTTTACCGGTTCTCAACAGATTTGAACCCATTGGCTCCGTTCAGTAATAACCTTTGTCTCTTCGAAAGCTATTGGAAAATCTACCGGAAGCCTAAAAAGTTAATATACCCGCCGCTTCAGCGCTGATTGTTCTGCTATTTCGGATTTCGATATTCTTGATACTTCAATCGTCAACGATGTCAGCAACAAACAGTGTGCAAGCGTTTGCTGCAAAAAGTGAATTTTTGGCTCCGTCCAGTCATAACCTTTCGAAGAGACAAAGCCACTCCAAAGTTAAGCCAAACCTATTCGAAAATCTACCGGGAGCCTAAAGTGGAAGTTTATGTACCCGCCACTTTAGCGCTGATTGTTCTGTCATTTCGAATTTCGATATTCTTGACACTTCAATCGTCGTCAGCAACAGTGGACAAACGTTTGCTGAAAAAATTGAATTTTTGTGTAGTTTTGTGGAATTTCAGGATGACAGAAGTTTGAATAGCAATTTTAATAAGATAAATGTCCTTTTCTTGTACTTGCTCACTTTTATGTAACTCGTCGATTTAAACGTTCGAACTTCCAATGAGTTTTTAGGTAAGTTCTCTCTGATATACCTTCGAATCGATAAAAGAAAAACCTCAACCAGAGAGAACTCTCAAATCGGGAAGGTTATTACTGAACGAGAGGTTTGTGTAGTTTTGTGAAATTTCAGGATAGCAAAACGTCTTAATTGCAATTTCATTCAAAGAAATGTCCTTTTGATGAAATTGCTCACTTTTGTGTAACTCGTCGGTTTAAGCTTTCGAACTTCTAACGGGGTTTTAAGTTCTCTCTGATATACCTTCGAATCGGTAAAGAAAAAACTTCAACCGGAGAGAGCTCTCAAATCGGGAAGGTTATTACTGAACGAGAGGAATGGGTCAAAATTCCAAAAAGCCTAATTGCTGAAAACCGAAATCCTGAAAGGGTCAAAATACTGAAAGAACCAAAATACTGAAAGCTGTAATTCCGAATTTCCCTAAACACAAAAAATTTCCAGCAAGTGCGAGTGTAATCGCGAGAGCAGCTGTTATACTACGGTATTTTGGATTTCGAATTTTGACCTATTCGGGATTTTAGATTTTCGGAATTTCGATCCATTCAATATTGTAGATTTTCGGGATTTTGGTATTCGGGGTCTTGGCTGTCTGGATATTGACCGAGATCCCATCCATGTGTTGTAGCAACTAACATAGTTATGTCTGCTTTTAACTCATCAATTTTCATAAAGTCAGAAAGTCACGTGGAAAATTAAGCGTAATTCTTCTCCGCTCACTTCACTGAGAAAAAAGAGAGTGCGATTAACATTTTTTCCTCAGAACTTTAACACTTTTTAAGTGTAAAAATATATCAACATTTTTTAATATTACTTTTACACCTTTTTAAGGGTAAAATTAACATGAAAAAGGGGTAATTTAACCCCTAATACACCTAAAAAGGGTAATATTCACACCGATTTCGGATCAATACTGCAGGGTAAAATTAACATTTCCGGAATGTCAGTTTAACTTTCTCGGATTTCTCTGTGTTTTAATATACCTTTAAAAATTGGGAAAGTAATCGCAAGGGTTCCATCGCTGCTACCTTTAAATTTGAAGAAATCTTAGAGAAATCCTGGGTAAAATATTCCCATATGAAGTTTGGGCTTTTAAATTAAGAGGTTGAAGCTTTAGTATTAAAAATCTTAACCTGAGACATCGGCCTCTCGACATTTCATTTGTCCATACATTTTTGCATAGAAGCACTGAAGAATATTGCCAATTTTTTTTTTCTAAAGAGAATTGACTTATCATTCTGATATATTTCAAAATCGCTCATTAAAAGCTATCTAAAAATACATATTTCATAATGTTCGCCGAAATAATACAAGAACTAGGAGCAAATTTGTTTAAGACGCGGTATAACATCTGCAAAATTTTTACAAGGAAAACTGAAAAATAGCTTCACTTTTTATTAGGCTTGATGGGCCCCTGCCTGAGACAAGTTAATGATCAAGAAGGTAATATCTGAATTTTGAGGTGTATTTTATTTTAAAAAAAAAAAATCACAAACTCATGCCGGTTCTATTGCAATTGTGCTATATAGGGGATGGTGAGCATGTTCTCACTTTCAATTTCCTAACATCCGCAACAATAGAGTTCTTGGTGAGAAAACAAGGACTATGGAGAGTAATTTATTGGGGAAAAATCGAGAAAATAGAAATTATTCGTTGGTTGGAAGTTTGATTTATGCTCCAAGAAGTGCCATGAAAAATGGATGGAAAACAAGAGGACAATGGGCGGTAAAAGGAGCAGATAAAGGGTGCTTTTTCCGGGTGAAAACAACCAAAAATTTTCACAGCGACAAAACTGAAGATAAAACACACAGACAGTTTTTCCGCGGAAATAGCAGCAAAAATGACCTTTTACGGAGTTTCTTGTTGACCAGAGCAAAAATATCTCATCTGCATGGACATCAGAATTTATCTTCCCAGCACCATTTTCCAATATTCCTTTTTTTTACATCATTTTTCCAACTTGTAATCCCCCCAACAGAGAATTTTCACATCTCTCTCTATCCACCCTCACATTCTTTCATTCGTTATTTATTTTTCGTCTTTTTTTCTTTCATCCACCGCACAACTTTTCTCAGCCGTCAACGATGTGCTAGCTAGAACGTTTTTTTTTTTCATGCCTCTCTTCGTCCCAAAGCTTAAAGAACTTGAAACGTTTCTATGGAAACAACAGAAGTTAGGTATATAAGGGATCGGAGGGAAAATCAGAAAGAGAGATTGAAAGTGAGTGAGATGGCGAAAAAGGTGAAGCAACAACACTTCCATCCCACCTATCTCCATTTCCTAAATATCACACACATCAACTTGTACATATATATATATATATTTTAGCAGTTTGTCACCCCTTGAAAAAAGTGACTTGGAAATGATGGAAGAGATTTCACCCCTTGATTCTTGAATAATTTATAGGAAACACGGGGCTAACCATTCTCAGTTTCGCCCAACATAAGAAAATGAATGTCTTGCAAATACAATTAACATCCGCTTTTTGCTTTCCACCTCCTTTTCCCATCAACTCTCTACCGAAAGAAAGGGCTTTAGGGAAAGTGAAATTAGCCACATTGAGAGATACTTTGCTGTATTAATCTTGCACAGCTTTCCATCCCCTAACGCAAATTTGAGATTATTTATAAACCTTCAATTAATTGCTAGTGTCTATAATTGCAATTTTAAATCTACTAACTTACACCGTCACTATCGCTTGATTTATTAATTGATGAGAATTGTTCTGAGAAATTGAAATTTAATCCACATGTTGAAGGTGAATGATATCGATTTGGTAAATGCAAAATTGTACCCTAGTTGCAAAGGATCAATCTGTTGTTGGAAATCACTTTATTGTATACAAATTTAAATACACTTTTCTGAAAATAAATTGTTTTGCCTCTAAACTACTTGTGATTTTATAAATTTTGTGCTCGAATTCAGAGAGAGAGCAGTGTAATCAGCTTTTTTTAGACTCTTATACGGGAATAGAGGGCAAACCGTAAGAGTTATCAACTTTCAGTCTTCGATGACCCCCCACAAAAAAATGTCTTCTTCTACGCCACAAAACTCAATGTTTTTGTAGGGTTTCTCGAGAACGATTTCTTGAATTTTGTTTTGTATTTGAGTATGCTTTGCAGGTAGCTCAGGAAATATTTCGTCCACACTACATATGACTGGAAAATCCGCTATTTTTAATTTTTGAAAATCAAAGTTTAACCACGATGAAGAGCCTATTTTTCAACCGATTTGCTCAAATTTGAATATTTTGGAAAGGTTTTGAAATTTCAAACCCGGTTACGTCGGTCTCAATCGGTAATGAATCGACACCTGGACCTATGGGGTTCAAATCTGGGGAGCCCCTACAAAACTAGTATTGATATCCTACAAAGGTTACCAAACAAGGCATTAAGGCAAATCGCAAACGCTCCCTGGTATGTAACAAATGACCAAGTTCACAAAGATCTCAAAGTAGCGATAGTGTAGGAGGAGATTGTAGCAGCGAGCAAGCGGTACAAGGACAAAGAGAAGATTCGCATCGTTTGAAGTTTCACTCTGTGCGAACCATGCCTACATTCCCCTATACGAAACACTTTAGTATGTGCAGACTGCTTTAAAAAAAAACATAAAACATTTTTGATCGTATATATTTTTTCGATCTGGAAGCTAAACTCTAAAAGTTATCAACTTCCGATTTTTGGTAACACTCCATTAAGTATATATTGTCTAGAGGGGAACCTCTCCCCTTTTTTCTCTACCCCCATGTTATTTCAGATTTTCTCATTAACTATTTCAGTGATTTCTTTCATTTTAGGATAGGTTTTGAAGCGGTGGCAGCCAAAATTCCGAAAGCTAAAATCCCGAACGCCAAAATTCCGAAAAGGCCAAAATCCCGAAAACCAAAATCCCGAAAGCCAAAATTCCGAATTTTCAAAATCCTGAAAGGGATGAAATTATATGGAGGAAAATATTTAGAATAATTTCCCAAGACACAGAAGATTTCCCTTTGCCTCCTGCAAGCGCGGGTGCAATCGTGGGAGCAGCTATTCATTCAAAATGGGCGTAGATATCGTTTTTAATATTTGCTTTAGTTAGAAACTGATGAAAATAATGTCCGTCAGGAAAACTCGCAAAAACTTTATAGGTTCTGTTGAACATAAGGTAGTTCTCAATAAACAATTGCAATATTGGATTTTAAAACGGTTTAAAGTAAGTTTCTCAAAAAAGTCTTGGTACAAAACTTTGCCATTTTGAAAAAACATGTAGTCATTTTCGTGATCAGAGATGTTGACGATATGCCCAAGTGATCCGGACCGCAACATAATTAAAAAATCCGAGCTAAATACAACTTAATTATGGTAGAATATAGGGCAGTTTATACTTGAAATACGAATTGATTTTCAAGATTGCTTTATAAAACGATGATGGTAAGAAAATATACACAATATATCTTGAAATCATTAGGCTAACGTGTAGTATTTCTGAACAAGGTGCCTTTCGAGACATAATACGCATATTTTTAGACACATCAAATATCAATAAATATTTGTTTTCTCATTATTTTTAAATACTATATGAAATATTAAGCTCTTTCCGTATCAGATAAATATAAAACTTCTGAAATTTTATTTAATTAAAAGTGTGAAATACGCGTGAATTGTGAGTATCACATCCCATATTTTGCAAAATCTTCAGTGCGGTCAATGTTGCAGATATCAACACAAACAGTGAAATTTAAACAAAGTTTTTATGAAAGAGTAAAGTTTAGGCCTTCTACTCAAAGGTAAATAATCACGCTCTGTGAAATTTATTTGCATGTCACCCACTTTTGTTTATTCCGAAAGATCCAATTGTCCCGAAATATACCATTCTTACTGGTTAACATTTTTTGGTATTTTGTACAAAAAAAAGATATATGTTTGAATATTTTTCGATAAGAATCTTATTCTGGATAGAATAAGAAACATAAATATTTATATCAAAAAGAAAAAAAATAATTTGAGAATTCGTTAAACTGTTTGAAACTTGAAAGTGCTAAAAATTGTCCTGAAATACTACACGTTACCCTAGAGTAGTGGAATGATCTAATAAATCCCGTACTTACTTTTTATTAACCACTCTTATATAAATTGATGTTTTTCAGTAAATATTACGATATTATTCAAGTACATTACAAAATATTGATTAATGTGCCAGACAATATTGTCTGGCCATATTAACCCTTAAAAACAGAGGTAAGTTAATTACTTAAAAACCACACTTTTTCAACATTGGCTACATGATGAAACAGCATACCCATAACTTTTGAAACCAAATTTAAAATTATTTTGCTATACATCCGAGATTGATTTAGTATACGCATATATACGTTATCATATAAAATTTCTTTTCAAATAGTTTTGTGTCAGAATTAGCTATGCCAAACTTTGAAAGTATTACGGCACTTTTCACCACTGAAATGAATTTTAAAGAAGTATCGTTATCATACAAATACTTTGATGAAAGGCATCATTTATAAAGTATCACATATCGATTTCAAGAGATTTCATCTTAGAGTACGCAAGCTCAACAGATGTACCTCTTCAGCATAATTCTTCGCTACTTAAAAGGTGCAACTTAATCATTTTTCATTTCAAATGCTTGAAACACATTAAATTGATAGAATAAAAATTTATTAATGTGCTGATTTTATTGACGTGCTAGTCACACCTACGGCTTAAACCGTAAGCCAGTCTAGGGTATAAAATAACTCTATTAGTGCTTTTGTCACATTTATTTAAATAATCAAAGAATAATCCACCGAATCTCAAACTACCCACTTCTCAAATATTGAGCCTCTCCTCTATTTTTAATTAGGGACTAATGCGACTTTGTAATATTCTTTTTCGAAAAAAATAAACTCTTTAAATTCTGTATAAACATAGAGAGCGGTGGGGCTACATTGAGCTTAGGCTATATTGAAATAGATATTTTCAACGGATTTGGACAAATTTGGACATTTTCGAAAGATCTTTTAATTCTGAACCCGACTGCATCGGTCACAATCTGTGATAGTTCGGTAAAGTAAATTTAAAAATACAATTTTCCGCACTTTTTCCGTTTTTTGACCCATATAAAATTCAAGCGGTAAGAGATAGTCACTTCTAGTGTTCGATGACCCCTCCTCAAATGACATTATCTCGAAAGTAATCTCTTTATCTCTTCCCCATCCCCCTTCATGCGTTTCCTATCCCCCTAAAATACGTCAAAAATGAGGTTTTTCTAACATTTCAAAAAATTAACCCTAGCGATTTCAATGATTTTCGGATATATTTTGTAGTTAAGGTGTCTACACATTGAGCACAATTTTCGCCAAAAATTGCTTTTTTGAAGGAAATTGGCTGCAGTGCTGTAGGCAGAAACGTCAAAATTCTGTCAAAAATGCAATTTTTGTCAAAAATTGCTCCCAATGTGTAGAAGCCTTTAATCGAGTTGAACATTTCGTCCTTAGATACCTTTTACCAGAAAAATCGTCTTGAATTATTCAAGGTCAAAGGTCTATTTTTCACCATTTTCGTCCATTAATTAATTAAAAAGTTAATGATTTTTTGAAACCCTCTTCTTGAACAATTTTCATCTTCAAGATGGTTTTGAGGTGATTTATCTGACTTATAGACAAATTTAATTCTTTTAATAATTATGCACTAGAAAATTTGCGAAAAGGAATATAAGGCAGGGCTCCTTCTCGGGAGTTCGAGCAGCTCGTTTTTGCTTATTTTTAAAGGCAACTAGGCCTTAATTATATTGCCTCTAGAATATGCGAAAAATAGCGTTTTCAATACAGCCCCAAATTCAATATAGCCCCACCTCCCGTATACAAAAAATTTCATAAAACTTGATCGTTTCCTTCTTAACTAAAAAAAATCGCGAAAACAGGTAATTTTTGATCTCCTAATTCATGCCTCCTGCTTAAAAAAATTAACCAGATATGTTAAATTTAAAATTCAAGGCAAAGAGTTTTAGCTGAGATTCTTTATTTTTATCATGAAATCACTTTACGAATGTATTGGCTCTATAAAGTTTTAGTAAATGTCCCAATTACCCTGATGTATCGACTCTTTTTAAAGTAATCCTACAGAAGAAATATTGTGTATTTTCTAGTTATTCTAAACAATCGTATAAGAAATAATGATAAAATGATATTTATGTTTAAAAAAAAAATTAAATCAATTTGATATGGGAATCGCATAATAGCATAAAAAGGAAGACATTATTGACATCACAGGCATCGTTATAAATATATAATATTTCCTGAATGTCTTTTATAAAAAAAGTACGTTTTTCAAACATCTATGATGCTAGCAAGATAAACGGATTTTTTGTTATAAAATCGTGTTCATCGCATTCATCGCGTTCTATTGAATGGAATTTTATCATTACGAACTGGAATTGAACGAGTGATTAAAAAATCAGTCTTTGCCAGACTTTTACATGGGGCTTTTGAAAAGAAAATGAGTCTGGAAGATACGCGCATTTGTGTGAAATCTTGTCACCTCCCTCTTCCGTTTTTCGCTCCCTTTTCAATAAGCGGAATAGGGTATGTATTTCGAAAATGAATATGTCATTTCGACACTCACACCCCGGGGTGGCTCAATTTCGCGCGTTTTCGAGGGAAAAGGTACATATGGAGGGAAAAAGTTCGAGGGAGAAGAGCTAAAAAAAAAAAGCATTCTATGTACATAGAAGCGAGGATATTTTGTCCTACTCGCACATTTTATGTGAAGAATGATATTCTCTCCCTACGACAAAATTTTCCCGGACGTGGGAGAGAAAGTGAGATGCTCCGGAGGGTGCTGAAAAGTGGGTGGCACTAGCAAATATGGCAGCCAACACCAGCCTCAACGCTTAGAGTGGCGTTGTCATGGAGACAGACACCCTTCTTGATGAACTATTAAGTTACATCTGCTCAAAAGAGTGATCAGTAAACAACACATCCCCCATTTTATCCATATATACAACATCACACCCCAATGCTAAAACTTGCCACGAACGATGAGAAACGGGACACATCATTCCCATCCATCATCAACAAAATTCACAAGAGGGCTGAATTTTTGAGATGGCAAATAAAACAGAAATAATCACTCAAAATACCCTTCTTTATATCAAATACAGATCCCTAATTAATTGCAATCGCACGCACCATTTTCATTATTAGTGAGCCCACCTCCAACTCAAATTTCACGGGATTGTCGCAACAAAATCCATATTAAAGCATTAGATTCTTCATATCATATTATGATACGGCCTTTAGACCGAAGGTTTAGTTTAAATGGCTTAACTTTTCTCATTTCTAAATATGCAAGATTTTTTGTGGTATTTTATTTTAGAATTAGATATTAACCCTTTAAGGACGATTGGAACACTGGTATCCCATAAAGAAAATAATTTTTCCTGACTACCTAAAGTAATTTTCTTCTTATGTCTGTACATAATTGTAAAGTAGAAGGTTGAAGGAATCTAGAATATTTTTTGCAAGTCTCTACACTGAGAGAAATCCGAAAAATTTAAAATAACATTCCGGAAATGTTAATTTTACCCTGCAGTATTGATCCGAAATCGGTGTAAATATTACTCTTTTTAGGTGTATTTGGGGTCCTTTATTCATGTTGATTTTACCCTCAAAAGGTGTAAAATTAACATTAAAAAATGTTAATATATTTTTACACCTAAAAAGTGTTTAAGTTATGAGGAAAAAAAGTTAATCACACCCTTTTTTTTCTCAGTGTAGTTATTTGCTATGTAGTAAATCTTTAAGCTCAAAAATGACGAATTTTTAAATTCTCAAATTCATACTTGATTTTATTTAATTTTTATACTTCCAATATTTTAAGCAAAATCCTTTTGGCAATAAAAAACTACAATACTCATGTAATATTTTTCATTAAAGCGAAAAATATTATTAATTGGTATTGTCAGAAAAATTACCTAAATTTTTGGGCTATTTTTGTCCCTATCGTTCATAGAAGCACAAAATACAACAATTCAGACTCTGTTGGACTTTCCAAGGTTAGATGTAAGACTTATCATTGATTATGTTTCTCAGTTTAATTTTTATTGTTGATTTTCAGTCCGTAAAAAGTGTCTCGTCGGTAAAGAGTTAAGTATGTACACAACATTCCTTTTTAAAAAATCCATACAATAGCTTATTATTTAGAATTTAGAATTCTTCGGAAACTGAACTAAACCTTCAGTCTAAAACCTGTATTTCACTATTACTAGCATTATGGTACTGTTCCAAAGCAAACCGAATATGTTTTTATACCACATATTAAAGAAAAACAATATTTAACTTCATCGTATTTTTATAAAGATATTTTATAAATAATAATCTATAGAGAAGCCTGAGACATAGATGAAAAGCTTTTAAAAAGCGGTATTCGAAAAGAATTCGAAAAGACATTCGATGATTTTTTTCGGAATCCGAAAGAAGACATTTTTACTTCTTATTCCGTCTGTGTGGTAACATATTTTCGAATTTCGAAGTAAAGAAAAAAGCAATGTAGAGAAAAAAAGCAATGGGGCTCATAATATTACTGTTCCTGCATCCTAGTCAAAATTCCGAAATTCAAAATCCTGAAAAGGTCCGAAATTCCGAAAGCCAAAATCCCGAATTGGTAAAACGTCATAGCGGTCATAGCTTCCCACATTACAAAAGCTCTTGCTGTAGGTGAAAGGAAATTTTCTTTGAGATTTTTGAGACGTGCATCTTAACGTGGTATTTCATAAATATTCCTAATCTTATGCGAACTTTTGTTTTTAAAATTCGAAATTTAATTTTTTTTTAGCATTAACGACATTTTGTACAAAAAGTACCTCATTAACCTTTTAGCAAGACACTATTGGAAAATCAAACTCCGTTTACGAAGAAACGGATTCTCTTTCTCCCCCAGTTGGAGTTAAAATTTCCACCAGTATCTTGGATAGAAAGTAAATGGAACTCTATTTGCACAAAAAGTCGTTGATGTTCGAAATAAAATGGAAAAGAAAAACATTATGAAACATCATGTTAAAAATATTACTCAGTATTTATGAGAAGACCGACACATGCTGATTTTCGAAACACTTCAAAATTCTAACATGAAGTAATTCGGCCACTGACGAAAGGAAAAAAATGTTTTTTTTCTTTGGATTCCGAAATCGATCTTCGATTTTTTTAACTTCAGCTATGAATGAAGGCAATTGACAATTTCGAAAAATAGCATTACAGGATGAGTCAATTGAACAGGAAATAAATTTAGATCGCTATAATCTTCACACCGCTCATGAAAGCTGGCTTATATTTTGCGTAATGGTAGTCCTTTTTATTGCTAAAAAGCCAGCAAAAGGGGTCCCGGTCAAAATCCCGAAAGCGAAAATCCCGAAAGCCAAAATCCCGAACGCGAAAATCCTGGAAGCTAAAATCCCGAATTCTTAAAAGTGTCATAACTACTCCCACGATTGCACCCGCGCTTGCAGGAGGCAAAGGGAAATCTTCTGTGTCTTGGGAAATTATTCTAAACATTTTCCTCAATATGATTTTATCCCTTTCAGGATTTCGAACATTCGTGATTTTGGCTTTCGAGATTTTGGCCTTTTCGGGATTTTGGCGTTCGGGATTTTGGCTTTTGGGATTTTGGCTTTCGGGATTTTGGCTGCCACCGCATTAAAATAAATGTCCTTTTCATGAACTTGCTCACTTTTGTGTAACTCGTCGGTTTAAGCTTTCGAACTTCTAACGGGTTTCAGGTAAGTTCTCTTTAATATACCTTCGAATCGGTAAAGGAAAAACCTCAACAGGAGAGAGCTCTCAAATAGTGAAGGCTATTACTGAACGAGAGGATTAGAGTCCTTCAACTCCAAAAGGTAAATAAATCTTCTGAGTTTTGAAATATAAAACTTGTCAGAAAAGTTGTGTGGTGGATAGCGTTCATTCTCTTCATAATTTATTTGAGTATTGACTTTATAAAACAGCTTCTTTGATTGTGTTTGATATTAAATATTATTATTTTTTATAAAAATCCAATAAGTTCTGAAAGTATATTTGAAAATGCTTCATTACATCTTGTAGGGGAGACCGAGGCAGAATTAGACAGCAAATGATATTTTTGTTTGTCTATAATTTGTGAAAAAATTGTGACTTAATATTTAAAAGAAGAAAATTAATTACTCTGAATTAATAGGAGTTAGCTTAATATTTTTTTAAGAAGGAAAACTGTTTCACCCTCACTATTTAATTCTGCTCCAATCTCCCCTATAGTAGTTCAATGTATTTCATTAAAACTTTTTTCTAAAAATTTAATATTTTAAAAATCATAAATATTTTATCTTTAAATATAATATTTTTAGTATTTTTAAAATTATATTTCATTTAAGAGGATGCAAAAGAAGCAATTTGTTCAGTAGAAAGTTGAACTCGTACAGTAAGTCACTAAAATTCGCGAAAATTGAGACTGCCTCAACCGCCCCAACGATCCCAACCATATTTGTCGTAGACATACACATCTCACTTTATTTAATAATATAAATCTTTTTCAAAAACGAATAAAGAAGAGATCTACTCGACTTTTCGCTTATTCAAAAATAATTCTTTTAAAAAATAAAAGAAAAAACAAATGATACCATTTATAACTGATTGCAAATGGCATTATTTTGTGAACTTAATTGGACACTTAAAGCAAATAAAGAACGGTCTTCGAGCGCAAATGCAATATATCCTCCAAAAAGTATATAATGAAATAGAAAAAAAATGCCGTCAACCCCTTGTGGCATTGCATGAAGGGTCTTGAGTAGTTTTCACTCCCCCATTTGACGGATTTGTGCGATGAAAAGCCCTTTAAATAAATTTGAGGCATCCGCCATATTTCAATTACTTCAGGATATCGCATAGAATCTGTCGATTTCCCTCTGAAAAGATTTTTCTTTTCATCAAATTATAACATGGAAATCTCACACAGCATTCATATGAGAGTAAAGTTTAATTTATTTATTTTAATTAACCTTATTTGATTTTCTGGTGAGCACTGATTCACTTTGACCAAGGGATGACTAATGAGAAACCCTTGTCAATTGTCCAAGAAGCGCTTTGCGAAACCCAAAAAACGCCAAAATTGCAACGCAAAACTCGAGAAACCTAAAAATCGCCAAAGGTAGAGGAGACTGGGGCAAAATTTGTCAAAACGAAAATTTTAATATTCATTATTTTCTAAAATAAAAGAGACTGATGCTTGAAATTTTTATTATAGATAGCCTTCATGAACCTTCTTAAACTTACAAAGTTTCAAGGGATTAGAGGAAGGATTATGTAAAATAAAAAAAAAAGAAATTTTGAGCCCTATTTTTGGAATATTTGGCTTACAGAAAATATCAATACTGATTAGCTCAATTTAAGCACATTTCTCGTTAAGATAGAGAAAAATTATCTTCGACAAAGTTGTAGAGGAATAAATTTCCTATAAAAATATGTCTATTTGATATTTTTAACGTTTGCGATAGTAAAACGTCATAAATTATCCGAAGACTGACACAATTTGTCCCAGCAATTTTGAGAATCTCCACAAAATCGACTTTTAGAAAATGATTCTAAAATCACATTTCTTTCAAGATAGAGGAAAATAGTCTTCTGCAACGTTGTAGAGCAGTAAATTTCCTATAAGAATATGCTCATTATAAAACGTTTAAGTTTTCTCAGAGCTCGTGAAAGAATTAAATATGCGTTTTGACAAGTTTTGCCTCAGTCTCCCTTATGCCAAAGGTATAAAAAACATAAAATCAACCTTAAGCTACAAGTTTAATAAAGCGCAAAAATTAAAATATTAAATAAGTAATAAAATAGTGAAATAGTAAGCAGCATAAAAGTAATGTCTTTTTTTACAATAATTGCCTTAATGAACAGTAAAAATCATTAATTACAATATTTAAATTTTATTTAATGACTAAAGTATTGTTCTTTCTATTTATAAGAAAATATTCAAATTAAAAGAAATTATTAATCAGTTTATACATAAAAATATTCTCGTCAATGTTTGTGAATTTTTAATGGGGACGTACCAAATGCTCGTAAAGCGTATAACCTACTAAAAATTTCGTAAAAGTCTGTATTTTTCAGAAACATTGTTCATAAACACACAGAAAGTGTTCGTAAAATTTTGTCAGACAAACAAAAATGTACGAACAAATTTTTGTAAAAGACAACAAATGCTCGTCAAGTGATCGTGTTACGAGCAATGTTTGTGAAAAAAGTGCAAACTTTTATGATCTTTTTAGTGGGTTATACGATTTATAAACATTTCGGAAGTTTTCAGTATAGGAATTCACAAACATTTACGAATGATTTTGTGAGTTTCTTTTTGTATAAGGGAAAATACTCTCCCTTACGCAAATTTTCAAATCATTTGATAAAAAATATAAATCAGAGTATTGCTTTCATTTTGTCGAAAGATTTAATTATAATTTATAAAAAAAAAATCATGAATCTTCAATTATTCAGATGCAATATAAATAATATTTAGTCACCTCCAGTCAGTATTTTTTAAAATTAATCAAAAGCACATTTTATTGATTTTAGTGAATGAAAATGAAAAGCATTTCTCTTGGTAAAAAACAGTGATGTTCCTGGAATTTTTATCGAGGATTTTGACTAGGACCATTTTGAACATACAATATTTGCCAATAATGGTGTAGCAAGATTTACATAGTGAAATGAGATTTCATCAAGGTCAAAATTAAACAAATTAAACCATTCTGTTTTATCAACAGATTTGATAAAAAATGGATGTTTTGATAAGGTCATGAAATTTCCAACATGTTCAATAGATATTTCTCGGAGATGAATCGATGTTTTTTTTCTCTTAATTTGCTTTCTTTCATCGGTATGCCTAAAGAAAACTGGGGCAGTAATTAACATGAGGTATTTATAAACACCGATTTTTATGTTTACGAATTGGATTTAAGTCAACCAATTCTTCAGGAAATAAGGAAAAGGATTCTTATTGGTGTCTATGAATTCATAGAATTATCATGCTCTGAAGTCTAATGTCAAATTCTAATTTAAAGAATCGCAATGTTTACAACAACCCCATGTTTACTACTGCACCAGTGGCCACAGTTCCCCCTACTCAACACCTTGTAAACAAACTGACCAAACGGTAATGGATATCGACTTCAGATATTCAGTGATCCCCTAAAAATGAACATTCTATCCCTTCGAAAACCATGTTTCTGGAATTTCAAAAACAAGTAACATGATTTCTATTTTTAATATTTGAATATGTACTATGAAAAGTCTAGGTTGAATATCTTATTCATATAGAATATCAAGAACGTCCTTTGATTCTTGAAAAGTAACTAAAGTTATAACAGCAACAAAAAATCGGTAGTAGGGGAAAGTGGGCACCTTTAAATTGCGACAGCTTTAAAATTGGGCATTTTTCTCCGATTTTTAAATGGAATTGTACTTTATTGTGATATAATTTAGCTCCAGAAACCAATTGTAAAGTTAAATTACATTAAATTCTAAATAAAATTGTAAAGCTAAATTATTCAATTCATTGTAAAAATAGGAAAAAAAATCCAATTACAAAGGTGCCCCAATTCAAAAGTCGGCGATAATTAGGTATTCTCTTAGGTATATTTCTTAGGTACTCCCTACACCGGCGATAATTAGGTATTTAATTTATTATGGGCCTAATTCTCTTAGCCAGTAAATGCCAGTTTTAGGTTATGTTAGATTTAACCTTAATATTCTAAACTTATTTTGTGCGACAAATTCTTAGGGGAAACTGGGGCACCACCAAACACGGGGTACCACCAAACACTGCGATTTTTTAATCGGATATTCGACTTCAGAGAATAAAACCTATAGGAATTTATAGGCACTATGGGGATGCTTGTCCACTGAAGGAATGGTCGAGATAGTTCAAGTAGTTTAGAAATAAAAATTAGTGTTTGGTGGTACCCCGTGTTTGGTGGTGCCCCAGTTTCCCCTATACAATTTAAAGGAGCTTTCTTATTGAAAAAATATATATTTAAATCATTAATCATTATTTTCAAGTCAACACTATTATAATTTATTTGAGAAATTGGAAGAATTCTAACCTAAAAAAAAACTAAGGTTAGGATTGAGTGAAGTTTTAGGTGCTAGAAAACATTTGAAATTATAATAACGATTTTTTTATAATCTTTTAAATGATTAAGGGTAAAATAGGGTAATTTGGAACCATTTCCAAATTTGAATTTTGAGATCTCCTCAACCCTTTAGGTGTACGAAAACAGGAAGAAAAGCGGTTCCTTTTCTTCTATTTCGTGGTCTTTTATTGAGTGAAGAGGCCCTTCTGAAGGAGTGAGAAAATCTCAAATGTTCCTAATTAGAAATGGATCTTATTTACCCAATTCTACCCTAATTATAAAAAAAACTTGGAAAAAACAGGAATTGGAACAATTTATCAAAAATTATTCAGGTTATGTTATGACTTATGACATGCCTAATACAAGCAGAAATTCTATAAAAATCTACACTATTTAATACGCTATTATTTACAATATTTTATTACAGAAATTGAATAAATTAATAAGGAAGTAATTCTAAGTGCTAAACATTAGCCCTTTTTTGTCTAAATTTGCTGACTTGCAGTATTTGGTAGTCATTAGGAGGCTCTTATATTCAAAATTGTGTTGGTTTTTAGATGATTTATGAACTTATTTCAATTAGTAGTAGAGGATACTGGGGCAAAAAGTCACAAATTGAAAATTTGAAAATCGAATATCTTCCAAGATAAAAGAGATAGCAGCTTAAAATTTTTCCATAGATGGCCTCCATAGACCTTCTTCAAAGTCGTAAGTTTCTTAGAATTCAAACAAGGAACTCAAAAAATAAAAAAAATATTGAAATTTTTAGCCCTATTTTTCAAATGTTTTCCCTACAGCAGATATCAATTTTGACCTCCTTATTTTCCAAAATTGATGCACTGGTAAATATTTCCTAAATGATTTGGATTTACACATTTACACAATTTCATTACTACTTTCAAAATATCGTCACCTGGATCAGCAATTGTTATAACTTTCTTTTTAGCTTTATCAGGAATATTTCTAACAATTTAGAAATTAATACACCGACTAAACAAAAATTAACTAGATGTAAGTAACGCCAATTGCTGATCCAAGCGACGATGTATTATGGACAGAATTCTTTAGAGACAAAATAAATATTTTTGGTCAGTAAAATACTCTATTTTGCTTATTGTATTATGTAAAATTTATCGTTTAATTACTTTTAATCCGGTGCCAGTAAATATCCAATTCCGAAAACTGAAATTTTGAACACCAAAATTTCGAATGGATTAAAATCCCGAAAAGCCTAAATCTAGAAAAGTTAAAATCTCAATAGCCCAAAATTCCGAAAACTGAAATTTTGAACACCAAAATTTCGAAGAGACAAAATTTCGAATGGGTTAAAATCCCGAAAAGCCAAAATCTAGTAAAGTATACATCTCAGAAAGTAAAATTCCCGAAAGCCAAAATCCCGAATAGTCAATATCCTAAAATGGACAAAATTATACAGAGGATAGCTATAAGACATAAGATTTTAAAAATTCGGGATTTTGTCTTTCGAGATTTTGAATTTCGGATTTTAACTCAGACCTTTTTTAATCATATCTGAGATATCGTAAATAGTTAATTAACTCCTTATTATTTTCCTTTTCATTATATTTTCGTACTTTACAAATTTATGTTTAAAAGTTTGAAATTTGATTTCAACACCATTTCGCTTTTATATTCAATTTTTTATTAATTCTTTTATAAGAGGCTCAAATAAGGAACAATTCTCACAGAAAACGATATGTTAGGATCTTTAAAACTATTTTATACAATTTTGGACTATTGAACCTCTTATCTCGTGAGTTTGTGATACTTTTGAACTACTGAAAGAAGATAGTTTTCTGGTAAATTTCAGGAAAAAGATCAAAAATAGCCAATTTATTTAGAAAAAGGTGCCTTTCCATCCGCAAAGATTGGTATAGATTTTTGTGTTAGACTTAAAAAGAAATATTATAGGTGGTGTATATGGCGTTTGAATTGCAGGAGGGTGAATTTCAAGTATTTACCATCAGGGTCAGGAGATGAGGACAATGCTCTGGGCGTGTTTCCAGTCCATTGTAAGTGCACCCAATGGCAATATCAAATACAAATAAGGGTAGCTCATTGTCAAAACCGAGGGTGTATTTCAATTGATCCGCATTTATTTCAGCTCTTTTTTCCGAGAGGATTTTCTCTCTTGTATTTTGGAGTTTAAACTTTTTTTTCTTACTTGTCTTAAGGCAACATTGCGCAATTGATTACGATGATGCAGTTTTTTTTTCGGTGGAAAAGATGAACAAGGAGTTGGTAGATAGGGAGAAAAAACCAATTGAAAGAAAATATAGTTAAGAAAGGCAATTATTGTTGAAGTTCATGGTTTTTGCATTCATGATGGATATCTTTCTTTCGTCTTTAGATGATGTAAGATGTAAACAATCTTTTGTATTTCTTTTCTATTCTCTTCGTTTCATTTTCTGGTACTTTGTGTACTTCTGTTTCCTTTTCTTCATCTTGCTTATTGCTATCAAAAGTAGGATTTCTTTTTTTGCAACTCCTTTTCCTTACTATCCTAGGATATTATTATCTATTGTGTCCTAAGTTCTTGCAGAATTGCGGAAGATGCAACACGTTGCCATTAAAAATTCAAAAAAGAAAATTTTCTCTACTTTGGCTTCTACTTCAAGGTAATTTATTTTTTTCAAGCATTTTGTCATTTCTTGGGGATTTCGTTTTCCTTCTCTGATTATCCATTTTTGGCAGTTAATCTGAGATTTTGTGACTCGGTTTTTGTCATTTTGGCGGAAGCGAGAAAGGACAAGGAGAGCCGCAATAGAATATCCTTAAGCTTTCTCCAAATGCCCTTTTGTTCACGTTTATGGGAATTTCACTTAAAGTCCCTAATCCCCAATCTTTGAAAGGCGCCACTAAGCTTAAGGAGTCAAGTGGGACAATTGAAGGTGTAAACAGGAAAAGATGTCCTTCTAAAACTTATATGAACGTCCCATAAAATTAAACATTTTTGAGATAGTTTAGTAAATTTAGCGAATTATCAAATTCTACTTTAAATACATTCTGAAATGTTACTCTAACTGTGTTATCACACTTGCACATTAAAATTTTAATATGGTTCACATTAATTGTCGCTGGTGAGAGTCCAAATGTGTAATTTGTGTGTTTGAATCATTTTATATTCAAAATTTTATCTATTTGTTGATAAAAAGGTAGACTTGGCCCGCAAAATTTGATCTATATTGATTTATAGCATTAATGCGAAAAATTAATGCGATTTTCTCTTTAATTTTTTAATGTGAAAAATATTTATGCTTTAGGTAAATTTAAACTTATTTTTGTAGGCCAAGTCCACTTCTTTATCAATAAATAGAAAAACCCAAAATATTAAGTGACTCAAAGACACAAATAACATATTTGTACGCTCACAAGCGACAATTAATGTGAATCACATTAAAATTTTAATGTGCAAGTGTGATAACGCCGTAAAGGTCTCTGTCAATTTAAAGAAACGTTTACTTTGCATTTCAATTTTGATTTAATATTTTCGCTTGTTGAAATAAAATGTTTTCTTTTTCAAAGTTTTAATTTTGATCTTCGAACCGCTTTTTTCTAAAGGTAAATAACGGATACCCAAAGCTAAGCCAACGTAAAAAAATTCAACTGGCAATATTATGTAATAAACTCTTCAAAACATCGATTATTATCGGATAATAATTCCTTAATTTTCTCTTCGTCAAGGATATTTTATTATTTTTTTATTATTTACAATTTATGGTTCCCATTTTATTTATATATCACTACTGACAAAGCGTAATTTTTACTGACCGTTATTAACAAAATAACTTGCCCAATCTGTTGCATCCATGATTTTCTTGCTGGTAAATTTCTAAATTGACTTGGAGAACTGTGTCAAATTTCGGACAGGATGAATATAAGCACCAATGCTTGAATTTTTGTTACTTCTTTTTCAGGAAAGTTGTATAGAATATTTTAGAGTACTTTTTCTTTTTCAATCAAATAATTTTCAATACATTCAAAAATTTATTAAAATATAGACATTACTTTGTGTACAATATCGGACACAAAGCTTCTTGAAATTTCTAGACCTTCCAGAATTCTTCAAAGACTTTTCGCGCAGCGTCTCGTTCGCAGAAACTATACATTTTTTGCTTCTTATGCATTTTTATAACATCTCAAAATCCCAAAAAAAAATTATGGAATTTCGGAAAACATAACAAGTGTCCGATATTGCAAGCTTTCTTAAATTTCGCACAGTTTTACAAATATTTATCTACTTGTAAGTAAAAAAATATTTTTATTAACACTAAATCTACCAAGACTCGGTCAAATTGACCGGTTCAAAATTAACACTTAAACAGTACAATGTCACTATCAAGCTTTATGAATTTCTTAAAATATGCATGTAATATATTTTTCAGTGTTTAAATTTAAATTTCTTGCTCTTTTCCAAGACAAATTTACTGAGTATCCTACCCTACCGCGGTTTGTCATTTGACAGAAAAACGACCAAAAACGGTCGGTAAGTTTAGTGTTAACATATGTACGGACTATCGTGTTCTCTGTTTGGCTAGAGCTTAACAGCTTACAAATTGAAATATTTAAAGCCTTTAGGATTTCCGAGAACACGATGCGTATAAAATGAAATTATTATAAAGAATCTCAATTAATAATGGCAATAAATATTTAATTACTTATAAACAACTCTTCATCGACTAAATTTAATATTTTATACTCACAAAAAAAGACGCACAGTCACGCTTTTACGGCTTTTTCGAGATTTTCAAAATTTATTCATTGAAATTTTCATAGTACAGTGATAACCGTCCTACATTAATAATGTAAATAAATTCAGATCAAGAGCATTTACAAGAAGGGAAGATGGGGCAGTTAAACGAAGGGCAAGTTTCAATTTTAGCATATTTTTCTTATTTCTTAGATAAAATCTTTATGTGACTAAAACGATATCTAAATCGCAGGTTTACGGGCAGTTTTTTTTTCATCTCCCCGCGCTTTACCTACATTGTATTAATGTCTAAAGCCCATCGGCTTATTATGACCAAGAACTATTTCTAAAACAGCTAAAATTATAAATAAATAAATAACTTTCACATAGTACGATCTTTAAATTGTCTCTCTATTAAATTAAATTCTAATATGGGAAGGTGAGGCTACTTTGAGCTGTGGGGCTAAATACATTGTTATACGATTCTTTTCACATATTTCTAATGGTAATGATGTAATTTGGAAACTTTCTACAAGATTCCAAGTAACACTCCTTAAAAAGAAGTAACAAAAAATTAATTTGTAATAAAAATATTATGTTTCTAACTTAAGACTTTGGCACTAACATGCAACTATGCCGAAATTCTGTACTGGTACGGAACGTATAAAGGAACATATAAAAGAAGACAAAAAAATATTTTTCAATATTTTACGAGTGCTTTTAAATCGTAAGTATAATTCTAAATAATTTTCTACAAACTATACTTTCGATAAGGATACATGATTTTAAGTTTCAATGTGTCATAATGATCTCTCAAGAAATAGTTTAGTATTGCATATACAAAGAAACTGATAAAACTTTATCAATAATGTTGAGAAATTACGACGATATCTTAAATTTTCGGTCTACAAAAAAATTTAAATTCTCTAATGAAATCCTTGTTCAAGTATAATATTTTTTAGTTTTGAATTTTTAGAAAATCTCGGAATACTATCTTAGGGTCGAAGGAACACCTCTTCGACAGGGAACCCCTATTGACACTTTTGTCAAAAGGATAAAATTTATTTAATGTATCTGGTAAAATGCATGTAATGTGATGTTTTTTCTGTAATCTACCTTTTCTTATAAAAAGATATGTTCAAATTTCATAGCCTAAATCGGTACTGAAAGTGCCAATAAGTATGGCATGATAAATTCTTGTTAAAGTGTCAATAGGTGTTCCTTTCACCGTAAGTCCATTCTAATAGCTAAATAAATCCTAAATTATTCCTTAAAAAGTGTCACTCATTTTTGCATGGAATTACCCCGCTTTGGGGAATTTTCACGCATAATCTTTCAGGTAAAATCGTCTTCCCTATAATAGACCAATTTTATTTAAATGAAACTTGTTATTATTTTTTATTAACCCTAATCCAAATTATAACTCACAAGATATTACAAAGATTCATATTCACTATACACATACACAGAAAAAAATATTTCGTAAAATTGTTTGTAAATGTTTAAAGAATCCTAATAGAATTTATGAAATGCTCGTAAATCGCAAAAAGTGTGTAAAAATTTGTACTATTTTATGTGTTTACGAACATTAAGAACAAATGTTTGTAAAGACCAAAAAAGGTTCGTTAAGCAATCATGTTACGAACAGTGTTTGTGAAAAACTACAAACATTTACGGACATTTTAGTGGGTTTCGTTTTATGAGCATTTCGTAATGGCCTCTACAAACTGTAGAGAAATTTATGTCCATATTGAAGCAAATTCCCTATGCTTGTAGGAAAAACCCTTCAATATGGACATAAATTTCTCTTGTGTGTAGAGGCCATAATGGCGTCTACACATAGAACAATTTACATCCATATTGAAGCAAATACCCTATGCTTATGTAGCAAAAATTCTTCAATATGGACATAAATTTTTGTAGTGTGTAGAGGCCATAAGCCTTCAGGAATTCACAGTAATTACGAACAATTTTACAAAATATTTTTTTCCTGTGTAAGAATTTATTAAAAATCGAGTCACCGGAGTCACCACAAAATATTTCACTTCCCCCTATTGTAGTTAATTTTTCAATGAATATATTCTTCAGAAAAATCTGTGATTTTTACTATATACCGGAGTTAAAATTTTTCATAAAATTTTCGTACTAAATTTTTCGTATTAAAAAAAAAACAAAACCTTAAACCAATACAGCTTTTTTTTTTGTTGGTAACTCATAGGAGAAAGTGAGAGGATTAATTGAATTTCCAACATGAAAAGTTTAGTGAAAATTTTATAAGCGAATTACTAGACGAGAAAATACATATCCACAAGTACCTATTTTTAACTAGTCACTTGTTTTCTAACGCAATGATTGTTTTATTTTGTAATAGTACTACTTAATGAAAACTAATATCCCGACTATCCACCACAAAATTCTAAGAAATTGATAATATACTGAAACAACAAAAACAATATCCTGAAGATATTTGTGATATTTAGATTCAAAAAAGGAAAATTAAATACAAAACATGAAAAGCATTAAATAAATACCATTAGTACAAGATTTATACATTATAAATTATGGTTTGAAATTACCCTTTTGACTTATTATTTCAAATTAACTGGGAATCTTTTAGATTATCCGTGAGTTAATTCTTTAATTGCCAAATATAAAATTTCTCCTAAATTGCGGTTAACCATCGGGTGGTCAAACTTCTAATAATCCCTCTATCCTTTTCCTTCTTTTCCTGCTGGGAAATTTCTATAAAATCTGCTTCTTTTCCTTCAATGTTGAATTTATAAACCCCTTGAAAGATGAATATCAGCGGTACATCAAAATTATTTGGTCTCTTAATAAAAATAATAGAGACACCTTTTTGTACCATTTATGTGGATTATGATATGTTTTGGCGTTCAGATGGGAAAAAAAGAGCCAAGAACTACTGAGTGGATGATGAAAAGTGGCTTTTGTGGCCACGAGAGGATCATGTTTTCTTGTAATTGACGACGGTATTTCCATGGACGATCAAAGGGTCTTTTGGTGCCAAGAGAGCACCCGATTTCTTTAATGAAGCACAAAAGGTCCAGCCGAAAGAGTGAAAAAAAACAATTATTAAAAATTAATAAAAGGATTCTTGCCGTCCTACGTTTGTGTTGCTTTCCGTAAATGCTAATTATTCTGAAATTAAGAAAAAACAGTCCTGAAATAAGGGGTTATTAAGTGTACCACTTTTGGTTCTCTTTTGGATCAGTCGATCCTAATACACAAATTTCCGTTAAATCCTTGATATTTGTGCAAAGATCGACGAAGTTTTACCAAATTTACCATCCAAGCCATACAAAGTTTATTTAAATATCTAACAATCTCTCCGATTTTCTTTTAGACTCCAATAAACTGAATAGGAGAAAACGGGACAGTTTTACCCTTGAATTGCCAATTGTATTTTAATAATAACTTTATAAACAGGTTATAAACAAAAATGAAACTTAGCAGGGGAGACAAAGGTAGTATTAGCCAACAGATTCATGAATAACGTAAAAAATGAATTGTCTGAAGCTTCAATTTTCCGAAGGAATCGCACTTTCCCTAAAGTCTCTTAATATTGTTAAATATCCATGAAAATTTTCTTTGTTGTTATTCGTAATAAATTATGTTGATTTACAAGACATTAAGATTTGTCTTAGATTAGAATATTAGGACCTTAGAATAATATATCTATATTTAGAAAATTTCTTGCAAGTCCTAAGGTTTATTCTTGGAAAAATTATACCTACTTTTAAGTTTTTAAGGATGATTGTATCACCCGTGACGCCCGTGAGCCCGTGACCCATAGAGAATTTTTTTCTCACTCTTTAAAGATTTTTTTTTACTAATATTTGTAATTTATACATATTTGCAAAGTAGAAGGTTGTAGGAATCCAGGATACTTTTTGCAAATCTTCAACTTATTTGGTACATCGTAAATTTAAACCCAAAAACGAGAATTCAATTTTGAATTTCATAAAAAATAAAAATTTAATTTACTAGTATAAATGTCTAAGGAAAATTTCCGTACAAAAGATAGTCCTATTCTTATCTAAATAAATTAAATTGAATAAAAGTAAGGACTGTAAGAACTAACTGAGATTCCTTACACTCTCAGCTTCTATGGTCCAAGGTGAAATGCGACCTAATCAGATCGGGCGCAAAATTTGCACGGAAAATTTTTTTCCTCTCAGGACTATTATATTTGATCATAAAGCATTAGGAAAAACTCAATTTTACGTGAATTCATCTGCTGAATAAAAGTGTGACGCGAAAGAGTTAACTCTTTCGCGTTTCACTTTTCACTTTTCGCTTTCGTTTTGAGTTTTTCCTAATGCTTTATGATCAAATATAATAGTTCAGAGAGGAAAAAAATATTCCATTGCGTGAAAACTCGGAAAAACCCCGGGTCATATATGACCCTATTGTCCTCAAGGGCAGTGTACATACCATTTTCAAAATCTATATCACAGGCTTTTCAAGAGTTTTTTTTTCTTGATTTTATTAATTTGGCCAAAACCATGACAAACTGGATTGTCTTGATAAACACTGTACTCCTGGTGTTCAAGGAATCTTCCTGGTAATCCCTTGAACAGTCACTGTCACAATATTTTGAAAAAAGAAAAGTCATTTCACAAAGTTCGAAATTAGTGATTTTTGATCTCAAATATTTTCTTTTCCTGAATATCTTGAATCTTGAGAAAATTAGCCAAGAATCTTACATCCTTCTATTATGATGTCGTGTACAAACCGATAGATTTCAATTAATGTAAATAGTCAAAAAAAATTGTTTTTTCCCCTGGTCATATATGACCCTAATGACGCGAAAGAGTTAAGATTGATATAGATGATTTCTTGAAACAAAAAAGAAATTTAAACTATTATGGGGGTGCGAGGAGCCGCTGTCAAATATGAGTCTTAACTGTCACTGAATTTAAATTCTTTATATTATTTCATTCCAAACTCCATTGATTTAGATAGGGTAACTATCCTAGAAAACACATTGGCAACCAGAATTCAAATCAGGAAAGAGAATCAAGGAAAATATTATGAAAATCTATGCAATGCTGAACTTTCCATGCGCCATTTTGAAAACAAATTTTGCATGACTTACCGCGAAGCGAGAAAAAGAATACAATGTATGTCTATCTTTGTCGGGCAATTTTTTCAAAGTAATTAAAGGATAAAAGTTACTGAAAAATCCATTTCATACAGCAATAGGGTAAAGTGGTACAAGTTGTAAAGGGCTCTTTTTCTTGATAAATTTAGTACTTCTATTGTATATTTTTAATGCTTTATTTTTATAATTTGGTTCCTTGTGCTTAAAAAAATTAGTACTGTATTTATCAAGAAAAATCCCTGTCCAACTTGTATCACTTTACCCTATTCAGGATAAAGGTTAATAGGTCAATAGGTTAATTAGAAACATTTTCTTTTATTTTAAGCTTTAGCACAAAAATAGCATAAAAATATTTAACAGTCATAGGCTAATATATTTTACGAAGGGGGCGTGTATTAAAACTCTTCCAAACTCTTCCCAGGTCAGATTCCTAACTTCCTTTATAGCGAAATCAACTCCCAATTTTTAAGAAATACAATGAGAAAATCCTTGAAAATTTCACAAAGTTCATAAATATTTATTTAAAATTTTGAGTCAGATTTTTACAATTTCTTTTTTGTTTTCCACTCCACACAAAAAACCAGCATTTTGAAAAGTCTAAAAATTAGAAAGGGGATATGGTTACATTGATATACATTTTTTTTTCGCAGATTTCTAATGGAAATCCGAAAAAGTTAAAATAACATTACAGAAATGTTAATTTCACCCTGCAATATTAATCAAAAATTGGTGTAAATATTACACTTTTGAGGTGTATTATGGGTTAAAGTTACCCTCTTTCATGTTAATTTTTAAAAAGGTGTAAAATTAACATTAAAAAATGTTGATATATTTTTACACTTAAAAAGTGTTAATCGCACCCTCTTTTTTTACAGTGTAGGTTCAGCTTTCTTTAGAAATCTGCAAAAAAAACTATATCAAAGCAGCTTCACAGCTCAAAGTAGCCCCACCTTCCCCTATTCAGATTGCAGCAGCGGAAAAGATCTCTAGATGCCCTCCCTGGTGAAAGCAAAGACAATGGCCCGGATGAGGCCATCCCGGACAGATTCATTGGGCATTCCCACGCCAAAGGAAAATACCACGTCCTGGTACGTCTTCTTGGGCAAGCATTCGGCCATCGGATACCAACCAACTTTGTTGAAGACGATGCCGATTTTGTAGCGTTTGTAGCGCTGAATGAAAACTGGCCGGTCGAAGGAGATCTCCAGCATACTGTCGAAGCGCACCTTGGACGTGCAGTGAGTGTACGTGAGACGGGATCCTCGGCTGTCCAGGAGATGGGCGTAGAGGAGTTCTGAGTACCGCTCCGGGAGACTTCCATCATGATATCGCTGCATATTGGACTCGCCGAGAACTTGCGTGGGAACCTGGACGCCCGTGATGCAGATGCATCTGTTGACGGAGAAGGTGACGGAGCAGTCCAGGACACTGGTATTGAGATAGTCTGTCTGCTGCCGGATTGAACGTACGCAGTAGTATCTCTGTGAATCCATCATGTTCCTGACATCGTGCATCTCATCCACCATCGGACTGTTCCCAGGGATGATCCTATTGGGGGATTCTGAGCCATCTTGAGGGGATGGTGACTCCACGACCACATTCTGAATCCGCGAGACGCGACTGGTCGAGAAGCCTTCAGGCATTGGGCAGACGGAATTGGGACTGGAGATGTTCATCAGGATGGCAAATGCTTCGGTCTGTGTGAGTAGGGTTGATCTTCCCGGTCCTTCAGCAAATTGCTGAGGGGTTAGGGTGAGAAAACGGATCTTCTTGAGTGCTTCCCGGATGTCAAATGTGCGCACATTTGCAGATCCTCCGGAAGATGATTCTGGAGTGGCTCTAGAGCTAGAACTCTCCCCCTGAGCTGTGTGTTTCTCACTGTATCGACTGAGAGCAAAGTAGAGGGACAATTCACTGTCCACACTGAGAAATTCCTGGTCCAGGATCGTGTGAATTGTTGATATTTCCACTTCCTCAAAGCTCGTATCCTTGATGACTTCCATCGTTCGGGTGCATATCATCTCTATACACGTCATCATGAGGCGATGCTCCTCAAAGAGTCGGGCAAATTCATAAGCCCGGCATACATTACTGGGCTTCAGATCTGCCCAGAGGAATCTTGTGCACTGCTCCACTACATACGGCAGCATGTACTTCTTGGCGGCATAGCAGAGCTCACAAGCCTTATCCACCGTATTTATCTTAATGGAGTCCATGTAGATGTACTCCAGAAGGGCCTTGAAGGCTTCCGGCTGGACATCGCAAATGGGAATTGGGTCACTCTTCTCAGCCAAGCCACCAAAGAACATTGCCTCAAACACAGGCGAAGCCATAGCCAGGATCAATTTATGACCTGGTATGATTTCCTGATGGGGCGGAGCACCCAGGAGGAAGTGACAGTCTGCCCAGAGACCAGTTTCCAGCAAATGCTGGCCCCTCATCTTCATCTCATGCTTGTTTACTTGCCAATCATAGGAAACATTCTGAAGGAAATATTCCCCATTATTTCTCATGCATTTTCATCCCTATCCACCTGACTTACCTTGCTGCTTCCTTCGCCAGATGGTTCCTCAGTTACCATTTTATCTTTTTCTTCACTCATTTTATCAAATTTCTCCGGGAAATTAATTTAAATTACACAAATTCCAATATGCACAAAATTTTTCTTCACTTTTCTGCCATTTTCGTTAAGTTTCTCGGATGTTTCTTCGTTAAGTTACCATAACCTCAACTTTTTCTCCATCAAAACAAGAAACTCAAAATGCAGCGGATTCTCCGGAAAAACATAAGATTATTCAGTGATTTTGTGAGAAATCGCAATCCAGTCAATGCAGAACTCATTGGAGTAGCAATAAAGCCCGATGGGTACTATTTGGAGAAGAAAAAAGAGCTCTTCCACAACACGTGAGTAAATACCCCTAAAATCCTCTTTTCCCAGC
Source organism: Phlebotomus papatasi (assembly GCF_024763615.1). Lineage (NCBI taxonomy): Eukaryota > Metazoa > Arthropoda > Insecta > Diptera > Psychodidae > Phlebotomus > Phlebotomus papatasi. Next base: position 20,179,986 of record NC_077223.1, on the reverse strand, counting down.
ATTTTCTCATATTTCCTCATTCCAGGCTTCACATTGAACACACAAACACCACAGTTACAGCTAAAATCATCAATCCCCACCGGCAAATCACCGTCCTGAAAGTCTCAACGCAAGACTGGTCTCTCAAGAAACATCTCTACAAACTAAATGACACTGCAGCATTTGTCCTCCTGGCAAAAGTTCTGGCCGAGAGATGTCTTCAAGCTGGAGTCACAGAGCTAGCTCCTTCATCTAGCATAAAATTCGGCAGTGAATTTCCCAAACACAGCGCTTTCCTGGAGACAATGACCAAAAATGGAGTGTCCATGATTGAGATATAAACACCAACGCAATTTTCTAGTAATCTTGTTTATTTACCATTAAAATTAAACTAAATAATTTCTACTCGTACTTGTGTTTGATGTCATCCCAAAGTTTCTGCAGATAGAAGAAAAGGGATTGTAGGTGGAAAATGGTTATGTAATCAAGGCTAACTCACCCCTTTGTTCACTTTCTCAAAAAGTGCATCTGCACCCCAATCGAAAGCCCTCTCGAAGAAGAAAACGGAGGCTAGGACACCCACGGCAAAGGTTGACGTCCGGCGGAACACGGAATTGTACAGGAAACTCATTTTATTGCGATTTTTCTCTACGAATTTTCCAGATTCGCTTGACAATGAGAGCTGGCGTTTGACTTAACCTCAAATTTTTAACTTCATTCATAACCTCAAATAACTCCCGCCATTTTTAACGGAACGAAAAATATGCGAATCGTGAAGTTACAGAATCCTGAATGCAGAGGGAAATTCTAATAAAAGTATAAAACTCGGATTAATTTGGACTTTTTTCTTTTAATCGGTTTCAGAGATTTATTTCCTATATCTCAAGTCTGGAAATTAGATTTCTTGCACTTTAAGTTGGCACTTGAAAATAGATAAATGGATTTTTCTATCATTTAATCCAGCTAAATGCAGAAACAGACTCAGATTGAACCTAGAGAATATTTAGCTATTTAGCATGTAAAATTTAGCAGATAACTCGGACACCTCGGACACACAACTGAAAGTCGGACTATCAGCAGCACATATAGGGGAAAGCGCGCTACCTTCAGACGATTTATGCCTCGCACAAATCATTTTTGCAATGTGTTATAAATTAATTTGGGATTTGGCCCATTATAATATTATATTTTAATATCTGGTTCAATGCGTCAAATTTTCAGAAAAAGTTATGGATGAAATCCTTGAGGAACAGAGAAAAAATTGAATTGTCTGAAGGTAGCGCGCTTTCCCCTAAATACTTAACTCTTTTGTCTCCTTTGGGACACTGGGTACCCATGGAAACAACAATTCTTTTTGGACTATTTAGAATCGATAAAAATCCGATTCTTCTGGATAAGTACAAACTAAGAGGATGTCCAAATCTAGGATATTTTTTGCAGGATCCCAATTAACTCCTGAGCTAAGATATTCTTGGTCAATAATCGTGAATTTTCGATTTTCTGCTTCCTTGCAGATATTGTGATTTTTTTTTAATATTTCTAGACCTGAATAAGGAAAAACCTCTCGGGACCAATAAGTATGATAACTAACAATTTACAGATTGCATAAATTCGAAAAATAATTTTTTCTTAAATTTTCAAAAAACTTGTTCAAACTTTATTAGGTACTCTCATCCGCAAAAATCTAGAGGTCAAATGTAAGGTTATCCCGCCAATGCCCGCCATTTGCTTTTTGACACCAACCTTGTAAGAAAATTCCAAGCGCGGGCCCAGCAACGAAAGTTCCCTGTTTGAACATCGTTCAGCAAACGCGTTCGGAAGAGGGTTCGGTCCAATGTAAATCCTTACGGGCTGGGAAAAAGCGAACGCGGTTGAAGCAATAGTTCTCTTTGATGGCCACCACTTTCTGAACATTTGGGAGGCCGCCACCGTCGCGACAGGTCGAACAGGGAACTCTTTCGTTGCTGGGGGAGCGACATTTTTGTCAATATGGCCGATAATTTTGACATTTGGCAGCGAGGGAGATTTCTTTCAGGGAAGTTTGTCCTATTCTTCCTGATTTTGGTGAATTCTGATTGTCCAGGAAGTGTCTTTTATGCTTTTGAGAAAGCTTAATGTGTCTACAATAACATCGTGATGAAAGAAATGTTTTAAAGTGTTATTGTGCAAAATATTATGAGGAATCTGTTTACAAGCAGGAGCTGGGTGTCTTTTTTAGCACTTCCTGGACATCCCACAAGATACTGGTCTATAATTCACCTTGTTTTCGCTATCAACATTGTACAGGAGTCCTTTGACACGCACAAATAGTTTACAAAATCAATAATATTGGCTTTGGAAAAATTGAAGTTTGTATCCTTTGCGTTCTTTTGGAGACGAGAGTTTCCATGAGTTTTCCAATTTCCCAGAGGCGGAGAAAATTCTCTACAAAAGTATCATATTTGACCACTAAAGAGTTACAATAAAGTGAGTTTTACTGAAATTCGTTCGCTGGATATGTTGTCCGGAAAGAGTTAAAGTGAACTTCATTATGGCTATAACGGCTATAACACTCTCCAATTTCGATTATGAGTCCTCCAGACTCGGATTACTCTTTTTTTTTTGGATAGTTGGTAGAAATTTTCGTGTCCCATAGTAGTGTAAACAAAGCGAATAAAAGTGCACCCAGGAACAATGCAGTTTGATGGTTAGAAATTAAGTGAGGTATTAGTGGTTCCGGTGGTCCCCTGATAATGCTCAATGATCCAACACAAACTCTATTTCAGAGATTTCAAAAGATTCATACAATTGTCCTTGTTTTATCCCTTTATTGTGACAAATTACAGTATAATATCCACTTAAGTCATTGATGGATAAATGAAGCTGAAAGAGATGGTTAAAATTCCTTACCCTCTAAGAGTTCTCAATCTCTGTGTCTGTCTACAGGAACTCATCAGGTTCCCTTGGGGCATCGAGGTCACGGTAGTGGATGATGGGTCTATAGTCGGGGCCGCCTCCCCTGAAATTAGACATGTTTCTCCTATTAATTAGGCGAACGTCAACCCTTCAAATCATAATCACTCTCAATACCTTCTTGGATATCCTCCTCCACCTCCCCGATGCCTCTGTGGCGGCATCATGGGATACGGACTGTACGGTGATCCATACGGTCCACCCCCAAATGGAGCTCCCCTAAATCCTCCTCCCATTGCTGCTGGATGAACACCTGGTGGAGTTCCCTCTCCAACCGGTGCCTTCTTTGCACTTCCCGGATGTTCCGGCAACTGAGGACGCTTCGGATCTTTAAGATAGTTATTGAAGTACTCAACTTCCTTCTTCACCTCTTCAATCTTTTCCGAATGCTTATTCAAAATGTGTTTTCGAATGAATTCTGGTCCTTTGAACTTCTTCCCAGACAACGGACATAGCCATTTGTCCTTGGCCAGTTCTTGGGTATTGGCCAAAATGAACTTTTCAACCTCTGCATCGGACTGTTTCGAACCAAGTTTTTCAAGTTCTTCACCTTCAATAGTGACACTTTGCGTGAGGAATGCCTGGAGTTTCGATTCAAAGTTCTTGATGTAATCTTGAATATCGGGAGTAGTGACGCGGCTACTTGGAGCTGGACTCCTAGCATGAATGATACCACATCTATTGGGCATTTCATCCTCATAGGGATACTCGCAGTGGTTGTAGAAGTCAACTGAATGCACAATTCTCAGGTAGAGGATCAGCTTATCGAGAACGGGTAGGAGGCTCGGATCACTATCAAATACTTCACTCTCCAGTACATCTTTCTTCTCATCCGTCAACCCAAGAAGTTCGTCTTCTTCTGCCGACGCTTCGTCAATCAGATAATCTGTGATATTCTGCAGAACGGGATTCCTCGATAGCAATCCAAAAGTTTCTCCTCCTTGTGTCTCCATCGCTCCTGCCATTTCTTCTCTCCACAAACCATGCTTCTCATCGAGATTGTGAATAATCCTCGCACAGAGTTTGATATCATTGCGTACTACTGTACGATGCAGAGCAACTCCGTTGACCGGTCTCACCCTCCGGCTCAAATCTCGATTCACAATGGCTCCCAATTCGCAATCCCTAAGACGGATGTTGTTCAAGTTCCAACAGATCTCCTTGATGTTGACATCTCGCTTGAACGTCACCCAACCCCGACGAAACCAACGACGTTCAGCCAGCGGATCCGCAATGGCAACCCGAAGGAAGCCATCGTACTTCTTGCACATGGCTTCAACCTCTGCCTTCGTAATTGTCGGCGTTAGATTTCGCAGGAATATCGAACTCGTTTTGTGCAACTCTCTCACAGTACTCTTCTCCCTCACCAAATCAATCGTCACCAGATCTTCTTTTTTCGTTCCATTGGTCTTCTCTTCCTCCTCTTCTTTCTTCTTTGTCTCCTCCAACTCCTTGTTAGCCTGTGCTGCCTCTTCTTCCTTCTTCTCTTCCTCCAAAAACATCAACTCCACTTCTTTAGCCTTCTCCTCGACACTCGGTCCAGGCGGTGGTTTCGGTGGATCATCATTATCCTCCGAATCACTTGCACTCGATGATGACTCATCCGAATCTGATCCTGAATCATCTCCCTTCTTTTTCACCTCATTCTCCTCTTCTTCTTCCTTCTCTTCCTCATCCTTCTCCTCTTCTTCCTTCTCTTCCACCTTTTCTTCCTCCTTATCTTCCTCTTCCTTCTCTTCCTCCTCCTTCTCTTCTTTCTCCTCCTTTTCAACCACTTTTTCCTCTTTCTTCACATCCTCCTCCCAAACGTCACCGTCATCTGGTTGACACATCTTTACAGCGATGGGCTTAGGAGCTACTTTTGGTGGTGGCTCCTGTGTTGGCAATTTAACCGGAGCAGGCATTGTCTGGACTTCCAACACCTGCAAATCCGCCTCAGTGCCACCTTCTAGCTTTATAACTACCGTATCTAGAAGCTTCAGCAGCTTATCCGTACAAGAGATATCAATGGATACATCAGCAACCATTTTCTTCTCCATCAACTCCATGAACACATCAATGCGTTTCTGTAAAGGAGTTTTTTACTAACGTTAAGCCTATACTAGGGCATCTATGTGGGGTATCAATAAATCCGTATAACACCTTTATAAAAATAGTAACTCTTGTTTAAGGGAGATTCCTTGTTTTGCACTCGTCCCTATTATATTATTAAAATGTCAACACTGATGTTTTAAAAATGAAAGGTTATGTTGAACTTAACCTCGAAAGATGTAAGGAATAAAATTGGTGTTCAAAAAGATTTTCCAATGCCAAATTTTCAAGTGACCTTAACATTAACAAACTTTACGAAGGCCCATAATTATTTCATATCAGAATTGGTATTTTGATACAGAAAAAAATCTCGAAAGTTCCAGGTTTATCTCGACATACCCTCAGATTTCCTTAAGTTAAAGTTTTGTTAAACTTTAACTCCACGTTTTTCATTAAATAAAAAAAAAACCTACAATGTTTTTTATACGTCTAGCCCCGCGGTCTGTTACATATTTTTGAACCAATTAAATTTCCACTTTTCACTCCTACATAAGAACCGGAATTTTTGGTATATTTTCTGAATGAGACGATGACGTCATATCCTGTTGTTCGCAAGACTCTCACCGAAGCTAAAGGCTGAACGGTTAGAGATAGGGCCTTGGGGTCTCATGCAACCTAACCCTCAAAAGCGTCTCAAGAACTACAATTAACATTACATTTATTTCCCCCCATATCACTCCATCCCTATCAAAATCATATTTTTGGGATACCTCGACTCGGCGCAATGAATCGGTTACGAACCAATAAATATTACTGCATGAACTCTTGAAATGGAATCGACAGTTCCATCCTATACTATGCTATCTCAGAATGTTAACTTTTCAGGCGAATCATTTGAAGTTGGCAAATTCCTGTGCAGCCTGTGTAATTTTTTTCGAAAAAACTAAATAATCTCGTTACCAGGACGTCTGATGAATACCAAATTTTCAACAGATCCACACCTCGATCTCAGGACTAACATATCGCTCGAACGGTCTAAATACAGTATACTCTCGCTAATTCGGCTCTTTTAAGATCGGGATACTTTTTAATTCGGGCAGCGGTTACATTTTAAAAAAGTTTGTTGTCATTTTTCAAGTTTGATTATGATTATCACATGAATCAAATATGCTCAAATTTGGCATGGTTTGTCTTTGTTTTGATGTGATTTTGCATTATTGAGGGATTTTTATAACATTTACAACAAATATGAGTATATAAACTTAATGAGTATGCAAAGGGACAAAAAAATCGTTGCATTTCAAAAACTTTGTAGTCCGAATTTCTCACTAATTCGTGTGACATTTCGGTCCCAAATGCCCGAATTTGAGTGAGTCTACTGTAAAACGACTTAGCATAGTCGATATAATTCCTCGATTTTTTCACTTCCCAAAATTTCTACCTTTCACCCCCCGGGGACCACTTTTCTCAATATACAGTGCCCGCTTTCTAATCCGGATCGCCGTAATCCGGACCAGTTATCGACGGTTACATTGTGCATGTGTGTTCAGCAATGAAAATGAATTATCCTGTGATGTTTTTGTTTAATAAATGAAGTATAACAGCATAAAATTCTCTAATTATGTCTTTTTAAGCTTCTTTAAAACTTTTATTCTAATTCTTGAAAAAAAACCTTGTCTATATTTTCGAGACGTTGAACAAATTCAAAAAATCCATCCGGATTACGAAGCGGACATCTGTCATATTGTCTCCCAATTATCCGGACTACAAAGCGGGCACTGTATCTTCGCGTTTCAGACGATTACTGAGAAGTGGCGTCACGCTGTTTGTCCTTTTGTGCGTCTGTTCGTCTATGCATCTGTCCAATGCAAATGATTTGGTTAAATTTCGATTTTTTGGAAAGATATTGAAATTTAGAACCCGGCTTGATCAGTCTTCATCGGTAGTGAATCAGTTAAGTACCGATTTTTGAAGAATTTTTACTTGACCTTAAGATTGTTCCAGAGCTGGAGGTTAAATGGTAAGACGTATCGACTTCCGATCTTCGATGACCCCCCGCCCATAAGTGGATATTATCTTGGACGGTATTTTTAGATATGTTTTAGATATCATCTAGACAGACATTTCATCCATTTACGAAAATATCGTTGAATCATTCCTAATACCGGTTTTCAAGGTCAAAGGTTTAAAATGCTTTAGAGAGCATATAACATTTCTTAATCGAATGATATCATGTTTGGGGTTGTTGGAAAGGTCTTGGATTTTTTAATAAGAATGAACCGGTTCTAATCGGTTCTTAACCGGAAATAGATCAATCATGAACTGATAACTTATTCCAAAATCAATTTTATTACTGCTAAGCATCCTAAGCTAGTTTTGGGTTATCTTTTGAGTGATTTAGGGTAAGTGTGCCAAATTTCGGAATAGTTGCATGCAAGCAACAAAGTCTCAAGTTTGAAATGTAATATTTTTAATAAAAATTTAATATTTTTGTTACTCTTTTATAAGGAGTGTTGCTTGGAACCTTGCAGACAGTTTATCATTTTTATTTTCTCTAAAATCATTATTAATACATTTTAAAATGAATAAAAATGTAGACATAGCATTGGTGGCCTATTTCGGCCACCTTCATTCTCATAGTTCCTTGCTCTTCCAGAATTCTTTGAATGCCATTTTCAGATCATCTTGCTCGTCGAAGCGACATTTTTTGTTATTTTTTTTGCATTGTACAATCTCAAGAAAATGCAAAAACTAAAAATTCATGGAAATTAAAGGAACAAAAAATATGGCCGAAATTGCAAGCTGGCCGGAATTTGGCACACTTACCCTATAAATTGGTTTAAATCAATTGTGACCTGGTAAACGGTGAATGATGCGAAATTACTTTTAAAGTATAGCATCTTAGTCAAAAGTTTAAGCGTTTCGCAAAGCATGGAGCCCTTTTTCACTTCTTTTCTATGAAAATTTTGAAAGTACAACTATTTAGCAGAGCTGCAGCGTCTTGTAATTCTTTTTTAGTTGACGCTGAATGCGATATTTTGAGTTACATATTACGGAGTATTTGACTTAATGCCAGGAAAATTAATTTTTATACAATTATCCAAAGGTTCACTAAAGTTTATATCAGAATTAGAAAATTTCTGTAAAAGGACTTACCCTAAGAAAACCAACATGCTCCTCTTGTCTCTTCAGCAAATCCTCCGGATGATATTTCATCTTAAACCTGCAATACAATCAGAAACAGAAGAATCCATTAGCAATGGAATTATGAAAGATTTCCATCAACCATCCATGGAAGGTTTTCCAAAACACAAGTGTCAACAAAAAAAAAGTGTAAATAATTTTGTGTGACAAAAATAAAAGAAAAAGAATATATTTATTTTTTCTGCTCTTTTGGAACATTTTTTTTCGGGAAAATAATCATGAGTCTTTTTTATTGGGCCTTATTGACTAATAAATTTATCATCTATTTTGGTCTCTTACCTTCAATTAATTTGCATAACCATTCTTAAAACTACTATATAGAAAGAATTACTTATCGCTTTCTTTTATACTTCCTTGGCATTGCTCGCCAAGATACTAAAACAGCGATTTTTCTCAAGATTTTTTTTTTGGCATTGGTTCAATTTTTTTTTCAATTTCTATTTTACACTCTCCCTCTGTCGAGGCTAAGAAAATAGCAAAACATTTTTTTCTTTTCTACATTCTCTGTGTTTTTTTGCATTTTCTTTTGCATCTCAAACCACACCACGAGATTTCCTGCAAAATAATTCAGCTCACATTTCTGTCGAGAGGAAGGCATATAATATATTTAAGTGAAATTTTGGTCTGTGAAAGTCCACTTTTTGGGCGATGTTGCTCATCTGTTGGCATCTCATCTAAAAAATATTTTCTGCCCATAAGAAATCCTCAAAAAACATCACCCTTCAAAAACCCAACACAATCAATTTTTTTTTTCAATGTCACCAATCCATTTTCAACAGACCACCAAGAATGAGAAGAACATTTTGTCGTGAGCAAAAGGAATATTTTTTTTGAGAAAAAGAAACTGACGTGGAAATACTTGCCATTCTTCATCTTTGTGAGCCACGAAGAATTCATTGAGTTGTTGCCTCTTGAAGTCCAATTTGTACTCATTGTACTTGGTGATGGCATCTGAATCGGAGATGGAATCATCCTGCGTGGCCAGGAACTGCTTCAGTGTCATCATGCAGGGTTGAGTTTGCATATCAGGATTCGGAGCAGATTCCCTGAAGAAAAAAAAAAGAATAATTTGTTCTCTGAAACAAATAATTACTTGTTGTCGGTAAATTCGATCTAAAAAAAACTTTAAGTCACGCCCATTTTACGAATGGTTGCAGCAGATTGGGCAGTACAGTACAGGGAGTTCCGCTTTCAAAGAAATTTTCGGAACCGAGAAAAACTCCGTGAATTCACTCCAGTGACACAGAAAAATTGCATACTCCCAGGAGAGGTCTTTGAAAAAGTTACGGAAACGCCGTGAAGTATCGTTGTTGCGGGTGACTTTGCACTCTGCTGTCTGTAAGATATTCATTAATTCTAGCACTTATTGATAGTCTTCGCCGATCCGGTTTACCATGTCAAAGTATATAGGGATATGTCATGTACCAAGAAACGTAGAAAGATTCCCAAAGGATTTTTGTAGTTTCAGTAATAGTCAATGAAATGCTAATATGTATAGGTATTTTGCCAGAAAAAGGCTCTGTGAAAAAGTTATCTGAAGATCTAATTCCAAAAGAGGTTTCAGAGTAGTAAATCGCCTAAATCTATTCTAAATTTATCTGACTACAATAGTGTAAATTAAGCTAATTCAAAACCTGCTCCAAATGGAAATTTTTCGCTACTCCAAATGGAAACGTAATTGTTTTCATGATAAATACAGTACTAAATTATTTTATTTATATATTTTCTATATCACAGTTTCATTTTTTAGTTAATTTTGCTCCAAATAAAGCGAAAATCCATTCATATTCACAAGTTTTAATTTGTTAATTTCTCAGAAAAATTAAAAGTGTACCTTTTCACCATTAAATTTTTCATGGATCGACCATGTTTTCCAATGAAAAACACAAAGAGGTGACTGTTGTTTATTCTTTTATTTAACATTTAATGTCGTATTTCTGGTTAATTTTAGTTAAATTAAGTGCTAATCTTTATTGTTAACGGTACGTAAAGTTTTCAAATGAAATCATTATCTATTTCGTGAACAAAAAGGGTTTTTCTGAAGTATCTACAAATACTTCAATACTTCAATAGGAAACCCCGGAAATATGATTTTTTGGAGAGATTTTCTTATTATTGTAGAAGCAAGGTTTTGGAAGCCTTTCATCACGGTTTCACTTACACTGTTTGTCTCCAACTAGAAACTTTCCCTTGTCTCCATTTGGATTAATATGTTTCCAATAGAAGCATTTTACGCTCGTGTATTTTTCTTGTATTTAAGAAGTTTTCAAATTCTATCTAATTAATTTTCACTAAACAGTAACATTCTAGAAGAGCCAAGGAAGTTGCTCCTTGGCTTTTCTTCTTTTTCTCTTCAGAAAAAAATTGAAGTGTTGAATCTTCTGACAAAGTTAAAGCGTCTAGAAATGGTTTTAAATTAGAACACTTACCCTATATCTCAATATTTCAGATTTTGTATCATTTTATAAAGATTTTCTCGAGTTAACTTACAGTTTATTAGTGCCACTTTTATTATTTTGACCCAAAGTATCGCATTCGGGGCACATTTTTAAGAAAAATAAAGCTGAACTGAAAATTTCGTTTCCTTAAAAGTTATCAAAAGGAAGTTACGACAAATGCTGATTTAACTGACGATTACGCAAAGCGTGTGAAAAAGACATTCGAATTTCGACTTCATGAATATTTACTGATCTAAAAGGTGTGCCGGAGCGGCCGGAGCCATTATAAATGTATTTCAAATTTACCGCGTGAAAAATATTTGGATGCACTTAGAGCGGGACTACAAACTTAACTTTTTTAACTGAGATTCTTTACAATCTCAGCTTTTATGGTTCGAGCTGATGTCCAACTTCGTCAGATCGAGCCCAAATTTTGGATTTACACGTTACGACACTCATAGATTACGAATATCATATGCGCTAATTGCTCCGGCATACTTTTTAGATCAAGAAAATTTCACGAAGTCGAAATTCTAATCCCTTTCTTTCTCACACGCTTTGCATCTGTCTATCTCGTTCTTTTGCACTCTTCTTCTTCTTTTAAACATCACTCTAAATCCTAAATTGAATTTGGAGTGCGAAAGAATGAGATGGACATATGCAAAGCGTGTGAGCAAGATAAGGATTCGAATTTCAACTTCATGAAATTTTCCTGATCGTGCCGGAGTCACAACTATCGATTTTTGTGGACGTCTCGTCTTCTCCACAGTACAAACGGAAAGAGATATGAACGATTTTCCTCAAAGGTTACAACTTTTAGCTCTCTCTTTTTATTCTGGCACACTTTTTTAGCTCGGTATAATTTCATGAAATCAAAATTCGCTTTTCTTTCATTCTGAAAAGATTTGCATAAGTCTATCCCCCTCTTTCGGACTCAAAATTGGACTGAGCAAAATTTAATTTGGTGTGTGGTTCAAAAAAGAAGAGTTCGAAAAAATAGGATATGTAATACACAGTTTTTAAGAAAGAGGGGGATGTGAATTTCGACTTTATAAATTTTTCCTGATCTAAAAGTTGTGCCGGAGCTATTATGGTGCTAGCACACCTTTTAGATGAGATAAATTGAATGATATCGAACTTAACATCCTTTTTCTCACACGTCTTATATTATGTCTATCTCATTCTTTCGCACTTCAAATTCGATTGAGCTTAATTACATTTGTTGTGATGTTTAATATAAGAAGAAGAGTGCGAACGAGTGAGATAGACATATGCAATAGGTTTGAGATAGAAAAGGACGCGAATTTCGATTTCATGAAATTTTGCTGATCTAAAAGGTGTGCCGGGGCCATAGCACCAACATTCAATTGACTTAAATCGAATTTGCTGTGACGTTCAAAAGAAGAAGAAGAATGGGAAAGATGGTAAAGTTAATTTTGATTTCATGAAATTTTCCTAATCCAAAATGTATGTCAGATATCATTTTGATATCAGAAGATTGGGTTAAAGCCATTTATTATCAACTCTCGCATATTCATTTTTTTCCATGTTGCATTTCTAAAATGTTTCCAAAATATTACAGAATTATGAAAAGGTCTTCAGGGAGTTCCGGCTTAAGTGAAAACGGATTGAATGAATTTGATATGAATTGCTTAATATTTTGAACTCATTTAAAAAAAATAATTTTAAAATTTCTCTTACTCTATTCTTAGAGTTCTAGTTTTAAAGGCAGATGCGGTTATTTTATTCATGGAAAATTCTTAAACCTAACAGCCTAGCTTAAGCATATTAAAATTAGTCCATGCCCGAAATAAAATTTTCAAAACAGAAAAATTGGAAAATTTATAAGACATGAATGGAAAACTTTTGAGTCATTTTTATATTCCTGACTCTTTGCCAAGGAATTGGAAGGGACATTATGATAAATTAATTTTAATCACAGGAAAAAATTTAGCATTTAAAACTGAGTTCCCTGAGACATTTTTTTAATTCAACAAAAAGCCTACCTTGAGTGCATCGGCATCGGAGCTGAGCCATATGGATGTCCACCACCGTGGGATAGCCATCCGAGTCCGGAATCATGATGTCCCCCCCAACCTCCTCCGCCGTACGGTCCATACCCATCATGCGGTCCCATGCGCATCCTCTTCATTGGAGGCATATCCCTCGGAGGTGAGTACATTCTGTCCCGGCCATTGCGGAACTCCCGATAATCGGGTTTCGACCTCACACGATCCATCCAGTCATCCCTACCTCGATGGTCATCTCTTCGATCTCTGTCCGAGCGATAGCTATCGCCTGAACTACGCTCCCCTCTAAACTTGTCGCGTCTCTTGCGGTCGTACTCGTCGTCAGAATCAGCCATTTGCGAGGGCTACGTCCAGGAAACTGAAAAATCCCAGAGCATTAGTTACATAACCTCAATATTCTTCGTCTTATTTTTCAGTCAAATATCTCAGCAAATTTCACATTTGCATAGCGGGAAACTAGTGCAAAAATTTCAACTCACATTTTTCCAGTGAATTAGAATGTTTTTTCACCAAATTTTGATGAATTTCACGGGAAAAACAAATTAAAATGCCACACAAACTTTCCAGAAGCTTCTTGGATTGTCAAGCTCTGACTGTTGAAAGGGATGGAACAAGAGCAGTGGCGCCACCTTTTGAGAATTTTTCCTTTGACTTTTCCCCAGTCAGAGCAGTTGAAAGGTTTCACATTATTTTCCCCTCCACTACACTGTTAGAAATCGAAAAATGATCCGGATTAAAATTTTTAAAATCCAAATTTTTCATAAGACGATTTGTAATTATTACAACAATGTAAGGTAAAGTGCTCTCAAGTCGTCGACCGGTTCTTCAATTCGACCGGTAGAGTTATTTATTCAATTTATTTATATTTGCACTAATATTAGGCGTATGATCTAACATTCAAAGGTCAATTATTTCATAAATAAATACGAATCAGTGACAATTTTATAGAAATTCACCATTAAAACATTCAAATATTAACCACCGGTCGACTCGAGGGCACTTTACCTTATTTTGTAGAGTGAAAGTTAAAATCTTAATGAGTATGCAATGATGAAAATTAAAATGCTTTGATCTTGAAATTTGCTCCGGCGCAACTTTTGGATCAGAAAAATTTCATGAGATCGAAATTTACATCAATGAACGTTTTTTTTGTCAAGGACAAGTGGAGAAAATAACGCTGGTAGGGGGAGGTGGGGCCACTTTAGGCTGTGGGAGTAGATTATACTTACTTCACTATTATTACTTCACTCGGTGCATATAGGGAATACTTCTGTGTTCATTGCCTGTGTGATTATGATTTCATCCCTTTCATCGAATAATTCTAATAACGTGAATTGGATCCCTCGAAATATCATAATATAATAACTTTCTTGAAAGACTTTTTCGTCCAAATGTACCGGAAACTGAAGTTGGTCCTACTTAAAATGAACACGTTAGTCCTTTTCAAGTTAGTAACCTTCCGATTAAGAATGAGACGGGACAATTGGTAAATAATTTTTCCGGTAATATTTTGATATGTAAGAGGCAAGAAGCAAGGCAAAAAGTAATAATAAAACTCTTTTTAGGTATTTTCATTTATAAACCTTCTGATAAGTACCTGGTGTTGTTATGGTTCTTATTGTTTGTTGAACGTTACAAAAATATGATTTAAAAAAAAAAGTCCAGAGGGGTCATGTGTTACAAAAAATGAATACACATTTTCTTTTACAAATTAATAACACTTTTTTTGCGAAATCCACAAAGAAAACAAATGTTCATACATCATTACTAAGACTTTCAACATCTTACAGTGAAAAGACCTAAAATAAACCTAAAAAATAAAATATTGAATGCTTCAAAATGTACAAAATTCTTTAAATTGAAAAACCTCTCAAGTTTTTCTCAGCGTTAGTCCTGCCCTCGGGCGGTGGATAGGGGAAACCAACTGATTTGTTAACAGTAACAGAGCTTTCGGAAAGTCACTTTCTGTGTTTGTGCATAGGTTTTCTCTTTTCTGATTAATTAATAAATAAGCCTGATAAATCAGCTGTTACTGTGATGCATACCAACATAAATTCTCTATAGTCACGTGTGCTAAGCCGGGCGCTTCGCTACCTTCGCTATCTGGATCGTTTATGACGTATTATCTAATCATTATTTTATAAATTTTCTTTAATATTTTTGATAATTTTTTTTATATTATGTTTCTGAATAAAACAGTGAATAATTCTATGGATTTAGAAGAAGTAAAAAATAATTTCATCAGTCCAAAAAAAAAAAGCGTTTAAGTAGCACTCTACGGAAAACAATCCATCCCACCTTACTATATACGTTAATGTTATAACTTTAGCATAATATTGAATAGAATTCCCGTTATGAAGCTCTATAAACTTTGCCACTTTGGGTTTTGAAGTGTTAAGAAATTGCTTTTTGTTGAGAATACTTCGTCGGTTCCGAAGAAGACTATTGTAAGTCTACTTACAATAGTATAAAAAGATGGTATCATTGGATGCAGAAACCTTAGATCTATATCCCCACAAAATTTTATGTTGATTAAGATATTCCTGCAAAAGTTACAAGAAAAAAACTTAAAATCAGCGTGCCCAATTATTGAATTTTTTGCCCACAATTTTGCTATAATTAATTTAAAAGTAGTGTTAACTAGAAATATAAATAATAAATATAATGATAAAATAGTTTCAAAAGCTGGAAGTATACTAATTGCAGTGAAATTAATGAAAATAAATTTTAGCTGTCAAACTTTAAAACTCTTTCCTGTAAAGTTTACATTTTGGACTTACAATAGTCTTCTTCGGAACCGACGACTTGCACTGGAATTTCTTTATGTCAATTTGGTATTTTACGTGATTTTTTGACTCGGGTTTTAAACTCAATCATTCTCCGTTTCCCATTCATCGCTCTCAGTGTAACAACGGTGATTTTGAAATTTGTAAAATTTAGTAGGCACTTTTTGTTGGTGGGCAGTTGAAAGGTTTATCTGTATCCACATTGCAGGATATTGTGATTCATTAGTGTTTTTGCGAATTTTATCACTTTTAGGCCAATTCTCTAGTTTAGTGAAGTTATTGAAATTGTTGGTGAAATGTCCAAAAAGCGCGGAAATCGGAAAAACCAAGATTTGGACGAAGAATTGAGTGAAGTAGGAAGTTCAGTGTCTGACACAACCTCAAAGTCCAAGTCGAAAAAGGGTCAGAAGAAAGGTAAGAAAAATGATGATTGGAGCGATGATGAGGGGAGAGGGAAGAAGGTATCCCTAGAACCTGGTAGTGAAGATGATGAAGTGGCTAATGCTGTGCAGAAGAAGGGAAAAGGGAAGAAGGCAAAGGCGAAAGAAGATGGCAACGTGGAAGGTGGAAAAGGTGAAAGCAGTAAAGGTGTTGGAAAGAAGAAGAAAGGCAAGAAGGATGATGACTGGTCAGAGGATGATGAGAAGGATATTGAGTTGAAGGTGGAGTCTGAGGAGGAGGAGGAAATTGTGGCGATAGCTAAAGGGAAACCCTCGAAAAAAGCTAAAAAGAAAGCTAAAGAAGTTGTTGTTGAACCTGAGGAGGATTTGGAGGATGAAGTTGAGGAGCCTGAAGCTGAAGTAGAGCCTGAGGTCGAAGTAGAGCCTGAGGAAGAACGTCAGGAAGAGGAGGAGGAAGAAGCGGTTGAGGAGACTCTGGCAGAGGAAGTGGAAAAATTGGAGATAACTGAGCCCGCTGAGAAGAAGATGACGCACAAGGAGAAGAAAAAGCTCAAGAAGCAGCAAGAATATGAGAGACAGGTGGAAGCTATGACGAGAAAAGGTGGTCAGGGAGCTTCAGACCTAGATAGCAACTTTACAATGTCCCAGGCACAGAAAAGTGGTGGCCAGAAGGCAGCCCTTGAGCATGCTGTGGACATCAAAATTGAGAACTTCACCATCTCAGCCAAGGGCAATGATCTCTTTGTCAATGCGAATCTCCTGATAGCTCATGGAAGGCGATATGGGCTCGTGGGGCCAAATGGACATGGAAAGACCACGTTACTGAGGCATCTGGCCTCCCGTGCCTTTGCCATTCCGCCCAACATTGATGTCCTGCTCTGCGAACAGGAAGTCGTAGCCGATGACAATTCCGCCGTAGAGACAATCCTCAAGGCAGACACTAAGCGACTAAATCTCCTGCAGGAGTGCAAGGATCTGGAAGCAAAGATCGAAGAGGGCGACTTCGATGCCCAGGATCGTCTCAATGAAGTGTACATCGAACTCAAGGCCATAGGAGCGGATTCCGCCGAACCCAGGGCCAGAAGAATTCTAGCTGGTCTGGGATTCTCCAAGGAGATGCAGGATAGGCCGACAAATAAATTTTCCGGAGGCTGGAGGATGCGTGTCTCCCTGGCTCGTGCCCTGTACATGGAACCCACTCTACTCCTCCTCGACGAACCTACCAATCACCTCGACCTAAATGCTGTCATCTGGCTGGACAATTACCTGCAGAGCTGGAAAAAAACCCTCCTAGTCGTTTCCCACGATCAAAGTTTCCTGGACAATGTCTGCAATGAGATCATTCATCTGGACTGCAAGAAGCTCCACTACTACAAGGGCAACTATTCAATGTTCAAGAAGATGCACGTGCAGAAGAAGAAGGAGATGATCAAGGAGTACGAGAAGCAGGAGAAAAAGCTCAAGGAGATGAAGACCAGAGGGCAGTCAACGAAGGCGGCTGAGAAGAAGCAAAAAGATGCCATGACGAGGAAACAGGAAAAGAATCGATCGAAAGTGCAAAAGAATGAAGATGACGAGCAAACTATTGAGCTCCTCACTAAGCCTAGAGACTACATCGTTAAATTCCGCTTCCCTGATCCTCCGCCCCTTCAGCCGCCAATTCTTGGACTTCACGGTGAGCTTAGAAAACTTTTAATTTTTGGATTTTTTTAAAATAAATCACGGCTATTGCAATTGAATCGGAAAGGGAAAAACTCCCAATTTCGAACTTAAAGGGAAAGCAATGTATCGTTGCTTCTATCAACAAGTATCGTAATTTAAATTTGCTGAATATCTGATATCTCTACGTGAAATAAATTTTGCTCCATCTATTTTTATTTGCAAAAAAATATTTTTATTTAATTGATTGTACTTATTTAGTTAGAAAAAATGCATTTAAAACTCATTTTATTAGCAAAACGTCAGTTAAATCAGCATTTATCGTAACTTCATTTTTGCGATTTTGAGATATATACATATTTGGAATCAGCGTAATTTTTTTTTCTTAAACGCACTTGAGAAAAAGAAACTTTTATAAGCCCAATAGAAATTATTTTAAACTAAATTTATCGTAAGCGCCCTTAATTAAGAAAAATTTATCAGAATTTGCCGTAACTTCCATTTTTGGGGAAGTTACGACAAATTTCCATACAAAATTTTCAATAATCAGCATTTGCCGTAACTTTCTTTGCTCGTTTGCGTGGCATGTAATTTGCTGCAAAAATGTAATAGTTCTCAATAAAACGTTCACAATTTTTTTTAAATATCCAAAGACAGTGCCAATAATGCAACATTAAATCATTTTAATTTAATATTTGTGAGAAAAAAGTGTGAAAAAATCCCTACCCATCTATCATTAATTCAAAACAAAACAAGCGACGTGGCGCACAAAATTTATTCAATAAAAGTTACAAAAGAAAATCTTTTAGGGACAGGGATAACATTTTAATTGATTAATTTAGTCAAATAAAGGCGCTTATTATCACTAGAGTCATTGAAATTGATAAAATGCATTTTTGAAAATTGTCGTAACTTCCAAGATCTCCATACATTGGAAATTACGGTTTTATAAACAATGGAAGTTACGATAAAATCTTATTGTTTCATCGAACATATATCTCAATATCTCAGCTTTTAAATCATTTTATAAAGATTTTCTCAAGTTAACTTACAGTTTATTAGTGCCACTTTTATTATTTTGACTCAAAAGTATCGCATTTAGGGCTCATTTTTAAGGAAAATAAAGCTGAACTGTGAAAACTTGGTCTCCCGAAAAGTTGTCAAAAGGAAGTTATGGCAAATGCTGATTTAACTGACGAAAAACCCTAGAAAATTCTCAAACTACTTTTAACAAGTAATCCAATACCAGTCATAAATTGTCGGTTGGATCATCAAGTGTAATGTCTGCAATCGTTACGCAGTGATTCATTATTTCGTCAGTTAAATCAGCATTTGTCGTAAGTTCCTTTTGACAACTTTTCAGGAGACGATATTTTCAGTTCAGCTTTATTTTTCTTAAAAATGAGCCCCAAATGCGATACTTTTGAGTCAAAATAAAAAAAAATGACACTAATAAACTGTAAGTAAACTCGAGAAAATCTTTATAAAATTATTTAAAAGCTGAGATATTGAGATATGTTCGATGAAACACAGTAAGATTTTATCGTAACTTCCATTGTTTATAAAGCCGTAACTTCCAATGTATGGAAATCTTTGGAGTTACGACAATTTTCTAAAATGCATTATATCAATTTCAAATACTCTAGTGATAATAAGCACCTTTATTTGACAAAATTATTCAATTAAACTCTTATCCCTGTCCCTAAAATGAATGATACGACAAATGCTGATTTAACTGACGATTTCTGTCTTTCCGTACAGAAGTAGATGAAAAAATCGAAAATCTATTTGAAGATCCAAAAAAGAGCCTTTCTTACTTCTTAATACTTTCGCAAAGGTGGATGAAGTTACATCCTGTTCGAATTTCGAAGTTCTCAAGTGTCAAAATGTGACGGTCTTCACATTGTTGTGAGGAAAAAAACAGAACAACGACGCTTACTATCCTTGTCCCATTATTTAATCACTTCATAATCACGGAGTAACTCTTGTGCCAGCTTTTTAGTGTGATATTTGATAAATTTTCCCCACCTTGTTCGAAAATTTAGAATGAAAATTCGAAATTGAATTTCAATTCTTCGAACTTCAACGACTTTTTATGCAAATAGAGTTCCATTTACCTTCTATCCAAGACACTATTGTAGAATCAAAATCTACTTCTGTTTGGGCTCAGTCCAGTTCTTGATCCAACCACTTCAATATATTATGGTGGAGGCATTACTAACCTAATTTAATTTTCGAATGGTTCCAGCACATCTTTTAGATCTGGACAATTTCTTGAACTCAATATTTACAACTCATTTTGTAGATGTCTATCCCACTCGTTTGCACTTTTTTCTTGTTTTTTCTTTTAAACGTTACAATAAATTAAATTTAGTTCTCAGTTCAATTTTAATGGTAATGCCCCTGGCACATCATTTAGATCAGTAAAATTTTATGAAATCTAAATTCATTTCCCTTTCTTTCTCAAAAGATTTACATAAGTCTATCTCAGTCTTTCAGTCTCAAAATTGGACTGAAGTACATTAGACTCTCGGTCAATCGACTCTTTTTCAATCGGGCGAAAAATTTTGTTGACAATTTTCACATTTAATTATGAAGAACATTTGCTCAAATTTCGAATTTACAAAGGCTTTGACGCAAAATCTATCGATAAACATGTCATCCTAAATGCCCATTTGAGAGTCTCTCTCTCTCTCTCTCTCTGTTGTTTTACGTTTTGGCTGTCAGACTCAGGTCCATATAGCCATTTCGCTCACTCTTATTTACATATGAGTTCCATCTGTTTCTTTTTTCCCATATGTTTGTTCCGCTCATATCTCCGTATTATTTTTCTTTTTTGCTCCATGACAAATCCTTTTTTGCTCCCTTATCTTTTATCATACTTCCTTCTTGATATTTTTACGTTCAGTTTGTAGCTTTTAAGGACGGTGAAAAACTGTTTCCCAATTATTCACCTGACGCGCTTCGATCAAGGCTCGAACCGAGGGCCTCTGCGTCACAAAGCCAACACTTTGTCCATATTGAGCTACCTAGATCCCTTCTTCTTCTTCTTCTATTTTATGTAAGGCTGTCGGACTCACTCGGGTCCATATAGCCAAACAAGATCCCTATTTGAGAGTCTACTGTAAATTTAATTTAGTGTGATGTTCAAAAGAAGAAGAGTGCGAAAGAATAGGATAGACTTATACAAAAATTTTAAGAGAGAAAGGGATGTGAATTTTGACTTTATGAAATTTTCCTGATCTAAAAGGTGTGCTGAGCCATAAAGACTAAAATAGAAATACGCAATACGTTTGAGAGAGGGATGTAAATTTTTGCTAAAAGCATAACTTTAAAAGATTTTAGTGACTCTTTTTTTACGAATATTTTGAATTTGAAGTGAAATTCCACAAAGCTAAGAAAAGCAAAATATTTCAGATGTTACCTTCAATTTTTCTGGCCACAAGCCTCTGTTTATCAATACTGAATTTGGTATTGATCTGAGCAGCAGAATAGCCATCGTAGGGCCCAATGGAGTGGGCAAATCGACATTTTTGAAGCTTCTCTGCGGAGACTTGGAGCCCGTCAAGGGAGAAGTGCGCAAGAATCACAGACTTGTAAGAAGCTTTAGCTTAACTTTTTGTACCAAGATTTTTTGTCTAAGATAGAGATTTTGCTACAGAGAATCGGACGTTTCGACCAACATTCTGGGGAGCATCTGACAGCTGAGGAGAGTGCAGCGGAGTACCTGCAGCGTCTGTTTAACTTACCACATGAAAAGGCCCGGAAGGCGTTGGGAACTTTTGGATTGGTGAGTCATGCTCACACAATTAAGATGAAGGATCTGTCGGGTGGACAGAAGGCACGAGTAGCCCTGGCGGAATTGTGCCTGAGTGCTCCGGATGTCCTGATCCTCGATGAACCGACGAATAATTTGGATATTGAGTCAATTGATGCTCTTGCGGAGGCAATTAATGAATACAATGGGGGAGTGATAATTGTGTCGCACGACGAAAGATTGATCCGGGAGACGGAATGTGGACTTTATGTGATTGAGGAGCAGACAATCAACGAAATTGACGGAGACTTTGATGACTACCGCAAAGAAGTTCTGGATAGTTTGGGAGAAATTGTCAATAATCCCAGCGTTGTGGCCAATGCTGCAATTCTCGATTAGGAAAAAAAAATCTATTGAATGCTTTGTAAAAAAATGTTCTTTTGAAATGGTTCCAAATATTCATTTATATTTCAAATAACTATTCGTCTTTCTCTTACATGCACATGCTCTCTAAATTACGCTTAAGACATTCATTGGTAAATATGCATTACACTATTAATTTATTTATTTTCTTTTTTTTTGATTAATTGATTATGTTGAATGGAATTGAAAAGTTTTTTTTTTTCTCCTACAATATTCATGATATTGCGATAGGTTTATTCTTCTCTTCAGATAAATTTGATGATATTTTAGCTTGGCGCATCATTTTTTCCAATGACCGGTAAGTTTATTCACGTTAATGGAATGCTTCTTTTTTTTGTGAATAGTTTTAAGTATAAAAATCCGCAATAGTCTTACGAGTTCTCATTCCAAAGACATCTTTAAGAAAACTTATTAATAAGTTTTCAGTATTCTCTCTCGTAGGTGTCCCAATTATTATTTTAATTTAATTCGAGTTATTTGTAATTAAGGATTAAGGCTTAAAATACATTGACCGTCTAAAATAATCTGTCCCAATTGAAAGGTTTATAGAAATGATAACTTAAATAATTAAGAGAACCAAGGGGTAACTCATTCGAAAAACTAGTTCCTTGTTTCCCTTTATTTAAGTCTTGAGATATTTTCAAGACTTCTCTCTTGCTCCAAAAACGTCTTTGAAACTTTTTAGGTTCTGCAAAGCCCGGCAAAACCTAATAGAAATACATTTTTTTGGATTGTACTAAATTTAAATGTTTCTCAGGTTTAACTAAACCTTTTTTTGGGTTTCGCTAAAACCAGGAAATTATTCAGCCTTTTTCAAACTTTTCAGAGCTCTCTGAGTTTCTCGAAATATTTTCAAGGTTTCTCAAACTTTTGAGAAAGTTTTTTAAAATGCTCTAGCTTTGTAAGTCCGGAAGGTTTATCGGATTAAACTAAAATATTTAAGTTTTCTT
The DNA here is from genome assembly GCF_024763615.1 of Phlebotomus papatasi. NCBI lineage: Eukaryota > Metazoa > Arthropoda > Insecta > Diptera > Psychodidae > Phlebotomus > Phlebotomus papatasi. The sequence goes on along the minus strand of NC_077223.1, from coordinate 20,157,376 downwards.
TTTGGGATACGGTAAATTTTAGTTTCTCGGGTTTAGAGGGTTTCTGGGTTTCCATCAAATGTGAAAATATTTTAGGTTTCGCTAAACGTAAAAGTTTTCAGTTGTTTTTTAAAATCCTTTTCAAGGTTTCTGGAGTTTCGCTGAATGCTCAGGTTTTGTTAAAACTTTTTGGAACTAAACGATTTCAATTTTGTAGTAGTTTTTTAGGAGTTTCGCTAAATACTATTAAGCTATCTCGGGTTTTGAGAAAGTTTTCTGAAATGCTCAGAATTCTCAAAACCTGAAGGTGTATTACAATTTTCACTACATCAGCTAAAATATAAAAGTTTTTTGGCTTTAGCGAAATTTGAGAGTTTCTCGGGTTTATTTAAATCTTTTTAGAACTTCTCGGATTTCATTAATACCATTTGATTTTATTTTAGGATTTCGCTAAACCTGCAAATTTTACCTTTTTTTTGCAACGTTTTCAAGGTTTCTCTAGCTTTCTGAAAGTTTTTTCTAAATTCACAGATTTTTTCAAAACCTTAAGGTTTATGAGATTAAATTAAATTAATCAAAATTTTTTTTTTTTTGGGTTTTGGTGTATTTGAACCTTTTTCCGGTTTCTTTGAGCTTTTCCAGGGCTTTTAGGGTTACATCGTGTGTGAAAATTTCTGGTGTTTTGCTAAATATTTTCAAGCTCTTTCAAGCTTTAAGAAACTTCTTCGAAATCCTGTGGTTGTGCAAAACCTGAAAGTTTATCGGATTAAACTAAACCATCTGAATATTCTTTCGATTGCTGAAAATTTCTAAGTTTCTCAGCATTCCTTGATTCTTTTTTTAAAAGATTTCTGAAGTAATTATTCGCAATATTCTTAAGCTTTTTCAGGTTTTGAGAATTTTTCTGAAATGCTCAGGTTTCGCAAAACCTGAAGGTTTATTAGATTTCACTATACATGATCTAAAATCTGAAAGTTTTGTAGGATTAGAAAAATTTGAAAGTTTCGCTTGGTTCTTTACACCTGTTCAAGGTTTCTCAGATTTCATGACATGTGATTTTGTTTTAAAGATTTTTTTAAACCTGAAAATTTTACAGTTTTTGTTTTTTTCAAACCACTTCACAATTTCTAGAGTTTCATTAAATATTTTCGAGCTTTTTCTGGCTTTTGAGAAACTGCTTCGAAAGACTCAAGTTTTGCAAAATCTGAGAGTTTATTGGATTTTATGTTAAAATGTTCTTGTTGGTTTCGCTAAACTTGAAAGTTCCTCAGGTTTCTCTTAAACTTCAAGATTTCTGGACTTTCGCGAAATATTTTTAAAGGCTTTTCATATTTTGCTAAATCATGTGAAAATTATTGGGTTTCGCTAAACTGCGCTATACCCTTACAAAGTTTTTCGGATTTTCTTAAACCTTTTCAAGGTGTAATCCGAAACGTTTTCAAAATACATTTGGCGGTACCTTTACCTCAGACTTCTTTAAACATTTTAAAAGCTTTCTCGAGTTTTAGGAAACGTTTACAAATTTTTCCTACTTTCGCCAAAAAGTGATAATTTCTCGGGTTTTACGAACATTTCTTTAGGGTACTAATTTTTTTATGAGTAACCCCTTAAAATAAGACGAAGGAGAAAAATTGTACCTCAGTTTTTACTGTTATGTGTTTAAGGAAATTTACCTACATTCGTATGTACGGAATTTGCATTTTTTCAAATGACGTATGAGCCTTGACTAATAACTTTTTAGTTTTGACGGCCAATGTATTTCAGCCTTAAACGAAAAGCATTAGATTTGCAGATTTTTGCAGGATTTCTTTACTGCTATATATGCGAAAAGAAATCAAGAGAAATTTTTGAAATAAAATTCTCAATTGTCACAAAACTTATGACATGAAATGTGACAAAAACACCAAATGATTTATTTTAATAAAGTCTCTGGGGGGTCCCTGGTACAATTGGTAAGAGTATTCGGCTCTTGGGCGGTGTGACCCTCGGCTCGACTGTCACAGTTGTGAGTTCGAGTCCCGCCCGGTGGAAATGATTGAAGCGTCTGAATGGACATTTTTCACGAAACATTGTAATCTGAATATTAAATTTTTAAACTGAACAATGTACAAAATGGCAATAAAAGGCCCGGTACATCGAAATAAATAAATAAATAAATAATAAAGTCTCTTATACTAGTAGATCAGTATGATTTTCGTAGAGATCGCCATAACCTATTTAATAAGTATATCGATTTATTGGCACGATCTTGGTCAAAAATCGACAAATCGGCAAGAATTGTGTAAAATTCCGTCAAATTGGCGTGAAAAAATCGAAAAATCAGAACGATAATTTTTAAAAGACCGACAGATTAGTATAAACTTTATTAAGGATCGGAAGATCGGCACAGCTTTTTTTAAATCGACATACTTCGCAAGAGATCGGCTGATGAGAGTGGACTTTCTAATAACGTTGCAAAAGACCGTTAATTGACATGATTTTTGTACAGATTAACGCTATCTTTGTAATAGATTGGTAGATCAGCACAAATTTAGCAGACCGGCTGATCAAACTTTTATAAGGGATCGGCAAATCAGCACAACCTTTTATAAAGATTGGCAAAACGGTACAATTTTAACAAATCGACGAATCGGTACAATCTTTAGAAAAGACCGGCAAATCGACACAATTTTTAAAAAAAGATCGCCAAAATAGAACAATTTTTGCAAATCGGCGAATTGGTACAATCTTTTTAAAAGATCGGTAAATCGGCAAAATCTTTAAAAATGATCAGGACAACAGAAGAATTTTACAAATCGGCGAATCGGTACAAGCTTTTTAAAAGATCGATTAATCGGCATAATCTTTTAAAAGGATTGGCAAAACAGTACAATTTTTATAAATCGGCGAATCGGTACAATCTTTTAAAAGTTCAGTAAATCGGCACAATCTTTAAAAATGATCGGGACAACAGAACAATTTTTACAAATCGGCGAATCGGTACAATCTTTTCAAAAGATCGGCAAATCGACACAATCTTTAAAAAAGATAGGCAAAACAGAACAATTTTTACAAATCGGCGAATCGGTACAATCTTCTTAAAGGATCGGTAAATCGACAGAATCTTTAAAAAGGATTGGCAAAAGAGTACAATTTTTGTAAATCGGTGAATCGGTACAATCTTTTAAAAGTTCAGTAAATCGGCACAATCTTTAAAAATGATCGGGACAACAGAAGAAAATTTACAAATCGGCGAATCGGTACAATCTTCTTAAAAGATCGGTAAATCCGCACAATCTTTAAAAATGATCGGAACAACAGAACAATTTTTACAAATCGGCGAATCGGTACAATCTTTTTAAAAGATCGGTAAATCGACACAATCTTTTATAAGGATTGTCAAAACAGTACAATTTTTATAAATCGGCGAATCGGTACAATCTTTTTAAAAAGTCGGTAAATTGGCACAATCTTTAAAAATGATCGGGACAACAGAACAATTTTTACAAATCGGCGAATCGGTACAGGCTTTTTAAAAAGATCGGTAAATCGGCATAATCTCTTAAAAGGATTGGCAAAACTGCACAATTTTTATAAATCGACGAATCGGTAAAAGATCGTCATTGCAGTACTTGAATGAATCATAAGCGGAACGTATCTAGCTACCCTTCGAATAAATAATTAAATTGACAAATAAATTTTTAGCTCTAAGATTCGAATTAGTTTTTTTTTCTTTTTGAAGAATTTTTATAATTCATCGATCATACCTAATGATAAAATTTCGTTCTAATTTCTTTTCGCATTTTATGGTAATTATTGTAGGTTCTCTACGAGCTAGCTTCTTCCTTTTATAAAACAATCAGGAAGATTTGATTTGTGCGTGGTTTAGTTGCTTTTTTGTGGAAGAAAGTTTTGCTAAATTGCATGTTTATTAAATTATTTTAGATTGGGACACCTCAGCAGTTAAAAAAAAAGAGTCCTTCGACATTTCTACTACTCTCTACTCACTGCTAATTCTTGCAGGAATTAATGATGCTCCTTCCTATTTTAGGTACTCAGCAAATATATAATATTAGGCCCTACACTTAATACTTTTTAAGTAGATAATTTAAAACTCTCATTTTCTCAATTAAAATTATTAACAATAACAATGTGGAAAACTATACAATTCTACCGCTTGGATGCACATTGCGTGCTTTGCGGAAATACATTGCAAGAAAACTTAAGTAACGGAAGTGTATACGTTATTCTTTTTTTTTAAGGAAATCACCAAAATTGGGAGATTTCGTTCTTCCGCAAGGGAATGTTTTATCTTTCACTCACTCAAATATCCATCTGATGAGATTCTCCGAAGGTAAATTGAACAAAAAAAAAGAGAACCGATTTGCAAAATGCACTTATCAAAGGAATAGATTTTCAAAAGATTTGGCGTTATTTTCTGTCTCTACTTTTGGGTATTTATATTCCACTGAGCAAATTGCTCCTGCCACTGACTATTTGAATTATCCTTCTCACTCCAATCCTGATAATTCTGCGAGTCATCGAAATCTACAAAAAAGAACAATTGATCACCTCATTTTAGAAAGGAAAAAAAGAATCCAAATTTCACTTTTATAGATAAAGAAAATCTCGCTAATAGTCGATAGAACAAATAAAAACATAAAGAAAAACATTTAATTGAAGTAGAAAGATAACCTCAGAGCGACAATTTCAAGGAGAAAAAAAAATTAAATAAATGGAAGATAGTAAACTCACCCAGAGATTTTTGAATATTTTTCGTTGTCTCATCTTCTGATCCTTCTGAAAAAACATTTAACATTCCTCTAATAGTGAAAGAAATAAATTGAAGAAATATCCACAAGTGATTGAATAGACAAAAAATATAAGTACATTTTTTCTCCAAATTAAAAAAAAAATATGCAATATAAATCGTTTGTGCATTGTCCATTCAGATAGACAAAAGAATAATAATAAAAAAAGAAATGCAATGATTTATAAAAATTCCGAAAAAATATTGAGAAATTCAAGAGAATTATTATCACAAAAAAAGAAAAGAAATAAAATCACGGCGTGTAAAATCCATAAATATTTGTGAAGAAAAACAAAGATAGGAGACTCAAAAGCTATTATGTACTCACCAGAATTCAATTCTCGAACAAGAGATGACATGGCATGAGTTACAGAATCAGCTGCAAAGTGCAAATCCGTACGAATTGGCCTGCCGGCTGTTCCAAGATGCGGTGTTCCATCTGCAAAATTCCAAGTATACATAATTTTCTAATTACCAAAAAAGTTATTCGAGAGTGTGAGGTTAGATTTAATCTAACCTAAAAAAGAAACAAACTTCGAATTCTTTTGAAAATTTTATCAGTTTAATTGTTGCAAATATAAAAAGGGGCCAAAGCGTCCACTTCGATACTACATCTCAAAAGTATTTTTGTGATGTATCATCGTACCTAAAATAGCTTAGGACCAGGAGTAATAAAATCAGATTTCGTGAAAAAAAATTACTTAACGTTTCATTAACTATTCAGACTTCTCAAAAATTCCAAGACCTTTCGAATGAACTCAAAATCGATACAATTCTGTTGAGAATGTGCTCTCTAGAGCCTTTCAAACAGTTGACCTTGAAAAATCGTTTTTAGCAATGATTTAACGGTATTTTCGTATATGAATGAATATCATCCTAAGTAATTTTCTAAAGCATATCCGAAAAGGGATGGCAAAGCGTCCCAGGTTTGCGGTGTGCTGGAATTCTGACTCAGATGCTATAAATCCAAGGGGTAACTCATTCCCATTTTTTCTGAAAAGGGTTTCTGGTTTCTCGGGTTTCGCGATGCAATTTTTGGGTTTCTCGGGTTTCGCGATGCAATTTTTGGGTTTCTCGGGTTTCGCGTAGCAGAAATTGGCTTTCTTGGGTTTCGAGATGCAATTCTTGGGTTTCTCGGGTTTCGCGATGCAATTTTTGGGTTTCTCTGGTTTCGCGTAGCAGAAATTGGCTTTCTTGGGTTTCGAGATGCAATTCTTGGGTTTCTCGGGTTTCGCGATGCAATTTTTGGGTTTCTCTGGTTTCGCGTAGCAGAAATTGGCTTTCTTGGGTTTCGAGATGCAATTCTTGGGTTTCTCGGGTTTCGCGATGCAATTTTTGGGTTTCTCTGGTTTCGCGTAGCAGAAATTGGCTTTCTTGGGTTTCGAGATGCAAAGAGTGGGTTTCTCGGATTTCGCGATGCAGAAATTGGCTTTCTTGGGTTTCGAGATGCAATTTTTGGGTTTCTCATGACTCGCGATGCAATTCGTGGGTTTCTCGGGTTTCGCGATGCAAAAAGTGAGTTTCTCGGGTTTCGCGATGCAAGGAGTGGGTTTCTCAGTTTTCGCGATGCAATTCTTGGGTATCGCGGGTTTCGAGATGCAATTTTTGGGTTTCTCAGGTTTCGCGATGCAATTCGTGGGTTTCTCGGGTTTCGCGATGCAGAAATTGGGTTACTCGGGTTTCGAGATGCAATTTTTGGGTTTCTCTGGTTTCGCGATTCAGAAATTGGCTTTCTTGGGTTTCAAGATGCAATTTTTTGGTTTCTCAGGTCTCGCGATGCAAAAAGTGAGTTTCCTCGGGTTTCGCGATGCAATTTTTGGGTTTCTCGGGTTTCGCGATGCACAGAGTGGGTTTCTCGGGTTTCGCGATGCAATTTTTGGGTTTCTCGGGTTTCGCGATGCAGACATTGGGTTCCTCAGGTTTCGCGATGCAGAAATTGAGTTTCTCATGTTTCGAGATGCAATTTTTGGGTTTCTCGGGTTTCGCGATGCAGACATTGGGTTCCTCGGGTTTCGCGATGCAATTTTTGGGTTTCTCGGGTTTCGCGATGCAGACATTGGGTTCCTCGGGTTTCTAGATGCAATTTTTGGGTTTCTCGGGTTTCGCGATGCAATTCTTGGGTTTCTCGGGTTTCGCGATGCAAAAAGTGGGTTTCGCGATGCAGAAATTGGGTTTCTCGGGTATCGCGAAGCGTTTCTCGCACAATTGACGAGGGTTTCTCAATATAAGTTACACCTTGTATAAATCCGTAATCGAGTAACCCTGTTGTTTAAAATCTATTTCTAACTCAGTCAGGACTTATCTGAGGACCTTTTTAACCAAATTTTCCTATAGAATACCTTACGATGGATGACGTGCTAGACTGATTTCGACACATTAAACCATTCTGAATTGTTGTTGTTTTCTGGCCTGTGGAACCGGTGGCAACCAAAATTCCGAGTCATATGTTTATGTAAATACTATATTGTGTTATGGATTATTGATTTTCGTTATTTAATGTAGTCAGCAAAGATATTCACGATCATTCCATATGCTTTCGTAGTCTCAAAAATCTATTAGAGCCTCTAAAAAGAAAGTTCTATATTTTCTCCAAATTCTCATAGTTTTTCTCTATCGAAACTTGGAAAATTAATTGTCAAGATATTAAATGATTATTGACATTACACTAAAATTTTGTTATTTTTTAGATGCTTGAAATAAATTTGAGTTTATTACAGTGGTCCTATTTTATTGTCCGAATACATTATCACTATTCATGTACTATATATCAAAATAGAGATCTCTAATGGTCAAAACAACACTTGTTCGACGTACGGATATCACTTGAACATTTCTACATCAAAATTATTTCAACGCACTCGAATAAAAAATTACAAGAGTTAAAAAAGTAGGTTTATCAGAGGTGGTCCTATTATTTTTGCCACGAAAAATTTCGAAAATGAAAGAAATCGTAGAAGCCATTTTCGAAATAAACCAAAAAACATGGTTTTGGAGTTGAAGGCAGAGGTGGAGGAAAAAAGAAAAACAGACTGTTATATAGTTAATGTTGACTTATGGGGGTCGTCGAAGACCCAAGCGAAGACCGGAAGTTGATCTCTTACTGTTTAGCCTCTAGTCGTGTTATAAATTGAAAAAAAAGTGGATTATATAACTGCTCTCTCTTTAAATATTTTAATCCGATTTTGATGATTTTAAGTGGTTCGAATAGCTGATAAATCTTTCCACTAGTTTTTCAAAGACTGATTATAAGTATTTTTTAAGGAAAAGGAATCCAAAATGATATCAATTTGTAAAGACGAAAACATTTACACAGTAGGGTAAATGTCCTAATTCAAAACCATTTCCAGACGCTTTAACTTTGACAGAAGGTTCAACACATTAAGTTCAATGTTTTTCTGAAGAGAATTGCATAAATTTGCTCCTCGACTCTTCTAGAATGCTACTGTTTAGTGGAAATACTTTAAATATAATTTGAAAACTTCTTAAATACAAGAAAAATACGCGAGTGTAAAATGATACTATTGGAAACAAATTAATCCAAATGGAGATAAGGAAAATTTTCTAATTGGAGACAAACAATGTATAAGTGGAACCGCGACAAAAGGCTTCCAAAACCTTGTTGAGTTGCTCTTGAGCGCAGAATTTATTCTTATTCATGGTCTTTTCTCCTTTCCCATCTAAAACAATAAGAAAATCTCTCCAAAAAAATCATATTTCCGGGGTTTCCTATTGAAGCATTTGCAGACACTTCAGAAAAACCCTTTTTGTTCACGAAATAGGTAATTATTTCATTTAAAAACTTCACGTACCTTTAACAATAAAGATTAGCACTTAATTTAACTAAAATTAGCCAGAAATATGACATAAATGTTAAACAAAACGAATAAACAACAGTCACCTCATTGTGTTTTTCATTGGAAAACATGGTCGATCGATGAAAAATTCGATAGTGAAAAGGTACACTTTTAATTTTTCTGAGAAATTAACAAATTAAAATTTGTGAATATGATTGGGTTTTCGCTTTATTTGGAGCAAAATTAACTAAATAATGAAAGTGAGGTATAGAAAATATGTAAATATAATAATTTAGTACTGTATTTGTCATGAAAACAATGACGTTTCCATTTGGAGTAGTTAAAAATTTCCATTTAGAGCAGGTTTTGAATTAGCTTAATTTTCCCTAATTGGGTTTTCTTTACGAATTTCAAATTATGAAATTTCTGATCAAGGAAATGTTCTTAAGTGTTTAAATATCTGATCTTGATGAAGCCCGTGGGTTTAATGGGTTTCATAGTCAGAAAGTTTTCTAAAGACACCAGGAAGACTTTTCCTTGAAAAAGTACCGGGAAATTGATCAAAAATTGGATGGAAAATGTTCTTTCCGAGTCTTAAAAGCTTTCCTGCAGTTTCTTTCAAAAGTTCGCCAAAAATTTCATGCTAAACCGATTTTGATTATTTTTGGCAGTATGGAAACCTTTATAGAATCCCTAAAACCTTTTCTAAAGCGAAATTTGCGCCTTAGAAATTTTATTTTTAGATTTCATTCAACATTTCTTTAAAAAAAATCACCATAAATTCATTTTTATTCCAAACTGAATAATTTCCAGTTTTGCGGAGAGCTCAAAATGTCTAACAAGCCAGTAAAGTCATTTTTATTCATTTTAAGCAAACGCAAGCTTATTATTAATTTGTAAGCTTACGAAAAAATACATATAACTCTTTCAAGTTGTTTCCAAGCAAAACAAATGAACATATTTAAATTTTAAATGTTGTTTTTTTCATTCAAGCTTTGTTTGTTAAGCACAAACATCCAAAGAATCGGATCAATATGCATAAGAAATTTAATATGTCAATATGCCCCTTGAAATTTTTATTTAATTACTCTGTTCAACAAAAAGACAAAGAATTTAGATATTGAATTTCTCGTCTCCAGTTTAACTACAATTCAACATTAAAATATGTGTAAACAATGAAGAAAATAGGATAGAACTTACTTGATGGTGGAGCTGCAGCAAAGTTTGATCTTCCATCTCCACCCAATTGCGGCATATTATCATTCAAATTGTTTCCGGGAATACCAGTCATTTGCGTCTGGTGTGCCGTATTCCTCGTGATGGTATTCTGAGGACCTACAAAAGTGGTCAATTTATTAGGGACTCTGCCCTAAAAATTGATGATAAAAAGCAAGCGCACCTTGTGGCAGAGGAGGGCTCTTTCCTGAACGTGGACTGGAGTTTGGCGTAGACCGAGGACTGGAAGTTTGATGATTCTTCAGCATACGCATCAATCCCTCCAGTTGGGCCATCAATTGACGCCGTGAGTCCTGGAGAGCACCTAAATGACCCTCAAGTTCGCCCTTTCTCTGCCTCAGTGCCCTCAGTTCATTCATCAGTGCCGGACTCTCCTGATTCATCTGCTCTGCCTCTTGCTGCCGTCTGAATTTCCAGTATCAATGCCAAATTAATTATTCACAGAGAAATGCCAAATTTGCTACATATACATCTCTTCTGAATTGTTTATCAGCAATCATTTTGGCGGTTGCAGACTGATTCAATTTTTATTGAGAGCATTGATTATTCATTAAATCTTCGTAACTCCATACGAGAAAATGTAATTTGTAAAAATTTTAGGAGAGAAACAAGTCAATTTTATTGAGAACGTAACACTATTTCTAAAATAGATTTATTTTATGGTCGATATCGTCGATACCATTTACCGTTTAGCCTCTAGTTCGATTAATAAATGAACAAGGGGTGATTCATTTTATATCTCATTGACAAGGGGAAAGGTGTCTTGTTTCTAAAAACTGAAATTTTCTTCTATTTTTTTTTTAAAATAATTTTGGAAGGCCTCTCATCAAATTTTCCATTGCGCGATTTTTTTTGATTTGTCAAAAATGTCAGCAATTTTTTTGGGTTTCGTGTATAATTTCAAAGTTTCTGCCAAACTATTGATGTTCTAATGATTCTCGGAAAACTGACAGAAAAAGACAGCGGCCACCAAAATCTCGTCAAAATTTTGTCAAAAGGATGTTGCTTTCCAATTTGCAAAACTTTTTGTCATATTTTATACGGAAAAACATCCTTTTGACAATCTTTATTAAAATCCAGTGGGCGGCAACCGATTTGAAAAAAAAAATCTTGAATTTTCAAGGTACAGTAGACTCTCCCAAATTCGGGCATTTGGGACCGAAATGTCAACTGAATTAGAGAGAAATTCGGGCAGCAAACTGTTTGAAATGCAACGATTTTTTGTTCATCTGAATACTCATATTGAGTTTATATGCTCATTGCTATTATAAATTTCATGAAAACCTCTTAATAATGCAAAATCACATCAAAGCTAAAACAAATCATGACAAATTTGAGCATATTTGCTTCATTTGATAATCATAATCGACCTTGAAAAATGACAACAAACTTTTTTGAATTTAACTGCCGTCCAAATTATAACGTAGCCCGATCTTAAAAGAGCCGAATTAGCGAGAGTCTACTGTATCTACACATTGGAGCATATTTCATGGAAATTAATTTCAAAAATTTTTGAAAAACAAATTCCTATTTTTGAAGAAAAATACTTCCAAATGTGTTTGTTTTCCCTCAAAATTTTTTGACAGATCGCTAACCATTCCCAAGTCTCTTATAATGTCTACACACTAGAAGCAATTTTCGTCAAAAATTGCCTTTTTAAAAAAAATCTGACGTTTCTGTCTACACAGATGGAGGAAATTTTCTTTAAAAGGGCATTTTTTAAAGAAATTTCTCCTAGTGTGTAGGTGTAGAGGCCATTACTCTTGGGATTGTTTTTCATGAAAATTTCTTGCATCACTACTGGGAAGAATAAGAAAAGTCTTTATGGAAGTTCTTTGGGATAGTATTTAGTGAATTTTATGTGGAAAATTTTCCAAAAATGCAAAGGAAGAGTGTTTTTCTGAAAATATCGTTTCTGGGGATATCCTACCCAGCTTTGAAGGAACATTTCCTCTGATTTTTCTTCAGAAATTGACGGAAGTTAATCCATCTGTAACTGTAATATTCTTAAAGAGTGCTACAGTATAGTGATAGTCAGTGGATTCGAACTCTATGGAAGCAGGAAATTGACAGACTCTTTGGCATCTTAATTGACTTTTCGGAATGCGCGAATCCAGAAACTACCCGAAAAAGTGAACTTACATCCAGGAGCATCGTCCCGAGTGGAGCAGGAGCTGTCCACTCTGTCTCTATAAATGTTTCTGCAAAAGTCTCAGAAACAACAAATTTTCATGAAAGAAATCCCGAATAGTGATGGTTTCCTTCAAAAATTCTGTCAAAAATTACTTTGTAGAATTTAGTTTCAATGTGCAGCGAATAATTTCTTACAAAAATGTTTGATGAAAATTACCTTGAATTGGATAAAACCTATCTTTTTGTCAAAAATTTTCACCAATGTGTGGGCATCTTTTTGAAGAACATTTCTTGAAGTAAATTTTTCTAGAAATTTCTCATAATATGTGTAGGTAATACACCTTAAGGCGTCTACACCTTGGAAGCCATTTTCGCCAAAAATTGCATTTTTGGCAGAATTTTGACGTTTCCATCTACCATTTTAGGCAATTTCTTTAAAAAAAAACCGTTTTTGACGAAAATATCTTCCAGTCAGTGTGTAGAGGCCACACATCAGGAATAACCGGAATAACTTTTGTCAGAAATTGCATTTTTCACAGAATTTTGGCGTTTCAACTTACAGCAGTACGGACAATTTCTTTCAAAAAATATATTTTTGAAGAAAATTTATCCCAATGTGTAGAGGCCTTTATAGGAGAACATCCTTTCAACAAATTTCTCTTGTTAAAATGTCAAAACTTTTTTTCAGTGTAATCGAAACGTTTTCATAATTTATTGGAACACTTCTTAATATATTTCTTGAGTTTTTTCAGAAAATTGCCTGTTTTCCTCAGGTTCTAGAGGTTTCGCAAAACTTCTTTAAGGCTTATTGCAAAATTTTTTTTGGTGGTTTCTCTGGTATTTTAGTTAATTTCTTGGGTTTCTTATAAATGTTTCAAAGTTAAACTTTGTGGGTTAATATAGTGTTCTGAAACGTTTTGAAGGTTTTGAAGTGAATTTCTTTTAGGTGTTGTCGCGATATTCTTTGAGGTGTTCTCGGAAACCATCCTAGGGTTATTCGTGTTTTTAGAAACTTCTTCTCGTACTTCTTGAAAAAAAAGTGTTTCATGAAGCTTTTTATGATTTCTGGAGTATTTCCTGGCTGCCCCATCGCCTGACACTTATGAAATCTGATAATACTTTTAAATTAGGGGGAGGCTTTGATCGTTCGCATATACGCTACCTTCGGACACTTCATATTTCTCCCATATTCCTTTATGAATCTGACATATGGCTTTATATTGTAATAGCTAACCTTAAATCCCATCTTTCCTGAAAAAATTGAGAGTCTAATCCTTTTTTCCTAGTTTCAGGAAGCAAAAAATAAAAACAGGTCAAAAACTGTAATTTTGCTGTGCAATATTTCATACGATTGTGCAGAATTAATATCACTTTTCTGAAAAACTACTATCACAGAGGGTAGAAGGGTTATTAGGAATCAGATTTAAGTAAAAATCTTTTAGGCTGAACAGACACTTTTTGTGGGTGGAACAAAATTCACAAACTTGACTCAGATTCATCGATCGCAAATAGAAGACTGCTTCTTTCAGATATTTTCCAGGAAACTTCATTTTAGATACGATCCCTCATATTCACATCTATTGTAATCTACCGATTTGATCCATCACTAAAAAGGAAAACTTAAAAATCGTAAAATTGATAAACAAGAAGTAATTTGACTCAAATAGGTTGCAGTTGAGTAATTATTAAGCAATTTTGCATTTCTTTGATATAAAAATATTTTTCAAGCTTGCACAAACTGAATGTGCAATGAAAGAATCACATCTGTAATAAGCTCATACAGTTTACAACTGGTTTTTGACAATCTTTGACATAACCTCACTATTGTGTTGTTTTGCATGACAAAGAAAAGAAACTGTCCGTAAGAAGATGTTTTGTGAAAATTTTAGCTTGTTCACCTGCTGAAGCTCAATATCTGTGCTAAATCCCGATTCCTGCAGCTGCAGGAACAGAGAAATCTTCAATGATGCACATTCAAACGTTTTTGTGCATATCCGGCTCCGTGGAGGAATGGTGGAATCTTGTGTAGTCTTCTCGCTTGCAGAGTTTTAGTCAATTTTTAGCTTTAAAAACTTATTGATTCGTGTAAATTTGGTGATATTTGGACTTTTCAAGAAAGTATTCATCAGATTTAACCGTTTCCGGAGTGAAATTCTCGTAGAATCAAGCAAAAAAATGGTTTTTAATGTCAATAAAACATCTCTCAGAAAAGTTCCAAAAAAGTGATATTAAAATGTTTTATTCCTTATAAAAATGGGTTAATCAAGTAGATTAGAGTTCCCTTTAAACAATGATGTGCAACTTTTAGTGTCCGGTGCAAAATTTACGGTGAAAATGGGATGTTCAATGATGGCGTGAATCGTGTGCGATAATAGAAACTTGATTCATCTATCGGATAAATCGCCATTAAATTTTCATTTTCCTCTGGAGGAAAATCTAAGGATTTCCTGGGATTATGTTTGGTGGGATTATGAACCTTATAAGTAAGACATTTTTTTGGCATAGTTGGAGAATCCATACGGTTTGCATGGTAGTCAGAAAAAATCACTGAACTTGAACATCATTTTAGTATGCGAAAGTTCAAAGCCTCCCCCTACTCCTCGAAAAACACCAACAATTTACTGCACTTGATTCCACAGGGCCAAGGGACTGACTATCCCATCTTTGTATAAGAAAAAATAATAATGTAATGCCCTAAAAATCTCGCTTGCAAGAAGGCCTTGTTCCTCTACGGAACATTGTTCCAGTTGTTCTACCATTATAATAATTATTATTATTGTTATTAAGCTTCTAAGGTTTCGTAAAACTTTTTAAGGGCTTTTTGCAACGTTTTTTTTTTATTTTCCTGGACCTTACGAAACAATCTCTAGTTTCCCAAGTTTCGTTTTTTTTTAAAAGGTTTCTCGGGATCGTTTAGAGTTGCTCTGAAAATTTTTTGGGTTTCTTGAAACCATTTTGATGGTTTCTTATATTTAATGATTTTTTTTAGAGATCTAACAAAGATGATTGGTTTTTATGGATTTTACGATACAGTCCTTGCGTTTTTCGCGTTTACCGAAACTTATCCAGGGTTTCTTGAAACAAATTGTTAGATTGCTAGTGTTCGTAGAACCTTGTGAAAGTTTTCTTGGTTTGATAATTCTTAAGGGTTTCTTCAAAAAATTCTTGCATTTTTTTGTTTTTTTTTTCATTCGGGATTCGCGAAACATTTCTTGGACAATTGGCAAGGAATTTTCTATATGATATGCCCCTTACCGGATTATGATAATTCTTGCCATCCTTCCATTTTCAGACTTTCAAATTATAGAAATATTGTCCTTTAGGATGAAAGGAGCCGGTATTTATCAAATTTGAGAGATAATATTATTTTCTAAACACTGAGAGAAATCCGAAAAAGTTAAAATAACATTCTGGAAATGTTAATTATTGATCTCTGCATTATTGATCCGAAATCGGTGTAAATATTACCCTTTTCAGGTGTATTGGGGGTTAAAGTTACCCTTTTTCATGTTATTTTTACCCTTCAAAAGGTGTAAAATTAACATTAAAAAATGTTGATATATTTTTACACCTAAAAAGTGTTAAAGTTATGAGGAAAAAAGTTAATCGCACCCTGTTTTTTCTCAATGAAAATGTTAATTTTACTTTGCAGTATTGATCCGAAATCGGTGTAAATATCACCCTTTTTAGGTGTATTGGGGGTTAAAGTTACCCTTTTTTCTGTTAATTTTACGCTTAAAAAGGAGTAAAATTAACATTAAAAATGTTGATATATTTTTACACCTAAAAAAGAGTTAAAGCTCTGAGGAAAAAAAGCTAATCGCACCCTTTTTCTCAGTGAACGTATATAAAGTTTGCAAGAACTCACCTCAGTCGAGCAATTTCTCGCATAATCTCCTTATTCTTGGCCTCCAGCTGAGCAATAAGCTCCCTCTGCTGACGTGCCCCATCCACATTGACATTCTCAGACGGAGGAGCATTTGGGGTGCGATTTTCCTGCGCCAATCGGGCTGCATAGCGTGCAATCAGTCTGTGCTCCTCATCATTTGACATCACAGCCGCCCTGTTCAGCGACGTCCCAGCACTCTCCATAGAGCAACCCGTGGCCCTCGAATCCAGCGTGCTACTCCGCTCAAAGAGTCCAGCCATCGCTCCAGCATCGCTAAAGCCATTGTGGGACGGCAATGGCGACGGTGGCACGATATGAGAGAGATTTAGAGTCTTCTCTGGCTGTTCTGGGAATCGTGGTAGAGCCTGAGTCGGCTTATCGGGTACACAGCGAAAACTCTTGCGCAACGAATGACCAATTTGTTTGCTGGGTGACTTGTAGGTGGAATATTCCTTGACTTCGTGGTCAGTCAGATGACTGAGGGAGACACGTCCGTGCCAGAAGCAATCCTGACACAGTTGATACGCATGGCATTTCTGACAACGGTAGCGAAACCCAGTAAAATTCTCTCTGTGGCATACGGAACAGATTGTGGGATGTACAACATTTTCCACACTGGCCATCCGATGCAACAGTGGCAACCACACGAGACACGGCGGACCCGGTTCTGACATCAGGGCCACCATGAAGTCATTGACGGTAACTTTGGAATCCAGCGGAAAGAGCTCCGTCTCGAGATTTTCCGTATAATGAAATGTTGGGGACTCATAGACAGCGGCTGTTAGAGTGAGAACTTCCTTTAAGTACTCACCCAGTTTGAAATGCAGCAAGTGTCCCATCCCATCGGAGATTTGGGAGAAGACATCTGCCACATAAGAAACATTTAAAGATCTTCTTAAAAACTTTGTAAATTTGACGGAAAAAGATTTGGCAAAAAAACTATATTGCTCGTTAAATTAAATGAAATGAACCATTAATTTTTTGAAGATAAAGAAAATTTTAAAAGTATACCTAGTTCTTGGAAAAAACAGCATACAAATGATCTTAATAAAACATTTTTTGTTCATGCTAATTACTAATTAATGAAAATGAATAATTGACAAAGAAAAGTTCTATTGCGTAAATCCTTATTTTTACAAGGAATTTACATTTTCCGGATTCCCTTATCAATTTTGAGATTAAGAAATATTTAGTTATCGGTTAAGAACAAGAGGTAACTCATATTGAGAAACCCTCGTCAATTGTCAGAGAAACGCTTCGCGAAACCCGAGAAACCCAAGAATTGCATCGCGAAACTCGAGAAACCCAAAAATTGCATCGAGAAACCCAAAAATTGCATCTCGAAACCCGAGAAACCCAAAAATTGCATCGCGAAACCCGAGAAACCAGAAACCCTTGACAGAAAAAATGGAAATGAGTTACCCCTTGGTTCAGAACTGATTCATCGCCAATTCGTAATCGGGCTGAACCGATTCTAAAGTGTCCGGAATTCCAAGACCTTTGAAATGAGTCCACACCTGCGCAAATTAAATGAGGAATAGACTCTCTAGAGTCCTTTTGACTTTTGACCTTAAAAATCCTTGATTGCACATTGCTCCTTAGAAATAACACATAATAGAAGACCAAGTCTATTTTTTATAAGTTCGAGATTTTTTGTCCTAGGAGTTTTCAAAAGTAATATTAATCACAAAAATAGCTAAAACTTCCACTCATTTTATTTGCTTGCGTAATTAGTTTGAAATAAAGTAGCAGAAAAATTATTCAATTTTGTTATTTTATTAAAATTGGGGCGCAATCCACCCTTATTTCAAAAATGTATCCTTTATTTAAAATTGCAAGAGACCAATCTTATCCAGAAAAATAAAAAGGGGTGCGAATGTGAAATACTTGAACTCGTGATTTGGTTTATATATCAAAAGTAGCTTCCTGTTATTTTTGCCTAGATGAATAAAGTTCTTTAGAGGTACAACTCATGGAGAAAATTAATTATATTCATAAGTTCGAGAATACCGCAAAATGTCCGGTTTAAAAAAAGTTATATCGATTTGAACCGATTTATAAATCGTTCTGAAATTCGCCTAAATTAGTTTAGAAGTACAGGGAGTTCCGGCTTAAGTGAGCCCGGATTGAAAGGATTTTATGAATTGCCTAGTATTAGGTGTTCATTTCATAAAATAATTTTTGAATTGCCCATAAAATTGACGCTGCAAATAGGCCGAAAAATTGGCACCGAATAGGGGGAAGTGGGGCACCTTTGAAAGTGGGGCACTTTTGAAATTGGGATTTTTCAAGTATTTTTAAATAAAATTGAGCCTTATCGTGATATAATTTAGCTTGTCAATCTGTTTGTCCAGCTAAATGACATCACGATATGGCTCAATTTTGTTTAGAAATAGGTGAAAAGTCGCAATTTCAAAGGTGCCCCAGTTTCAAAGGTGTCCCACTTCCCCCTATGGTTTGCATACATCACGACGTTTCTTTATCTTTTTACAAAGATATCTCCTGTGGGTATGCAAATTTTCGATGTCACTTTGGTGACGCGGGCTTTTCTACGGTCCCGAAAATTTCTTTCTAAGCGGAAGTCCCTGTAATACAATTGATTTTCGTACAAAAGTTCATTACCGATCGCAACCGGTTCAAATTTGTCATAAATACTAAGACATTTTCAAAAACAAAAACTAATCAATAAAAAAAATGTCCTCTAAATAGCGCTTTTTAACTTTTGATTTGAAAAATTGTTATTAAACTTGATTCGATAGGATTTTCGTATCTTTACCGTATTTTTACGTATGGCTTTGGAGTAATACAATTGATTTCCGGATAAAAAATAATTAGGGTAAATTAAGCTAATTCAAAACCTGCTCCAAATGGAAATTTTTCGCTACTCCAAATGGAAACGTCATTGTTTTCATGATAAATACACTACTAAATTACTATATTTATATATTTTCTATACTTCAGTTTCATTATTTAGTTAATTTTGCTCCAAATAAAGCGAAAATCTATTCATATTCACAAATTTTAACTTGTTAATTTCTCAGAAAAATTAAAAGTGTACCTTTTCACAATCGAATTTTTTATAGTTCGACCATGTTTTCCAATGAAACACACAATAAGGTGATTGTTGTTTATTCATTTTGTTTAATATTTATGTCATATTTCTGGCTAATTTTAGTTAAATTAAGTGCTAATTTTTATTGTTAACGGTACGTGAAGTTTTCAAATGAAATAATTACCTATTTCATGAACAAAAAGGGTTTTTCTGAAGTGTTTGCAAATGCTTCAATAGGAAACCCCAGAAATATGATTTTTTGGAGAGATTTTTTTATTGTTTTAGATGAGAAAGGAGAAAAGACTAGGAATAAAAACAAATCCTGCAATGAGGAGCAACTCAACAAGGTTTTGGAAACCTTTCGTCGCGGTTTCACTTATACCCTGTTTGTCTCCAATTAGAAACTTTCCCTTGTCTCCATTTGGATTAATATCTTTCCAATTGAAGCATCTTACGCTCGCGTATTTTTCTTGTATTTAAGAAGTTTTCAAATTATATTTAAAAAATTTTCACTAAACAGTAGCATTCTAGAAGAGTCAAGGAGCAAATTTATGTAATTGTCTTCAGAAAAAAATGAGCTTAATGTGTTGAATCTTCTGTCAAAGTTAAAGCGTCTGGAAATGGTTTTGAATTAGGACATTTACCCTACATCCTTTTTTTTCTCAAAAGTTTAATATATGTCTGTTCCACTTTTTTGCACTTTTCTTCTTCTTCTTCATCTTCTTTTGAATGTCACAAATTTACTTAATCCAATTTCGATCGCGAGTTTGAGAAAAAAAGAGATGTGAATTTTGATTTTACAAATAACTGTTCCAAATATGAGCCTAATGCCTAATCTGTTTTAAGTATCCCAAGTTCATTCAATCTCTTTTTAATTTATTTTTTATAAGAATGTTTGGATATACTAGAATTTGAAAAAAGCTAAAAAAAAAAAGAATAAATTTGCACTTGAAAGATTTTTGGACTTTTCTTGCTCATTAAAGAAACCGTGTGAATTTATTATCGTATCAAGTTTATTAATCAAAATCAATCATTTCTATCGAACACCCTTTAGTTCAACTCTATCAATTGTTTTCAAATCAGTGCTACATGCGAAAGCATTCGTTACGCATTATCATGGTATATGAAGGTTAATCTACTCACATCGCAATTTATCCACCAACTTTCCAGCACACATAGTTGCCAGAGCCACTTTAATGGAGAAAACCTTGATTTTCCCCGAATTATCAGTGGTGTAGGCGGCCAAGAGCCAGTTGAGTAGTAGGCTCGCCTTAGAGTCCACCGGGACTTGCTGAGCCGTGGGAAGGCGCTTGTTCAAATTGTGATAGAGTGAAGATACGAGAGTCTCCAGACGAGCTACACTCACTTCACTCTGTGGCTCAAGGGTGTTTAATCCATTTTCGCGAAACGCCTCAATTACATTATAGATATCCACGAGGTGTACTGCATTATTGAACGATGAAGAGAAGCAAATTCATCAATAATTTCAATACAATATGGCAAGGGCAAAAAAAAGTGAATGCTCAAATTACGTACAATTGGTGGATTTTTGAATATGTCGCAACTTTGATGCTGTGCGATACGATGCAAATCGTATGGAATCGAAAGATTGCAAACGCAAATCTTGTAACACTGCAATTCGTGGTTCAAGTTCCATCTGAAAGAAAGAAGAAAATATATGGAAAATTGATGAGGAAAACGTGATAAATTCCAAGAACTTTCCAAAAGCCCCACCGTAGCTTTTTTTCATCACAAAACTCCAGGAAAACTCTTTGAAAATGTAACCACAAAAAAAACAACCCAACTTTTCCATCACAGAAAATGCACATGGAAGGTGCCTCTGTCCAGGTGTCTCGAACAATTGTTGTAAATTGCCTTAAAAGTATTGTTTTAAATACCAATGAAAAATGTGTTAAAAAATTAACTTTAGCACATTAAAGTTCTAATCTCTATTTTTATCGTTATGGTTTGAAATGGAATTGTAGCTAACTTCATTCTGATCTATCCGCCATGTTTATTTTTGTGCTACAGCTGTCATGCAGTTTTCAAAATTTTCATAGTCATCACACGTGTAAAATGTTATTCAGTGTTTTGTGATGCAAAATTGTGTTAGAAGGCTGTTTAACTTAGTAATCTTCATAAGATATTCATGCATGAATATTTGCTATATCATTCATTCCAAGTGCAAGAGAGAAGTAATGTTTTAAAGGCCAAATTTTGCATGAAATGCAATTGGGAATTCATACTTAAAAATAGAGAATATCTCATCTATTTTTCCTATAATTTGGCATTCCGTTAATAACTTTTAGGGCAGAATCACATTGGCAATAAAATGCTCGCCGTAGCCTCACCGTATTTCGTAAATTTAATTTTAATAATAATAATAATAATAATAATATACTTTATTCACAAAAATAGGATCATACCTTTTACAATTGTGAAAGAAAAAAAGGAAATATTGAAAATAAAAATGTACAGAAAGAATTAAAAATGAAAAGAAAAAAAATAAGTGAAAAAAAAAGAAAAAGAGTATCCATCCTAAGCTTCTCCGGCCTCTATTTAGCTTCTCCGGACTCTCTATCCAAGAGAGAGTTGTATTGAAGATTATACATAGGTTTTTCACCTGATCAGAAAAAGGAATAGTTTCACCGTAAAGGTGCAATGGATAGAAGTCAATGGCAATTCCTCTTTTAGAAATCACGATAGCTTGTGACTTTTTAGGATTCATAAATAATCCGTTTGATAACGCCCAGTGTTCAATTTTTGGAAAGATTAGCGTTCATGAGTTGAAAAGCTTGAAGAGGATTAGAAGGCTCACCCTCAACATAGATTGAAGGTCATCAGCATAAAGATGAAAGGAGCAATTCATCAATACCGAGAGTAAATCATTAATGAAGAGAGAAAAAAGCAATGGGCCTAGAATTGAGTCTTGTCCAATGCCCTTATTTAGAAGAGAAGGGGGAGAAAAATTCTCACAATACTTTACGATTAGTGACCTTCCAGTGAAGTAGGATTGTATAAGGGCAACTGCAGAGGATGAAAATTTCAAAATGGAACATAATTTATAGCAAAGGAGATTGTGAGAAAGGCTATCAAAGGCCTTAGTAAAGTCCAACAGGACAAGAATCACGAAGCGACCTCGATCCATAGAAGACGCAATGTCGTGGTTGACTCTCAAGAGAGCCATCGTAGTGCTGTGGCCTTTTCGAAAGCCTGGCTGAAAGTCACAGAGGAGCCTGTTTTCCTCTAAATATTGTGATATCTGCTCGTGGAGAAGAAACTCAAAGGCCTTTGATAGAACAGGAAGAAGGCTAATAGGCCTGAAATCAGAGGGAGATTTGGGATTAGTAATTTTGGGAATCGGTACTACAAGAGCCCGTTTCCAAGAATCAGGGTAATTTGAAGTAGTGATTATATAATTGAAGATATCAGTGAGCACTGGAAGGATTACCGGAAAAAGAATTTTGATGAACTGAAGAGAAACGCTATCACACCCCATAGCATTCGACTTGACACGTGAGATAGCGAAAACTACGTTATCATGCGAAACACAGTTGAAGCTAAAACCCTCCCAGGGCGCGGGGGGCAAAGAAGGAGAAGTCAACGGATCAACAGCAAAATTAAAACTGCAAGAGAAATTAATCCTACGGTTTTTTTGCTCACTGTTTATCGCATTTTCCTTTTATTTCTTCAATTTTCTTATATTATTTTCATCTATTGCCACCGAGTATGAGATAAGCTTAATACGGTAATCGAGAAATTGCGGAAGAATTGCAATGAAAATGCGTAAATTAATGAAATATGGTGGGCATTTTACTGTGATTCTGCCCTTAAAGTAATTTTAATTGACTTTCTTGTAGAATTCCTACGATTTTCTTGCATAATTTCCTGACTGCCAATGAAGCTTTGCGTTTCCTAAACGAAGGCTTTGTAAGCATCAATGATAAACTTAATGCTACGGAGAAGATAACTAAGTTAAACAACCTCAGTTAGTTTAGTTCTTATTCAAAGTTACTATAATATACTTTTTGGTCATTCGAGCCGGATAACACTAATATACTTACTTGATACTTCCAAAAGTTGGACCCCTCAGCAAAACAAAAATATCCCGGAGCATCAAAACTAACCTCTTGTCTTATTTGTATTACTTCCATAGACCCAATGAAACCCATTATAAGATATCTCTGTTAGACTCTGTATTTATTAAATCTAATTTGTTTCTACATATTGTTCAAGTAGTCAAAAAGTACATTAGTTTGCCACATGAAGGTCACTTCTGACATTGTGCATTAACGTGGTTAAAACCCCCAGATTTTCAAAAAAACAAAACTAATTCTTTTTAAGTAGTTTGGATTAATTTGTTTGGAATGTACCAAAAAAAAGGTCACCGGAATGACTTAAGTAACAAGAGAGAGAGAGAGAGATTGCTATTGTCACACGGAAGATGGTCCGCGCAAAGGAGCTGTAGCTTCGTCCGTAACTTGTTGTGCCTCCCTGTAATTCCACGGTTGTGGTTTGGCCTGCGCTTTGGCAAGATATGGCAGATACGTGATGATGGCAATGCCTAGGGCTAGACCAAATGCCATCATCCACTGCTCTGTGGATTTTGTGTCCTTGACAATTGTTGAAGCAGCAATGGGAGCGATAAAAGAAGCGCTCATGTGAATAGTTTGAGCAAAGGCAAGCACCGGGCCAGCGAGATTCGGTGCAATATCAATAATATTGGCCATGGCTCCTGCATATCCGGCTGTGATGCAGGAAACTGCTATAAACCACATCACAAGTACCGCTATCTGATTTTTGCTCCAGGCAATACAGAAAATTAGGATTCCTGGAACAACCTGTGATACAGCCGTGAAGATCTTTCGCACAATAAGGAGCGACATTGAATGTGCCACCATCCAATCGGCTGCAGCACAAAACAGCACAGCTGAGAGGTAGGAACAGAGAAACGGTGCTCCAGATAGTATACCATTAGTTTCGATGTCAAAACCCAGTACATCATTCATGTAAACAGGTCCAAACATTATAAACATGTAGTGCAGCCAGATTCGACCAAAAGTGGTCACTGCAATGGCCCAGGCCGGCACAGAACGGAAGATAGCACCCCAACGCGGTGCCATTCCGTAGCCACCGCGTATATCTTCTGCCACAGCCTCTTCGATCATTTCTCGCTCAGCACGCGTTATTCGAGGATGTTCATGGGGACGATTGAAGGCGAGATACCACCAAATCAGACACCATGCTACCCCGATACTCCCTGTAGTATAAAACACCTTTGGCCAGCCCCAGTTGGCAATGATCCAACCACACAAGGGATACGTGAGTCCTATGCCAATACTGAATCCCTGGAAGCTTGACATAAAACGACTGCGCTCCCATGGTGGTATCCAGTGGCCAACAATAGCATACATAGCGGGCCAGGTGAGTCCAGAAGCGAAGCCCTGCACCGATCGCAGTCCCACTAAGCACCCCAAGTGCATCCGAGCACCCATTGGAATCAACAGACTGCACAGGGCTGTAGCAAGCTGGGACCAGCCGAAAACGGCTTTTGTCCCAAAACGCTGAGTTGCAACGCCACCTGCAACCTGTGCTACAACGTACCACCAATAGAAGCAACCCAGGATGATGGCCCGCTCACTGAATGACCACTGGAACCGATCCGGAAGCACTTCCTCGCCTGGTGGAGATACCATCTCAACAATGGCAATATTGATGTCATTGCGCATCACGAAGGAGACCAGGAATCCACTCCATGACAACAGGTAAAGCACCACACGAGCAGGAATTGCCCGGAAAAGGCCACCGTCTTCCTCGTTGTTGTTGATGGTGCCATTGGGAAGATTCTTGCCCCGGTCAGCCAGTCCGGAAGCAACTGAAAGGCGCCAAAAAAATAGGACGCAATAACCGATAATTCAACCAAAAACACGAAAACGTCAGATATTCAGGACACTATTGCGCACCACGGAGTCTAATTGCAATTTTATCTTCTCTCTCACTTTTTACGCCTTCCAGGGATTTGGTAAAATCACTATCGAGGTTTTTCCGGTATTATACTTTTTTTTTAACACAATTTAACAACCATAAGTCGAGTTTCAAAATCCTCGTCTGCTTGATGGGTTCCTATATAATGGGAAACAACTTAGAATCCTAACCATGATTCAGACTAACACACAGCTTAGTTAGGAAAATTGTGCTCATATAATAAAACTGAAGCTTTTTAAATTAAGGAGCAAATAAGAATCAACGCAAAAATATAAATAAAAAATCAGTTAAAAGGTTATAACACTCGAAATAAAAACCTCTCCAAGGAAAAGTTTGAAAAGAAGGCGGATTATCTAAGCTTGATCGTTAGCTTAGGATACCTAGTTTAATTTTCCATGCCTCCCATCTTCCGCCACTTCAAAAATGTATTCAAAGATCATATCAAGGCAAGATATCAAACACATCGAAGATCAACATAATTCTTCGAATTTGAGATATCGTCGGTTGCGTCTACCTCTGTCGTATCTGCATTTCTTTTGTGTCAGCATTTCACGCAAAAGGGGACGTCTGTATTGTAGCTTGCACCGAATGCAGATACAAAGCAAATGTAGATACGACAGAGGTAGACGCAACCGACGATATTAATTGAAATGGACCCCACAATAGTGACATATTGAATATTACTGAACTACGCTCTTTGTCAGACTTGTATTATTTGTCTAAGAATGTAAACAATAATTTAAATTGAAATATTAGTTGTAGCAACTACGATTCTTCTGAGACACTTTCCATAGGATGACTTTAAATTGATTCATCTTGTTTTCATCAAGAAATACGAGACCTCTGACTTTTCTGAAGTTTTTTGTGTAGGGTAATGTGGTACATTTTGGAAAACGGTGCATTTTAGAACCTAATCTGGGGTGTTTTGGAATGTATCATAAATATATCGCTTAAAATCATATAAATACTTGTTTTCCCTTCATTTTTAAGTTTTATTTGAATTAATTAGCCTTCTACGTACCAGATATACATAAAATTTCTGAAATTCGATTTAATTTAGAGTGTAAAATACGCGAGGAAATTGAAAGTAGGGGAGACTGGGGCAAAAAGTCACAAATCGAAAAAGATAGCAGCTCAAATTTATTTCTATAGATAGCCTCTATAGACCTTCTTCAATGTCGTAAGTTTCTTAGAATTCGAGCAAGGAATCAAAAAAATAAAAAATATCGAAATTTTTAGCCCTATTTTTGAAATATTTTTCTTGCAGAAAATAACAATTATTACCTACTTATTTTCCAAAATTGATGCATTGGTGAATATTTTCTAAATAATTTGGATTCTTTGAATACGAATCCTATATATATTTTAGAATTTCACAAAGGTTCTTTTCTCCAGAAATCCTCTTATTAAAAATGGCCACTTGGGGTAAAAAGTAACAAAAGGTATAGAGCAAAAAGTAACAAAAATCGAAGCAATTTCTGTGAAAGCGCTTTGAAAAGCGCTTTCCTCGTTTTCTCACTTTTCTCGCAGAGAAAACGGTGTTTTACAAAGGTGTAGACGAATAATTTTTCTATGAAAATATGTCCTCTCGGTATTTTTTCAAATTCACGGAAGCCCGTAATGAAGCGAATCAAAATATGATAATACCCCATGTCTGGTACTATTTGCCCCAGCATTTTTGAGAATGGTCACAAAATTACCTTTTAGAAATCGGCTCGAAAAACGTATTTCCTTACAAAATAGAAGAATATTACTTTCACAAAGTTGTAGAGTGGTAAATTTCCTATAAAACTGCGCTAATTAAAAATGTTTGAAGCGATCGAGTAGCTTGTAAAATATAAAATTCCGTTTTGTGACTTTTTGCCCCAGTCTCCCCTACCATTCCACTTTTCACAAAATCTTCAGTGTGGTCAATTTTGTCGATGTCAGCAGAAAAATTGCTAAGTTGTTTCACTATTTAAAAACTATTATATCAGTGAAATTGAAACGTAATTTTGATAAAAAAAAAGTAAAGTTTGGGCCTTGTATTCGAAGGTCAGTGATCAGGTTCAATAAAATTTGTTTGATTTTTTTAGTAAAAAAAAGCAAATTTATGAAAGTAAACAATCTAGTGCATTTTGGAATGCGAAAAATCTGTACAGTATTTCCTGTTTTTCTTGAAATTCCGATACCAAGGGAGCCTTCAAAAAGCAAACTATATACTCAGGATAATGTGGAGAAGGCTCTGAAAGCATTCAGGTGGGAGAAATGTCAAAAAGTACGATTTTCACCGGTAAGTGTCCAGTGAAATGCCAGACTGGACTCCCCAAAACTTACTCCCGAGGGGCAGAAGGAGCTGGTGTAATGCTTCTTAGATTGTTACAATCGGTGGCATCCAATAACCCAAGATCAAGTGTTGGATACCCTGTGTATGAATTCGTCTTGTTCCAAAATACCCATTTTTCTTTGTTCCAAAATACCCACATCATTCCAAAATGTACCATTTTTACTTCTTTATAATTTTTGCTATTTTATATAAAAATTTATGCTTTTTCCAATAATTTTCGATAAGATTCTTATTCTTAATAAAATAAAGAATATAAATATTCATTTCAACAAAGAAAAAATAATAATTTGGGAAGTCACTAACGTGTTTGAAAGTTGAAAATGTTAAAAGTACACCGAGAAAAATTTGGATGGTATTTTCTACAAATCGTGTCTTTAAATTCTACTGCCTCAAAAGATAGTAGAAAATACCATCCTCCATAGATACTTTCCTTTAGAATCTACCATCTTGACATTTTAAAATTTACTATCCTATGGATAGTAAATTCTAACAGCCGGATGGTAAAATCTACTATCCTCCTTTAGATTTTACATTGACCTCTCTTAGATTCTAATATCCGGGAAGTAAATTTTACTGACCGCATATTTGATGTTAAAATTTAACTGGAAGACAGTAAATTTTAACGGAGGATAGTAATTTGGATTGAAATTACTATCCAAGCCAGTAAAATTTGCCATCCTGCTGTTAGAATGTCATTTTGGAATATCGTGGGTGCCGATGCAACAGTTCCCGATATGCTTTGAATACATTATAGCAATTCGTGGCGCAGCTGGAAGATGCTGGACTGTCATCACAAAGGTCGCGTGTTCAAATCTCGGCTGAGTCGTCAATGTTGGAAAAAGATTTTCACGCATCAAAATGGCTTGAAATGCAGAGAATGTCATCCAGGAAGGGCCCCAAGCCCTCAAACAATGGCCAAAAATCAATGAAAATAAGGAAAAATAAATTTTTCCGACATTTTTCATTCTAATATCCGGCTAGTAAAATTTACTATCCTGCCAGTAAAATTTACCATCCGGATAGTAAAATCTAATATCCGGGGATATTAGAATTTACCATCCAGCTATTAGAATTTACTATCCATGCAATAGATTCTACAATTTTTGACAGTCCAATTTAATATCGCGTTTGCTGGGTGACTTTTTTACTATCCGGCCATTAGAATTTTGTATGGAGGATGGTAAATTTTACCATCCACATTTTTCTCGGTGTAGGTCCAAAATGTACCACATTACCATAATCGCAAACTTCATAGTAGTTGAACGGACGAAATTGTGAAGCAGAGAACTATGTACTATTCTCGCTAGTAAAAATGAATCTGGTTTGTGGTAATTCAAATCGTTCAAACTATGATTTAAATTAGGTGTATTGTGTTGAGTAGTTTATTTATTACTTTAATAATTTTAACGTGTTTTTAGTTTTAGAAAATATGTGACTTAAGATTAGCTTTTAAAATATATTGCCATAGATAGGTCAGATTCATTAAAGCAATATGGGAAAAAATGAAGTGTTCGAGTTCGAAACCAGAGTGTATGCGAAACCTGAAAACTTTCTCCTAGTTCACTAAAAGAAAATTTCAACGAACGATCTTGAATATTATGTAATTCCGGTACAATGTGTATCTATTCAAATCGGCTATAAAAAGATAAACATAGCATAGACCCTCGCGGTAGGCGGATTGTGTGGGCCGAAGTACTGAAATTTGTGAGTTCGTTGCTATGAACCGCAAGTTCATTTCGCAAAATGATAATGCATCGAACAAAAGCACATTGCATACCATTGAATTGTAACAGATCCATGAGTTCGCCCACTTAACCCTTTAACGATGATTAGGTCATATGAATGATATTAACTTTTTTCTCAATCTCCATATTCATTCCATATTTCTCATTTATAGCTATCTATATTATGCTCAAAGAGTTAACAGAATAAATTATACACAGTCACTTCCTCAGCAGCATTGATCACCACAATAATAACTTCATTTGAAAATTTGATTAAAACCTGATATTATTTTTGTGTTTAAGTATTATTGGCAAAGAACTTGAATGATAAGCTAAGGTATCAGAAAAAGCTACTGGGTAAAAGGCAGTATTAAGAAAAATGTGGAACAGAATGATAATCTTTCTGTGTTCAAGATAACCGCCTCGTATAAATCTTTAAGACTAAAAACCAACAATCCGTATTTATAACAAATTGTCTATTGCTTCTCTTGTGTGACGTTATATGTAAACAATCATAAATATTCTTGGATGAAAAACAAGATGATTTTTCATATAAGTACATTTTTGCAAGGTAATCCGTACCTTTTCTTAATTTTTGTTAGTTTTTCACTGAATTCTCAAATATTTCTTTACAGTCAATAACAGTTCCCCTCAAACACATAACATCATTGAAAAAAATAAAAAATACGTTAAATGAATACTTTTGACTGTACTCATTATAATTACGCATTTTTTGATAGTAAAACTAAAATTTAGCAAATTTTAAATATATCATCTTCTCTCATCATAAGATTCATGAAAACAGCACTAAGGACTAATAAATCCAAAAATTGTAAAAATAACAAATTTAAAAAAAAATCTTAATTTTTAATAACGTTTAATGCTACCTGAAACTATATTGTGTGGTTAAGTACATATTAAACGTTTTTTTTCCAAAGTAAATTCATTGAAGTTTAAGAAAAAGACTGCTATTAGAAAGAGAAACCATTTAAATTTAATGAGTACTTTTACACCGAGAAAAATCTGGATGGTAAAATTTACCATCCTCCATACAAAATTCTAATGGCCGGATAGTAAAAAAGTCACCCAGCAAACGCGATATTAAATTGGACTGTCAAAAATTGTAGAATCTATTGCATGGATAGTAAATTCTAATAGCTGGATGGTAAATTCTAATATCCCCGGATATTAGATTTTACTATCCGGATGGTAAATTTTACTGGCAGGATAGTAAATTTTACTATCCGGATATTAGAATGAAAAATGTCGGAAAAATTTATTTTTCCTTATTTTCATTGATTTTTGGCCATTGTTTGAGGGCTTGGGGCCCTTCCTGGATGACATTCTCTGTATTTCAAGCCATTTTGATGCGTGAAAATCTTTTTCCAACATTGACGACTCAGCCGAGATTTGAACACGCGACCTTTGTGATGACAGTCCAGCATCTTCCAGCTGCGCCACGAATTGCTACAATGTATTCAAAGCATATCGGGAACCGTTGCATCAGCACCCACGATATTCCAAAATGACATTCTAACAGCAGGATGGCAAATTTTACTGGCTTGGATAGTAATTTCAATCCAAATTACTATCCTCCGTTAAAATTTACTGTCTTCCAGTTAAATTTTAACATAAAATATGCGGCCAGTAAAATTTACTTCCCGGATATTAGAATCTAAGAGAGGTCAATGTAAAATCTAAAGGAGGATAGTAGATTTTACCATCCGGCTGTTAGAATTTACTATCCATAGGATAGTAAATTTTAAAATGTCAAGATGGTAGATTCTAAAGGAAAGTATCTATGGAGGATGGTATTTTCTACTATCTTTTGAGGCAGTAGAATTTAAAGACACGATTTGTAGAAAATACCATCCAAATTTTTCTCGGTGTATTAAAGTAGTATTTATAGTTTTTTTAGACGGTTAAGCGTGCTTCGGACTATAGCTTTTGCCTAGTACCAGATGATCTGAATCTGATTTTTCTAAAAAAAACAAGCAATTACAGTGATGTTTTTCAGATTCTGTTGGACCAATCACTTTATATATACAATTCTGATAGAAAGTGAAAACAGTGTAGAGAAATAGAGAAATTCTTGAAAGACTGTGCACTGCGTTTTGATTTCACTTCATAGTGTAGTCCTAAACGTCCTATTTGTATATTATAGTATATGTAGTATAGTCCTATTATATACCTTGTGTATTTGAGCATGAATGAATAAAGCAATTCAATTCAATTCAATAGTAAACTTAAATATAGGGAGCAAAGCAA
This sequence comes from Phlebotomus papatasi, assembly GCF_024763615.1. Lineage (NCBI taxonomy): Eukaryota > Metazoa > Arthropoda > Insecta > Diptera > Psychodidae > Phlebotomus > Phlebotomus papatasi. Next base: position 20,126,201 of record NC_077223.1, on the reverse strand, counting down.
TATCTAATCTTAAATACAAGATTTTTAGGAGGCGACCTGCTTATGCAATCGACTGGTGAGGGTTCCAGACTGTCTCGAACTCTCCACACTACATTCTACCACTTGTACAACACAATAGCTCCGTTTAGTAATAACCGAATAACCTTTCGAAAAGACAAATGCATTCCAAAGCCAAGCCAAACCTATTAAAAATCTACCGGAAGCCTAAAGTGCAAGTTCACGTACTTGGCGCTTTAGCGCTGATTGTTCTGCCATTACGAATTTCGGTATTCTTGACACCTCAATCGTCAACAATGTCAACAACAGTGTGCAAGGTTTGCAGCAAAAAGTGAATTTTTGTGTAGTTTTGTTTAATTTCAGGATGGCAGAACGTTTGAATTGCAGTTTCATTAATATAAATGTCATTTTGATGAGCTTGCTCACTTTTGTATAACTCGTCGGATTAAACGTTTGAACTTCCAACGGGGTTTTAGGTAAGTTCTCTCTAAAATCGGTATAAAAAACCTCAACAGGAGAAAGCTCTCAAATCGGGAAGGTTATTACTAAACGAGAGGAATACGAACTCACGTCCGTACTCACTGAGAGTACGGACTCATTAACTAAAATAGTTGTCTCCACCATCACCAGAGGGTCTGGCCCAGAAAGGAGACATTTGTATCTCTAATATTTAGGGTTGCCTTAGCAGAACATTTACAGTAGACTCTCAAATTCGAGCATATGGGGCCGAAATGTCAGCCGAATTAGACAGAAATTCGGGCGACAAACTTTTTGAAATGCAACGATTTTTTATTCATATGCATATAGATATTGAGTTTACACACTCATATATAACGTAAATTGCATGAAAATCCCTCAATAATGCAAAATCACATCAAAACTAAGACAAACCATGCCAAATTTGAGCATATTTGATTCATTTGATAATCATAATCAAACTTGAAAAATGACAACAAACGTTTTTCAAATGTAACCGCTGCCCGAATTAACCCATTAAGGACGAGAAGGTCAAAAATCGGGGGTCCGAAAAAATCACTTTTTCTAACTTTTCAGAGCAAAGCATAACTTTAAAAGATCGTAGGAAAAATTTCATTTTTGGGTCACCGATGACCCAATCGTCCTTAAAGGGTTAAAAAGTAGCCCGATCTTAAAAGAACCGAATTAGCGAGAGTCTACTGTATTGCTATTTCTGGTTTTCGACCATATGAATATTTAAGGCAAGTCAAAGTGGGAGTTCGGTCTATTTTTCAATTCTTCAATTTATTTTCTCAGCCAACGTTTCGATTCTGAATGGGATTTTCTTCCGGACATCAAAAATCTGGGAGAACAATTATTATCAAACAATTATTGGGAGGGCTACTTTTTACCAATTCTTCTTTCCATACTTCTTCATCTATTACCAGTGGTTGAGGAAATAAATTGAAGAACAGAAAAATAGACCGAACTCCCATCTTGACTTGCCTTGGAAATCTTTAATTTAAATAATAAAGTATTCAATTCGAAATATTTAAACTTCCTTATTATTCTATGAATTTATTTCAACGAAAACTGCTAAAAATATTGCTAAAACAGTTTACTTATTATTAAAAGTACACAGTAAAAAATTGTGTGAGAAATAAGGTTGTGTATGGGAAAAGTTGTGTAATGTCACAAGCATTTTGGTTGTAAATTGTAGAATTAGTATCATATTTGTAGTACGATACTAACATAATGCTAGTAAAATTATGTTTGTGTAATGAAATTTGTGTGTGGGAAAATTTGTGTGAGAACTGACAAAAATTTCATTGTTTACTATTCCTTTTTTTCTAAGATTTTAGTCATTTTCGCATTTCTTTCTAATTGTCTTCGAGAATCATTTATTGGATTCTTAAAATATGCCTCAGACATAAAAATGCGGAATAATTATGTAATAACAGAAAACAGAGGAAACATTACGTAAATTAGAAAAATTGACGATGCAACCCTTGGCCATTTGCTTAAGAGAAGTAAGCAAGTTCGTGGCACAGCCGGGAAACACGAGACCATCAACGCAAAGGTTATGGGTTCAAGTCTCAGACCCCTCTCTTCATGTTTTTTCTTTTTTTGTCCTTTTTTTCTTGGTTTAATACTGACTTTTCACAGATAATACACATAAAACGAACAAAATTGCTCTACAATCAAAATTATAGACAGGAAGGCATTTTATAAATTTGACAATACACAACATTGCCAATACACAAACGTCACAAATATTATGCCCAACGCACAATGACTTTTGTTTTGTAAACATGTTTTTGATTTTCTAATGAAAGTGAGTGAGATCTAGATCTAGTCATCTCGCTCACTCTCATAGAAAATTTTGAAAACATATTTACAAACAGAAGTTATTGTACGCTGAGCATTATGCTCGTGCAAAAATTACCAACCACAGTGATTGTAAATTTTTTTACTGTGTAGTCTTAATTCATATTTCTTTTAAAAAAATTACCAAAACTTTGCCACCATGGGGCTGATTTGAAGCTTTTTGCCACCAAAAAGCTTCAAATGATGTTAAGTGGGTAAAGTGTTAGGTGAACATGAACTGTTATCACCCCGATTCCTCTTCACGCGCTCTGAAAATGTTTTGGTACGAGTGGGACATTTTGAATCTAATCTAATTCGATACGAGAGGTCGTATTAGTTTTGTCATATTGGACAAATAACATATTGGATAGACTCAAATGCTAACTAAGCAAATGCTTTGCAAAGACCAAATGCTAAAAATTTAGCAAAATTAAGCTAAAATATGGTTATTTTTAGCATTCGATACAGGACAGGCCGTCTAGGATTTAACAAATGTGTAAAGACAGGGCTTAGGGAAATTTGACACTTAAAAAAAAAATAAAATCAAACAATATGAATCAGTTTTTAAAGGACGATTTCAAAATTTCATCTTTTAAAATGTTTATTCTAGAATTGAGGGGTAGGTATCATAAATCATAATAGAGACACCTGGATCAGTCCACGCGATAAAAAGCGAAGAAACTCCTCGCAACTGCACCAAAGAGTCACTGACCGACCCAAAAACACTATTCCATAGTCGTAAAATCCTATATAGGACACTCGAGGATTTTTTTTGGCTCATTCAGTAAAAAACCTACCACCTAATAAAATTATTGCATTCCGCCACGAATATCAAACAAGATTAATTTTTACGGCATATGAAAATTTCCTGGCAATTTTTGGCGCCTCGGAAATCCACCCTCGTCGTTGGGGGTGGATGCTCTTGGGGGATCAATATTAAATGCCAAGAAGACACCCACTGCGAGAGTCTAATGTCTTGTGAAAATCGTGGGAAAAGGGAAGAAAAGGGTGGCGGAATGTGAAAATTCCATTGAGAATTGTTCACTCTGGTGTTCCTTTTGCATGGATATTAACCGAGTTCCTTCCTCAATGACGCACAAACGCAATACAAAGCACCATTTTCACGGTGGGTCAGAAAATAGAGAAAAATCATGATTTATTGCTTTACACGCAAACCCATCTTTTTGATATTTTTTTTTGTTCCATGAAGGAAAATTTAAGATAGAAAAATGTCAAGTGACACCATTGCAGATGGACATCCCACCAGATACTTTCCAATATTTATATCAATTTTCTGTGTCAACGAGAAAAAGACCTTGCTTACACCTGTGCCCCATTGATCACCAAAAATCCCTCCTTCACAAAAAAAGAAGTCATCTTTGCCGATATGAATGAAAAATCTCACACAACCACTTAGCAATGGAGTCCAAAAGTGGAGTTTGTGATAAGAAAATATTCTTTCGGATACATATACATATCTGTCCTGACCACCAAATTCTTCTTTTCCATTTTTCTCCCATATTTCACCATAAAAGTGAAAAATTTCTTCACACTCACCTTTGTTGTTTTCTTCCATAAAACCTAAGCACAATTTCTGCAATTCACTCTCACTGAGAGACACGGAAATCACATGAAAACTTTGCACGAAACCTAATCACACTGGCAGCCATTGAAACACAAACTCTGACTGAAAGATACCCGACTGAACTACCATCGTAGTGGTGAATTTTTCAAGTTATTTGTAATACAAAAACGGTATGCATTTGAAGTACTGATACTCTGTCATGCCTCTTTTTATACACTCTCTCCAATATCCCAGTTGAAATATTATAGAAAATCGCAAGAGACTTAGAAATCTATAACATTATTTCCAGCATGTAAAGCCCAATACCGTAGGAACGGATTTTACGAATTTTATTTAATTTTGTAAAAATCAATAGGGTAAGTGTATCAATTTTCGGCATAGTTGCATATAAGCACCGAAGTCCTAAGTATGAAATGCAATATTTTTAATTCATATTGATATTTTTTGTTACTTCCTTTCGGGAAGGTTGTGTGGAACCTCAAAGATTAGTTTATCATCTTTGTTTTCTTTAAATCACTTCCTAAAATATTGAAAAATTAGTAAAAATGTGGATATTGCCTTGGGTAGTATTCCGGCCACTTTGTGTGAAATACTGGCCACCTTTTTTCTGACCACCTTTTGTGAAGCAACGGATAGAAAATTTTAAAACATCAAACGGAACGAGTTTAATATTTAGTTTAATTCGTTTATATGACCCACAAGCCCAGAGATCTTCCGTGTAATTTGTCCTGAAAAACTGAAGAGTAGCATCTCAAATTTACGTGCAGATTTCCGTAGCAATTTTCCCTTCCTGAATTCTTCCAAAGTCTTTTCCACATCATCTTTTTCATAGAAGCGATGGTTTTTTTCTCTGGACATTGTAGATCTCTGAATTTGAAAAAAAAAACATAAAATGAATAATAAATTTAGGAAAGCAAAAGATGTTGCCGGAATAGGCAATACTACCTCATCGGAGAGACGCTCACAAAGTATATACTTTTTTACGCGAAATACAGGATCCAGCTGGGAAATTTTACCCGAAATTTAAAGATTGATTCACTATTAACATAAACAGAAACAATCTTTAATGAAAACTAATCAAAACCTTCTGCACTTCACCACACATCACAAGACTGCTAGAAACACAATCTATCTGTCACATTTTTTGTAAGACTCTTTCCACACTGAATTTTTACAACGCAATTTAAATTCAAATTATACCTAAAATTTAATGGTCTTTGTGTTAATACGTCCTAAAATGAATAAATATTTAAAAGCAAAATGAATTCATTGACTATTCGAAGATTACATACATAATTTTAATTAATTTATTTGCATGGCCAAAATTACACTCAAAGTGGCCGAAATTAGAAGCTGCCCGCAATTTGGCACACTTCCCCTATGTTTTAAAAATCCTATGTGTTTCTATATAGAATCTGTCTAACTTACTTAAGTGGAACTGCGGCCCTTGGAGAGACAAAGCCCCACCACCACACCTCTCCATTGTCGGTGTGGGCGATCTGAAACCATCGCCCGCTAGCATCGAAACACACTCAATTTTTTAAGGTCATCATCCACTACATCTTTTCATCTCCTTCTAGAATGACCTCTCGACCTTTAATCTTCCGGTTCCAGATTCCATGTCTTTCCTGCCATTCTCTCATCAGGCATTCGGCACACATGACCGAGCCAGCTCATTATCATCGCCTGGATGGAGGCTACAATGTTGGGTAGAATCTATCTAAACAACTACCAGGAGCAGACCAGGAGCACCTGAAAAAAAAAACCAGACCAGGAGCACCTGAAAAAACTCAGTATGTGTGCTTCCTCGCCATTGTATATTTAAAATTGAAATAAAGAATATTTTTCCATTCCTCAAGACTTTTGAATTTGAGGATTTCGTTTTGCTCGATTCAGTAACGAAATCACAAAAGATTGAAAAAAAACCCCTTAATTTTGAGTGTTCTGCCAGATGTTACTCGATGAGCTTAAAATATTAATCATAGAATATTAATCTATAGGGAGAAATTATAAAAGAGGGTGAGCTTAAGATAACAGTCAATCAATTTTCATACCCAACATGTAACACAACTGAAAATAAATATAATCCAAGTCACTCTCATAGAAAGTTTTCATTTAAAGTAGGGTCGAAGGAATACCTCTTCGACAGGGAACCCCTATTGACACTTTTGTCAAAATGATGAAATTTATTTAATGTATCTGGTAAAATGCAAGTAACATGATGTTTTTCTGCAATTTACCTTTTCTTATAAAGAGATGTTTAAATTTCATATCCTAAATCGGTTGAAAGTGTCAATAAGTATGGCATGATAAATACTTAAAGTGTCAATAAAGGGTTTTCTTTATTGATATCACAGTGTTTATATAAAATAAAGAATTCTGCGTCGCCGTGTTATAAGTAGAGAATAGTGAAGTAAAAACTTTAAGCAAAATGACGACCTAAATTTCGTGTTTTTGTATCATTCCATTAACGATTTTTAAGAAATTAGATTTTTGCTCGCATCTTTTTAGTTATCTAAAATGTTTAATCGGTAATGTTTGTTAAGCAGAACCAGCAGAACGTACTATTTTCTTTATAACTCCTACTGTTTCTTCATAAATCAACAATATTTTTGTGAAGTAATGGACACTATGCAGGAGAAATTCTGTCGAAAATCTACAGATTTTCTAAGGATAAATTCTACCGAAAATCTACAGATTTTCCAGGTAGAAATTCTGCTGAAAATCTACAAATTTTCTCTGAATATACTGGAATATAACGTTACAATTCAAAAAAAACTCCGAGTAAAATCGGCAGGTAGAGCAATGATTTGACGGGTGTGCATTCAAAGTTTGAAATTTGATTCATCCTTTGCAAAAGGATGAAATTTGAATCAATTTGAACCTTTTATTTTTACCAGTGACAGGGGGGACCTTTATATTTTCTGACCGGGCGTCTTTTTCCGACATTTACACAGTCGAGGAGGGTTAGGAAGAAGGTAGGTAGAACGTTAGTAGGAAGTCGAAGGCCAGAGAGAGGAAAAAATTCCTGCTGATCAGGCATCAAACCATAGACACTTCGTGTGGGAGTTCCTCGGATTAGCGACTTAACACTCACGGCCACGAAATAATGTTTGTTTTTTGTGCGACTGTACGTTGTGTCAACCGGGATAGTGGTGAATATATAAACAAGACATACTATTTTTCATGGTGAATAGCGTTAAATTCAAATTTATATTTTATCAATGGGATTTTGAACTGTGATGAATGTAACGTAGATATCCGGCGTAATGAAAGTTTCGTGCTTTTTTGTCCTAACGCGAACTTCCACAAGTTGATCATTGGCATCAATCAATCTCACTGCACGCCTCGCCTTCATCAACAGTGACCCAAACAGTCCAGTGTAGTCTAAATTCAGTTGACGATCTCTAATTGTACTTTTAATTGGATCATCTGAATTAGAAGGATTGAAGAACTTACAATTTGATTAAATCTCACAATGGGATTGAAGATTAACTTACTGTTGTCATCCATAGCAATTATCTCAAGAATATCATTCTTATCGGAAATTTTATCAAAGCATTCATCAATATAGCGAAGGAGTTCTTCCTTATCAATTTTTTCCATTGTACTGGGGCGACTGGGGCACAGAAACTTCTTAACTTCGCGAAGAGGAATATTCGACTAAAACCTTCAATTTACCCTCATTGTCTCTTTGTCAACGAGGATATGTTGTCACCACAAAACACATTCTTATCAACCACTTTCAATCTTTAAACGCATCAATAGGCACGCATTTAGGGCAAACTTTAATTTCAATATTGTATCCATTTCATTAGCTGCTCGGCCACAATTATGAACTCTTCAGCATAAATCATCAATATCTCAGAAGAATTTGTTGAAATTCGAACGGTAGACAGATCATCCGTGGGATCAAGATCTCTTACTGCGCTTCTTGCAATTTCCAAATACTTCTGACAAAGGTTGATGTAGCGCGACGTTAACAAGGAATTAAAGGTAGACTTTAGTACAGTTCCATCACTTTTAGCCACGACATATCCATTCAACTTGCGCCCAATTCTATTAGAAATTTTAACATTGTCTTCCACAATTTTTTCAATGTTGTCATCAGGATTCTAAAATGTGGTAAGTTAGGTAAACAGCGATATTTCATTTTGGCTGCTGCAGATTAAGCAGTAAGTTTGTTCATAATGGTCATAAAAAATATAAAGGAAAAAAATTTTTGGTCAGTATATAAGTAAATTTGGTAAGTAAAAAAAAATCTAATTGCTTAGTAAGTAATTTAAAATAGTATTAAAATAATCAATTTTGATAGGTTAAAAATTAAAAATCTATTTTGTAAGACGAATCGGTTCCGCGGCTAAAGTCCCTGCCGTTATTATGAATTCCCAGAGACTGATTGGGTACACATTACACAATATGCCTTGCCCTAGGGTTAGTCTTCAGAGTGGAAGGCGAGGTGAAGGGTGTGCATCTTCCTTTAACGACGAGACACTTTTTACGGACTGAAAATCAACAATACTGGAAAACATAATCAATGATAAGTCTTACTTAAATCTAACTTTATAAAGTCCAACAGAGTCTGATTCGGTATATTTTGTGCTTCTATGAACGATAGGGACAAAAATACCCCAAAAATTTGAGTAATTTTTCTGACAATACCAATGAATAATATTTTTCGCTTTAATGAAAAATATTACGATTGAGTATTGCAGTTTATATTTGCCAAAACGGTTTTGCTTAAAAAATTGGAAGTATAAAAATAATTAAAATCAATTATGAATTTGAGAATTTAAAAATTCGCCATTTTTGAGCCTAAATATTTACTACATAGCAAATAGCTAGAGACTTGCAAAAAATATTCTAGATTCCTTCAACCTTCTACTTTACAATTATGTACGGACATAAGAAAAAAAATAACTTTAGGTAGTCAGGAAAAATTATTTTCTTTATGAGACACCGGTGTTCCAATCGTCCTGAACTCTTTCGTCTCTTTTGGGACTGTAGTACCCAAAGAAGCATATGCATATTCTATGAAAAACAATGTTTTTTAATTATTCAGAACTGATAAAAATCCTATTCTTGTGGATGATTACAAACTATAAGGATGTCCAAATGTGAGATATTTTTTGTAGGACCTCAATTAATTCCTGAGCTTAGATATTTTTGATTAAAAATTGTGAAATTAGCTTGCAGCATATGCTGTGGTCCGGAAAGAGTTAAAGGGTTAAGAAAGCCTATTAGTCAGTATGCCTACCGATGATTCGATTAAAATTGATCGAAATATAAATAATAGAAAATCATAAACTATGCCCGAAAATAGTGTATAATGAGTATTATATACTTGGCAAAGGGAAAAGGAAAAAATGGTATAGATATAGATCCATCGTGGCATTTGCGATTTGATTTAAAAGATTTAAAGGAATATGATGGTTTTTGAAATTTCACTGATCAAAATTGTTTTTTTTTACTGCCGAAAATTCTAATTTGCTGACTAAAAATGTTTATCTCTTTTACTTTTTACGTAGAGTCCTAGAAAGCCTCAGTAATTTCTATAATTCCTATAACACTATGCAACAGTGCGCGACAAAAGGTCGCGACAAAAGGCTTCCAAAACCTTGTTAAGTTGCTCCTGAGTGCAGGATTTGTTCTTATTCCTGGTCTTTTCTACTTTCCTATCTAAAACAATAATAAAATCTCTCCAAAAAAATTATATTTCTAGGGTTTCCTATTGAAGCATTTGCAGACACTTCAGAAAAACTCTTTTTGCTCACGAAATAGGTAATTATTTCATTTGAAAACTTCACGTACCGTTAACAATAAAGACTAGGCACTTAATTTAACTAAAATTAGCCAGAAATTATGACATAAATATTAAACAAAACGAATAAACAATAGTCACCTCTTTGTGTTTTTCATTGGAAAACATGGTCGATCTATGAAAAATTCAATGGTGAAAAGGTACACTTTTAATTTTTCTGAGAAATTAACAAATTAAAATTTATGAATATGAATGGATTTTCGCTATATTTGGAGCAAAATGAACTAAAAAATGAAACTGTATTATAGAAAATAACTATAATAATTTAGTATTGAATTTATCTTGAAAACAATGACGTTTCCATTTGGAATAGCGAAAAATTTCCATTTGGAGCAGGTTTTGAATTAGCTTAATTTACCCTAATTTCTGTAATTTCCATTAATAACTGTAATTAACATTAAAATTATCAACACAAAATTTCCGATATTACACGGCTTTTAACGAGCGCAGGTCTGCCTTATGGTATCGATCGATCTCAAATTTTAGTATGTTATAGCTGGATCTAAGACCTTTCGATTAAATTAAATTTAGGCTCCCCAAATCCCCTGACCCGAGCTATTAGGAGTCAAAAATATCATTTTAAAATGGCTATATCTCTGGTTCTAATATTTCCGTGAATGAGCCAGCTTATATTATCACTATGCTATAAAAAATTACTATAATTTATGTAAATTCATCCGGGAGTAAAAATAAGGACAGGGAAAATGGTCCTTGGGCAGTCACCTGGTCCACCGGGTCCACCCTGTATTCATCAGAAATCCGTTACGCTTTAAATTTTGGGTGCTTTTGGCGCTCTTTCTAAATTCACCACTCTTAACTCAGACATAACCTCACATTCCCCACCCACTTCTCAGTGACCAAAACAACCCGCAGTGACATCAATAATTTTTTATATTTACGGATTTCATTAGTTAGAATTTCTGCAAGATGGTAAGTTAATATTTTCTGGATCCTAAAAGACTTAAATAACTGTAATCTGTTTTTTGTTCTAGTCACAAGAAGTAGAAGAGACTCTCAAGAGGATTCAGTCCCATAAAGGCGTAGTCGGGACAATTGTTGTGAACAACGAAGGTCTGGACCAGGAAAGAAGAGTATCCGGGGAATGAATAATAAATGTTTTTTTTTGTTTTTGTTTTTACAGGCATTCCTGTTAAGAGTACCCTTGACAACACCACGACCGTACAGTATGCGGGACTGATGAGTCAGCTGGCAGACAAGGCCAGGAGCGTGGTGAGGGACTTGGACCCATCGAATGACCTCACCTTCCTCCGGGTCAGATCAAAGAAGCATGAGATAATGGTAGCTCCCGACAAGGATTTCATCCTTCTCGTCATTCAAAATCCTACAGATTGAAACACGAAATTTAAAATTTTCCACTCACCATGGCTCCGGAAGGCATTGCCTGGAACCAATTTTACAGGAAGTGCAGCGAGTCTCCTTTGTTCTCTGAAAGGCTCCTGAGATTAATAGCCAGGGTATCACTAGATTCAAATAATTTATTTTTCCTTTATCAGTCGGATATAAAATTCTCTTCTATGACTACCACGCAATATCATTTAAAATTATAATTGTAATTAATTTAATTAAATTTGCAGTGAAATAAATTACATTATTATCATGATAATTTAATTCTTTTGACTTCTCCTGAAGCTGGGAATGATGAAAAATCTTAGAGATTCCTTGATGGATTACTTTTTTGGAATCTTGTCCGAGATCTTTCAACGTTTTTGGGGACAGATCAGACCCATAATTTGTGACCTAGAAAAAATATTAATTTAAAAACTTGAATAAACAATTCTAGATTTAATAAGGCGACAAAATATTAAATTATGTGAGCTATTTATTAGGAAAATGGATAATTTTCTCTAAGAAACGTCGAATATACAAAAGCTTACTAAAAAAAAACTGCAAAAAATCCTAATTTCGTGATATTTAAGCTTATTGAAAAATAATTATAATCCTTTACTAGGACTTTATAGATCGATCTTTAGACATTTGGAAAAACTACTTAGAAAATTCACCGGAGAATTAAGTATATTTACTCTATTTGACCGATTTTAAAAAAAAAAGCTACAAAAACGTTCTCATGAATCCCGAGTAAGCTTTTCTTGGAGGAAATTGCGCTTAAAAACTTAAGAATAATATCCAAAAAGAAAAGTATTTATAAAAATGCATCAGAAAGGTCTTAAATTAAAATTTAGATTTAGTCTTTGCTTAAAGTAATCGCATTAGTCCTATTTAATCCGATTTTGACAATTCTTTCTGTAAATGTTTCAGATACGTATAGTTTACAAACTTATTCATTAGTTTTTAAAAGGATGAATATTATTTTTTTTAAGGAAAAGGAATCCTAAGTAGTTCAAATTTTCTCTTGAAAACTTCCTTCGAAAGTTTTCTATGAGTTTTTAATTTCAAATTCACGAGAAATCCTTTTCGATATCGATTTTTATGATTTCAATCAATAAATTTAATTTAATAATTTGATGAGAACATTTCTATAAAAAGTTCTCTGACATATTTTCAAACAAGTTTTCTTTGTTGGTAATGGTGATTGGCTGATAATACGGAAAAAGAGAGGGCAAAGCGTCCTAGCTTTGCAGATTGCATAAACTCACGAAATATAGATCGCTGCCCTGCATGATTTTATTTTTCATGTTATAAAAAGCATTAAAAAATCTACAATCGGTAAAGAAATAAGTATTTTAGAATGTTCTGGCACTAGTTACAAGGTCACAAGCATACGGACAAATAAAAAATGTAAATACGAGAAAAATAAGTAATTTACGGGTATTTTAAGTCCTTTTCAAAAAGTCCAAATTTAATCAAATCGGTTGAAAATGGACCCTTTGCTCTGCAGTGGTTAAACTTTAACACTAACTAAACCAACTAAACCTACTAAAAGACTAAAACTACTAAAAGACCGGGCAAATCGACCAGTTGAAAAACTATTTAAAATTAGCACATAATTAAACGGTGCAATGTCACTATGAAACTTTATGAATTTCTTAAAATATGCATGTAATATTTTTCAGTGTTTTTAAATTTTATTTTTTTTCCTCTATTCCAAGATCAACTTTGTTGAGTATCCTACCTACCGAGGTCTGTCATTTGACCGATCGCGCTAGGAAAAACGACCAAAAACGATAGGTACGTTTAGTGTTAATCTTCAAAAATTAAAGATAGCGATGTTTTACGACATAGGGTAAAGTGATATATTTTGGAATTAGTGTTACAAGTTGGACAATTCGCCGGTACAAATTGGATATGGCTTTTTTCTTGATAAAAACAGTAGGGGAAAGTGCCCATGCTTGATACCATTGGAAGCTTCGTAATGACTAAATTTTCTATGTTTCCACAATATATATGTGACTCATCGTAACCATTTTTTAAAAGTATAGGAAAGTAGCCAGTTTTTAAAATATATTGCGGGGTCACGTTTATTGAGAAACATAGGAAAAATTTAGTCATTACGAAGCTTCCAATGGTATCAAGCATGGGCACTTTCCCCTATAAAATTTATTTTTAAGCACAAGGAACCATATTATAAAAGTAAAGCATTAAAAATATACAAATAAAAATGAAGCACTAAATTTATCAAGACAAAAAGCCCTGTTCAAATTGTACCATTGCATTGTCCAACTTGTACCATTGTTCAACTTGTACCACTTTACCCTAGGTGGACGATATGTTCACCTGGACCACCTCCAAAAATCGTAGGAACCGTTTTCGAAATAAATAAAAAGATTTATAGTTTTTGAGAGGATGGAGTGGATGCGGGGAAAAATAAAAAAAAAGTCTTGAGATAATGTTTTTTAGGTGTGATTCCTTCTAATCACACCTATTGTAATCTTCGGATTTTCTCAAAGTGCTCAGATCGAGTTGAAATTCACAGGGTATATGTTTTGAACATCCCTGATGCCGAAAATCATAAGCCGGCAATTTCGGGTCCGGCTGCCGTCTGGCCGGCCGTCCAGCCGGCCGTAGTACGCAATATCTCTGGTTTGGATAGATATCTTCATAATTTTTTTTTTAATATATCTACTCGCGCGTACGACGATTTCTGTGCTATTAGTTTGTTTGAAAAACCGGTTAAAAATCACGTTTTGTAGTTTATCTCGAAATCTAAGCATGCGATTTTCAATTTTTTATGTTTATGTTGTAGTCCAGAAAATTTAGACCAATTAAAAAAAATTAAGACATTCGTCGAACAGTTCTCGAGATTCACTTTAAAGATTTCAATTTTAAGTTTACACATTAAGTTCATATTTTTTCTGAAGAAAATTACATAAATTTACTCCTTGACTCTTCTAGAATGTTACTGTTTAGTGAAAATTCTTTAGATATAATTTGAAAATTTCTTAAATACAAGAAAAATACGCGAGCGTAAAATGCTTCTATTGGAAACAAATTAATCCAAATAGAGACAAGGGAAAGTTTCTAATTGGAGACAAACAGTGTAAGTGAAACCGCGACGAAAGGCTTCAGAAACCTTGTTGAGTTGCTCTTGAGTGCACGATTTGTTCTTATTCCTGGTCTTTTCTCCTTTCCCATCTAAAACAATAAGAAAATCTCTCCAAAAAATCATATTTCCGGGGTTTCCTATTGAAGCATTTGCAGACACTTCAGAAAAACCCTTTTTGTTCACGAAATAGGTAATTATTTCATTTGAAAACTTCACGTACCGTTAACAATAAAGATTAGCACTGAATTTAAGTAAAATTAGCCAGAAATATGACATAAATATTAAACAAAATGAATAAACAGCAGTCACTTTATTGTGTTTTTCATTGAAAAACATGGTCGATCGATGAAAAATTCGACGGTGAAAAGGTACACTTTTAATTTTTCTGAGAAATTAACGAATTAAAATTTGTGAATATGAATAGATTTTCGCTTTATTTAGAGCAAAATTAACTGAATAATGAAACTGTGGTATAGAAAATATATAAATATAATAATTTAGTACTGTATTTATCATGAAAACAATGACGTTTCCATTTGGAGTAGCGAAAAATTTCCATTTGGAGCAGATTTTGAATTAGCTTAATTTAGCCTATTTAAAAAAAAGAAAATCTGAAGATAAAAATTCATCTTTACAGCACAGATAAAAACATTTCATAATATTGTTCGTAAATTTTTGTGAATTTCCACTGGGCACTTAGGAAATGCTTGTAAGTCGTATAATACACTAACATTTTTTATACTTTTTCGTTTGTCTGACAAAACTTTACGAACAATTGTCAAAATTTTACAAACATTTACGAATAAATCTTTGTAAAAGAACAAAAATGTTCGCTAAGTAATTATTTTGCGAACAATGTTTATGGAAAAAGTATAAACATTTACGAACTTTTTAGTCGGTTATACGATTTACGAGCATTTCGTAACTTCCCAGTGGGAATTCACAAACAATTACGAACAATTTTACGAAATATTTTCTTCTGTGATATCAAAGCGTTAGAGATAGACTTGAGATCCTTTGCCCTCTCATACTCAGAAAAAAATGTTTTGTCAAATTAACAAGATAAATTTGTAAAAAGGATGTTCTTCATTACAGAATATGGAAAAGTTTTGTCAAATTGGCGGCCAACTGGATCCCCTATAGCCAACGGCCGCAGGGATTCCACTGGATTTCCAGCAGCCTTTTCTGCTGATTTCCCCTCTGAAAATCCGCGTAAGCTTCCAAGATGTAATTTGACGCTAAATTTTTTCCTAGTGTTCCATGGACGTTTGCGGAACTCTGCATAGGACCGTCTAATAAGAAATGTCCGCGAGTTTCCATGGACTTTTCTCTGATGAATATTTCCACGGCTTTTCTTATGGATTATTAGCGGTATAATCGGCAGTCAGCCCATTGAAAATTTGGAAAAATCCTCTTTATTTCCACGAAATTCTCCGTGGAAATTTCCTTAGAGGCTTCCGTGGTTTAATATTACGGAATTCCACGACTTTTCCAGTGGATTTTTTTTAAATATTTTTCTTCAAAATAATTTCAAAAATTGATTAAAAAATTTGGGAGAAACTTTAATAGAGAATTTCCAGAAAAAAGACATCCACAAATATGGACGATCAGTGCCAATTGGCAGCTTAGAACTTGGAGAGTATTCATCTATCAGATGAACACTCAGTTGTTCTACTTTTGAGTTGAAAATATTGGTACCATATCGTACATTTGAGTATGTCTAGTTCGCAAGAATTATAGCGCTAGGGCGAAAAATAATTGCAGATTTTTCGCATTTACTTCCACGGAGTCTTGGTCGGAAAGATACCAGAAAATATACTCGGAATATTCAATGGAAATTTTGTTTCAATTTCCATGGAATGCTCTCAGATAATTGCAAGAGAATGCTTCGGAATTTTTTTCAAGGAAATCCTCGCGAAAAAAGCTGATAACTCCGCAGAATTCCATGCGGAATATTAGCGTTTATTTCCCCGGAAGCTCACGCGGAAAAATACAAGATAAATTCCATGGATTTTTCCGTTACTGTGAAACTTTGCGCCCGATCGGCTACAGGGTCTTGTTAAGTCTGTCAAAAGGGTGTTTTTCCATATAAAATGCAAGAAAAAGTTTTGGCAAATTGATATATAACATCCTTTTGACAAAATTTCAACAAAATCCATTTGTTCGTTTAACTTTAAAAAGATATACACTAACGGCCAAAACATTAAATACACCCTTCGTAAGCTTAAATACACGTGATTTGGACCGGGAAAACGCTGTAATATCCAGTTCTATTGACTGAAATAGTTTCATATATAAACCTAAGAACAGTTTTAAACAAGATTTGAGAAAATACATGAGCTACAAAATTTATAATTTGAGGATCAGTCAAAAATTACCTTTTTGGAAAAAAATGCAAAAGTAGCCCCACATTCTAAAACTGATCTAATCTTTTAATAATCATTTAATATAAGCTAAATACTATTAGTAAATATTATTAAGAGTCAGAAAAACTGAAAATAATACCGAGGGAATATTTTTGGTACGGATTGTGGTCGGTTTCCGGTGTGATGTTTTCTGAAAGGGGTCTCTTCTTTGAATATTGAAATTTTCAGCCCAAATTCTACTTTTTCATATATTTTTTATTATTTTTGAAATTACTATTTATTATTGTTGCAATTTCATTTCTTTTACTTCATTATTTTATTTAAATAAACATGAATAAAATCATCAAATTCAGTTTTCCTCGAAGAATTTTCCTTTAGCTTTGATAAGCGCCTCACAAATTCGGGGCATCCTGTTGATCAATTTCTCCAAAATGTTAGAAGGAACTCTGCCCACATATCCTGAAGTGTTTCCACCAAGATTGGAACTGATATCGGCGCCTTCTCTCGAACCATCTGGTCTAGAAAATTCCAGAAAACTTCAATGTGGTTACAATTGCATGATTGGGGTGGCTAATGCATGTAGTTTAGGACCCTGCGTTTCTCTTTCTCAAGAAGGTTACCTCTACAAAGCTTTGAGGAATGCTTGGGATCGTTATCCTCTTGAAAAGAAAAACACACGCCCAATAAACCGAATGCATTAGCCACACCAGTCACCCGATTGTAGCCTGATTGCAATTATCTTGGATTTTCTCGACCACAAGGTTCGAGATTAGGTGCGACATCAGTTCCAATCTTGGTGGAAACACTTCAGGATGTGTGGGCAAAGTTCCTTCAGCCATTTTGTAGAAATTGAATTACAGGATGCCTCGAATATGTGAGGCGCTTATCAAAGCTAAAGAAAAATTCTTCAAGGAAAACTGAATTTGATGATTTTATTCATGTTTATTTAAATAAAATAATGAAGTAAAAGAAATGAAATTGCAACAATAATAAATAGTAATTTCAAAAATAATAAAAAATATATGAAAAAGTAGAATTTGGGCTGAAAATTTCAATATTCAAAGAAGAAACCCCTTTCAAAAAAGATCACACCGGAAACCGACCACAATCCGTACCAAAAATATTCCCTCGGTATTATTTTCAGTTTTTCTGACTCTTAATAATATTTACTAATAGTATTTAGCTTATATTAAATGATTATTAAAAGATTAGATCAGTTTTAGAATGTGGGGCTACTTTTGCATTTTTGTCCAAAAAGCTCATTTTTGAATGATCCTCAAATTATAATTTTTTTTAGCCCATGCATTTTCTCAAATCTTGTTTAAAACTGTTCTTAGGTTTATATATGAAACTATTTCAGTCAATAGAACTGGATATTACAGCGTTTTCCCGGTCCAAATCACGTGTATTTAAACTTACGAAGGGTGTATTTAATGTTTTGGCCGTTAGTGTATTTTCCAGAGTAAGTTGACTTTCGCATTATTATCATTTCGCGTTTTCTGATTGGCTCAAGCTTTAAATGATTTAAATTTCTAGCCAATCAGAGAATGGGAACAGATTTTTTAGGATTAAATATTTAATTACATATGGATGGTCCTTAAATCTTTAGTGGAAATTTTTAAATTAGAATAATAACAAGGGACAATAAAAAATTAAAGTATTTTATTTACCTGTACAATAGATCAGCGTTCCTCATTTTTACATGTCCAATTCCACATCCAAGCAGTATGTCCCTCCTTCTACCTAAGTCCTTTGCTTCCTGAAGAAATTATTCTAATATTAGAGTATGGACGAAAAAATTGATATTTGAAAAAAAAATAGAAAGAAAAAAATAATTTTCACAATTATTATTGAAGTTTTTTTTCTCATTTAACGGTCATTTTCCAAACTGCTTTCTTTACGTTTAATTTTATTTAATTTTACCTGGATTGCTTTTAATGTCTTTCTGTCTTTTTTCCGTAATTCGGTTTCGGTGACTTTTAAATTTCATTTCCTGCAAGATATTCTGATATATTTGTTTTTTATAGTTTGTTCCCTTTTAAATTATTGATTTTCTTTTTGCCCTATGACAATTTAAATTGAGAGATAATTGTTTTTATTAATTTCATTTGCAGTATTACATATTTATAATCCAATATAATATTTATAATGTACTTTTATAGATTTATTATTTTATGAAGCATTT
Source organism: Phlebotomus papatasi (assembly GCF_024763615.1). Lineage (NCBI taxonomy): Eukaryota > Metazoa > Arthropoda > Insecta > Diptera > Psychodidae > Phlebotomus > Phlebotomus papatasi. Next base: position 20,107,463 of record NC_077223.1, on the reverse strand, counting down.
TTGAAGCATATATTTTGTATTTTTATTATCATAGTTAGTAGTAATTATTTAAAAAATGTCGCACAAAAATCAAAGTGAATAAAAAAATATTTAGTTAGTTCCTTAACATAAAAAAATTATTTATAAAAAAAGTTGAATTAGAATTTTCTCGAGCACTCAGTAAACGAACGTCTCTTTCCAAAAAAATTCCACGATTATAAATTTTTTTATCTAATATTATTTTTTGCAATGAATTCTTTAAATATTATTATTATTTTGAAAAAAAATCTTCTGAATAATTTGTCTTTATCGCATTAAAAAAATCGTTTAAGTTTCGTAAAAATAATTAGATGTTTTGAAAAAAAGTTTTTATTATTTATTTAATGATTATTTAAATTTTAATCATACGTAATCCATTAAAGTTTAGGATTGTTTGTTCTAATTAAATTAATGTATTATGACATTCCGGAAGAAAATTCTTTTTTAAATTTATTTTAGAGTTGCTAGTGTGTTTTTTTATTTTTTCAGAGGTTTATTGATTTTAGAAAATTGGAACCAGTATACTTTTACTTTATTATTAGAATTTTCTCATTTCTTATATATTTTACTTTGTTTTTTCTTTTATTTAATGAGACGGAAAAATATTAAAAATTAATATTGAGACATTTACTTAGATGGTCTCGATGTTTGATATGGCGAGCTGCGGTATCTTTCACGACTAGCGTGAGCATGATGATGTTTTGATGAAGATTCTTCGTGTCCACGTGAAGATGGATATCCAGCGCTGCTTTTCCAGGATGGCCGAGCTGCTGATCCACTTGATTTCACTGCATTTTGGCATTTTATTAAATTTAATTGGGTCTTTAGTTAACTCTTTTGTTTAATATCAATTCACAGATATATTTATAAAAATAATTTAATTGCATCATTTCCGTTTCAATAATTGTCTTTCTTTTTTAAATACTGATATCTGAAATATCACTTTTTGTCAATTCTTTTTTTAAATTTTTTTTTCCTTCAAAATTGCGCGATTTTTTTTGTTATTTTTTCTTTGAGGATTGCTTGTTCCTAAAGAAGAATTTATTTTAAATAATTAATGTGGTCATTCTTACCTGGATAGGTTGGAGATCCTCTGTAGTATTCACGCCTGTATTCTGGTGCATCGTATTCAGGGATTTCGTAGCGAGTTCGCGATGGTACTGAAGCATGGTGGCTGTAGGAATAACTCTCATACGGTGGATCCTCAAAGATAGGAGCCTCTTCGTACTGCCGGGCGCTCGTTGGAGGAGGTCTAGTGGAAGAAGAAGTCCCTAAAGATAACTTTTGTCCTATTAAAAATTATGGCAAAATCAAGCTGTACACTGAGAAAAAAAACGGGGGTGCGATTAACTTGTTTTCCTCATAAATTTAACACTTTTTAAGTGTAAAAATATATCAACATTTTTTTAATGTTAATTTTACACCTTTTTAAGGGTAAAATTAACATGAAAAAGGGTAACTTTAACCCCCAATATACCTAAAAAGCATAATATTTACACCGATTTCGGATCAATAATGCAGGGTAAAATTAACATTTCCAGAATGTCATTTTATGTTTATCGGTGTTCATACAGTGAGAGAAATCCGAAAAAGTTCAAATAACATTCCGGAAATGTTGACCCTGCAGTATTGATCCGAAATCGGTGTAAATATTATTCTTTTTAGGTGTAATAGGGGTTAAAGTTACCCTTTTCATGTTAATTTTACCCTTAAAAAGGTGTAAAATTACCATTACAAAATTTTGATATATTTTTACACTTAAAAAGTGTTAAATTTCTGAGGAAAAAATGTTAATCGCATCCTCTTTTTTTTCTCAGCGAAGTAATTACTCCAATATTTCACTGACTAGGGTTTTCTTAGGTCAAGCAAGTACTTTCAAGTACTTTCGCATCATTTATCGTTTACAGATTTACAATCGATTTAAACCATTTCATAAATTACTCAAAAGATCGCCTAAAATAGCTGAGGAGTAACACAATTGATTTTTTTTTATAAAAATCATTAATTCGTTCACAACCAATTCATTACCGGTCCAGAACCGATTAGAACCAGTTTACTTTTATTGGAAATTCCAAGACCTTTCCAACGAGCCAAAATATGATAACATTCGGTTGAGAAATAAGTTCTCTTGAGCTTTTTTTATCTTTGACCTTGAAAAACCGTTATTATTAGGAATGATTAACGATATTTTTGTATAAGGACGAAATGTCTGCCTGTCTTCCAAATTTCGGCATTGTTGCATGCAAGCGCCAAAGTCTCAAGTTTGAAATGTAATAACTTTAATAGAAATTGATTTTTTTCATTCCTTCTACTTAAGGAGTGTTGCTTAGAACCTTGTAGACAATTTATCGTCTTTATTTTCTCTAAAATCATTCTTAATACATTTTAAAATGAATAAAAATGTAGACATAGCTTTGGTGCCCTATTTCGGCCACCTTCATTCTCATAGTTCTTTGCCCTTCAGGAATTCTTCCAATGCCTTTTTCACGTCATCTCGTTTGTCGAAGCTACATTTTTTTGTTATTCTTTTGCATTGTATAATCTCTAGAGTATCTAAGAACTAAAAATTCATGGAAATTCGAGGAACAAAAAAGGTGCCCGGAATTGCAAGCTGGCCGGAATTTGGCACACTTACCCTATGGCCGCTTTAAAATTAGATTTTTGACCTCTTATATTTCGGGTCAGAGGAGTCTGAGGGGATTAATTTTTTTTTTAAATTGAAAGGTCTTAGGCCAAGCTATAACACGCTCAAATTTGAGAAATATCCATACCATAGGGGTTGGGTTTCTGAGAAAACGAAATTTGGGGCTGTTGCAAAATAGCGGCAGAGGATTTGGGGATGGATTTGACATCATCTACTTCTAGCTGCCCATCGACATTTAAGCTTTGTCGAAAACCGCTTTTCGATATCTCATTCCGTTCTCTCTGCAGAAATACTTATACGACGGACGGCCATACGGATCTGATGAGGTCGAATTTCACGTAGAACCACAAAAGCTCAGATTGCAAAGAATCCTAGCTAAAATTATCGGTTCATAATTGGCTTATTACCGATTCATAACCGATTGGAACCGGTTTAGACTTGTTAGAAATACCAAAACCTTTCTAACCTTTTTAACCTTTGACCTTGAAAAATCATTATTAGGATTGGTTCCGCATAAGAAACCTCTAAAATCATATTCAAATTGGGGGGAGGGTAGAGGAGAGCTGGAAGCTCGATCCTATTAATGGTCCTTTGGTCAATTTATAGGGGAGGGTCCCTCAAAAGTCATATGTCACTATCTCTAACCGTTTGGCCTCTGGATCTGTCAAAGGTCCTACGAATCAGAAGGATAGACAAACATCATGAATGGAGGAAATTTTAGGTCAAAATATCGAAGGATTAAAAATTTGCACCTGTGAACTTCGAGCGGTAAACATATACGGGGTTAATAAAAATAAAAATTTGAAGGTCAAAGCGGTCAAATCTAAACTTTTTGATCTGTTAAAAGGATTTAAAAAAAAATGGGAAATAATCAAAAATAAAATCAAAAGAGAATGTTTAAGAAATATTTTGACTGTTTTCACTCACCCATAGCTCTCTTCCATGGCTGTTCTTGCCCTGTCCAGGATTGACATGATCTTCTGTTTGGCCGGCATTACGGTCCGTCCAGTAGCTGGAGATCGTGGTGGTGGTGCTGGAACCGGAGCAGCACGATAGTAAGTGGGAACTGGTGGTGGCCTTGGTGGCGGAATCACCCTGGGTTCAGCCACTTCTATATCTATCCCTGAATTATTGTCCGAAAGCATCTCACGGATCTGCTCACGCCTAATGTTGTCATTGCTGTCGGGAATGAGATACTTCCTGACTTCTGCCAGGGCATATGCAATCCTGGCATGAGCTTCAGCTGGTGGTGCCAGAGCAGAAATTTCCACATGAAGATCATCATTTAGATGGGCATATTTTGGCTCTAGAGATGCCCTAAGTTCCTCCTCACGTTTGCGATCCTTCATTGATCCCCGTCCAAGAACAGCCATCTTACACATTGTCTCCTCCTGCAGACGTTTCATGGAATTCCCCTTTGGTCCCAGTAACTTTCCCACAAAATTGAACTGGAACACCAACATGCAGAGTTGAGCAGGAAATTAACCCACAAGATCGCCAGAAGACAATCTATTATTACTCACCTTTGGATGCTCCTTTACTGGCACCAAAACTTTAACATTTACACGAATCTGCTTTTCACGATAGATGTCCACATAGCGATTCTCTCGGGGTGGTATTTTTCCACTTTGCTGTACTCTCTGGATTTCTGTTTAAGTCCCAAAATGGATGGGGGAAAGACATGAGAGAGAGGAAAATAAGCAATCCTTAGAGAAAAATCACACCAAATGTATATATTTGTGCTTGGTGACCGCATAACAAAGGCAAATAAATGCATTGTCAAGGCATATAAATAAAATATCGCTACAAGGTGACCAGTGAACAATTTATGAGATCCATATACTACTTGAAAAATACCATGGAATAGAAGAAAAATACACCAATTCTTCTACAGCAATATACTATCCTTGCCCCTATACCCTTCGACCCATCCTGAAAGCGAAAACGAATAAAACTTCACTTAAATAAATCATTTAAGGGAGGTATAGGATATATTTTATCGAGATGAAGTTACAGCATTACCTGGGCAAGAATTTTTTAGCTATATGGAGTTAATAAAGGAATTCCTTAATTGTATTAATTTCTTTATTGCTTGTTCGTTCGTTTGCTATAGTTTTTAACAGGAGCATGACGTTTCCTAAGTTTCCCATATGTTTCTAGCGCGCCAAAAAAACTTTTGAGTTTATTAGCTGTTTCCTGTCATTGTAGAATGAATTAGCAAATAATACTAATACAAAATAAAAGCCAATTTAATAACGAAAAGGCAACCGAAAACCCCAAATTGGCAACCTAAGTAGTTTTGCAGATATCTCGTGAAATGTGTACGAAAACGGGACAAAATTTACACTAAAAGTGGTTGCATGTTTTAAAGCATTTTTTAGCTTTTAATGTGCTTCTTCCTTTACTGAGTTCTGTGTTGAAGAGTTTTTATGAACCGATACATTTTCTAATTTTGACCTTGAAAAACCATTAATTAGGAATGATTCAACGATATTTTCATATATAGACGAAATGTCCGCTTTGGTAATCTCTAAAATATATCGACGGCACCATTCCATACTATGCTAAGTCGACTTAGTCTTTTATTACTCCGAGAGATATGTTATTCCTGGGACCGAGATCTACAACTGGTGAAAATTTGGTGGTCATCCGACGTCCGGGTAATGAGATATTCCATTTTTTCGAAAAAAAATTACACAGGCAGCATAAGAAATCGACAACTTTAAATGGCTCTCCTGGAATGTTGTCATTCTGAGATAGCATAGTATGGAATGGAAGCGTCGATATTCAAAAATAAAAAAGGGGTGGCAAAGTGTCGCAGGCTTTGCGAAATGCTCGAACTCGTGACTTAGTTGCTATACCTCAAAAGTACTTTCGCATCATTTAACGTTTACCGGTTCTCAACCAATTTGAACCAATTAATAAATCTATCAAAAGATCCCCCAAAATAGTTTTAAGAGCAATAGGATTGATTTTCAGATAAACATTTTTTATCGGTTATGAACCGGTTCATTACCGATTCAAAACCGATTGGAACCGGTTTAGTTTTGTCGGAAATTCCAAGACCTTTCCAACGACCCTAAACATGACCCCATTTGCTTGATAAATGCGCACTCAAGTGTCTTTTTAACATTTGACCTTGAAAAACCGTTATTAGGAATGATTCAACGGTATTTTCGTATATAGACGAAATGTTCGCCTGGATGATCTCTAGAACATATCCAAAAATGAAAAAATCGCACGACGCGTTTTCGACAATCCAAAAAAAACGTAGTTTTGGAGGGGAAGGGGAGAGGCATTTTAACGATCCTTTGGTTTACTTATTGGGGGGATCCTTCAAAGGTCCCAAGTCTCTATCTCTAACCGTTTGGCCTCTAAAGCTGATGACAGACGGACAAACAGCGTGACGCCATTTCTCAGAAAACATTTGAAACGTGAAGATTTGTTAAGAAAAGTGGTCTCCGGGGGGTGGAAGGTGGAAATCTCACTCCGTAGAGTTCGAGCAGTAAAAAAGTATCGCATTATATGCATCTTCGAGCAATACTAAAAAAAAACATTGTCTTGGAATGGAAGGGAGGGGTGAGGGAAAAATGAAGAGGATGTTAACGGTCCTTGAGTCGACTTATTGGGGTGTTCCCGAAAGTCCTATATATTTATCTCTAACCATTTGGCTTCTACAGCTATTTTTCGCATGAAACTAAAGGAAGCTTGGCCTAGCCTTAATTTAATTAAGGCCAAAATTGTTTTGTATATCTAAATCACACCAAGTTAAATCCCAAGCTTCGTAAAAAAATCGTAAAAGTTGTGAAGATAATGTGAATAAATCATGTTTCCGATTTCTCTTCATTGCTTTTCTTCAATGTTCTTTATGTTGCTCGCATGAAGTTTAGCTTAATGTAAAAATCATCCTATTTGGGGCTGTTTCATTCCATTTTTGACAGAAAAGCACCGTGTAGGACAATTTTTTGCATGAATATCGAGTTTCAGGACTACGTAGCTCTGAATCGAGACTTTCTTTTTTTAACGAATTGTTCTGCATTGTGTTTCAGAGATCATTTACAAAAGACCTCAATATAATGTGATTTATTATTTACTGAAACCGAATTTACAATTTTTTGATAAATGCCAATATCTTGAAAAAAATCTTTTCGCGAAAGAGCAAGCTCAATTTCCATTGAAAGGGGTTTAAATTAGTTTTGATTGTTAAATAATTTACAGCTATTGTAATGCTGCAGATTAATGATTATATTCACACGACCTTAATCTGATTCAAAGTTTCACACTATTATATTTTTACTCAAGCTTTTTTTTTACAGAAGAATGCCTTCCTTAATCGTATAGAACCATTAGATCTCACGATCATAAATCATATATTACGTGTCCTTATTTTTCAATCGACCGAATGGACATAAGAATGTGCAAATGTTTATATTAATTTTTCTGAGAATATTTATCTTTGAAAGTTTCGGCTTAGGGTAAGTGTGCCAAATTTCGGCATAGTTGCATGCAAGCGTCAAAGTCTCAAGTTTGAAATGTAATATTTTAAATACAAATTGATTTTTTTTTATTCTTTCTTTTGTAAGAGTGTTGCTTGGAACCTTGTAAAGAGTTTACCGCCTTTATTTACTCTAAAATCATTCTTAATACATTTTAAAATGAATAAAAATATAGACAGAGCTTTGGTGCCCTATTTCGGCCACCTTCATTCTCATAGTTTCTTGTCATTTGAGAATTCTTCCAATATCTTTTTCACGTCATCTCGTTTGTCAAAGCTACATTTTTTGTTATTCTTTTGCATTGTATAATCTCTAGAGTACGTAAAATCTAAAAGTTCATGGAAATTCGAGGAACAAAAAAGGTGGCCGAAATTGCAATCTCGCCGGAATTTGGCACACTTACCCTATATGGATCACTCTTTGATGTTTAATTGACAAAAAATCACAATGTTTATATTACTTTGAATAGGAATGTACATCTTGCGAAATTCAAATCGGCATAAGATCATATAATTCTAAAATTAGATATCTGATAAAAGACAAAGAAGATCGAAGGGAGAGCAATCATATAAATATCATGTATCAATAGAAAGAAGAAAGAATAAAGTGGACATCGAAAGAAGAAAGACGTCTTCTTTATTTCCAAATACTGATTTCCCCGCTCGGAAATCATGATTATTTGTAAGAAATCATTGGCCACTTAACACGAATAAAGCGAATTTGCAGTGAACGAATCATAGGTGCTGTAAGCTAACACAAACTTACCACTAGCTGTTCCGAGAAATGTCAATTCTTATCGGTTTTACCGAGAGATAAGGCAAATATGGGAAACTGACGATGCTGCTCAGAAATTACGTCGCAATGATTCAGTCCTCGTTGAAAACATCAACTACATTTGTTTCTTTTTTCACATTGTATTCTCTTCAAAAAAGTTATTACTTTTAAGTGTCTTTAGTGTTCTATCGTTACTTTTTGGTATTAGAGCACTGAGGAGTATATTTGGGTAACTTTAGTAAGTGAAAATCATAATATTATCTTGCCTGATTGTTATAAACATTGCTGTTATTGTTTTTTCACCTCAAATATAGATTCAGAATCTGATTCTTCAGGGTTCCAGGAATTCCAAATATTGCTTTTACTCGCAAATTATAAACAAAGAAAGTTAGCGGGAGAGAGTGAGGTAGTTTTAATTTACTAATCGCAATTAACAGTAATTCCAAATTATATTTTGCAGACCTGAAAAAAAATCTAAGGATATGGTTCGCATAAAAAATACCGCACGGAAGTCCACGTCATGGGTAGCTCCTCAGCTTATCACTAAAACACGGAGATCTAAGAAACCACCCACACCATCCCCTGTGAAGAGGCGCTATCGTTATCGACCGGGAACCGTAGCCCTACGGGAAATTCGTCGATATCAAAAGACTACCAATCTTTTAATTCGAAAACAGCCCTTCCAGCGGCTTATTCGTGAAATTGCACAACAATTCAAGATGAATTTACGTTTTCAAGCATCAACTGTTGCAGCTCTTCAAGAAGCCTGTGAAGCCTATTTAGTAGGTTTGTTTGATGATACAAATTTGTGCGCAATTCACGCTAAAAGGGTTACAATTATGCCCAAAGACATGCAATTAGCGCTGAGAATTCGTGGTGAAAACCGATAAAAATTTATTACTGTCAGCGAAATCACAATAAGACATTCTTTTACTTATGAAGTTTAATAACCAGCGCGATTAAGACGGCTGTGGACGCAGAAAATACTTATAATTTGAAGTGTATTAAGTAATGTATTTGAAAAAGGAATTAGACAAATAAAATCTCTATGAACTAACTAGAAAGTGTTAAGTTCAAATAAACTTAAGTTGACTGATCTTCTTTCAGGAATAATCAAAGTGCTTTGGAATTCATGCAAAATCGATAGTGAGTTGAATTTTAAGGACAATTTTTTTTATATATCGAATGAAGTTGATTAATAGAATTCTGCACAAAAATAATTTTTTTCTTATCTTTTTAAATTACTTATTCGACTCATTAAAACAGCCAATATAAAACTAATCTTTATTTAATATTCATTGGAATCATTGGAAGATGTAATGAGGCTGCACTATTCATGACTAAATTTACCAATTTACAAAATCGTGCTTAAATCCTCAAATGGTTAAGAATTTTTTGTTGGTTTTGCAATGTCCAAGGCCGAACAATTCTAGTAAGCGCAATTCGAGAAGTGATTAGGAACGGTTTGAATTTGTTAAAAACAATTCTTGAAACCCTGTAAAGATTTGAACAACACTGAGAAAAAAAAGAGGGTGCGATTACCTTTTTTCCTCATAACTTTAACACTTTTTAGGAGTAAAAATATATCAACATTTTTATTGTTAATTTTACACCTTTTTAAGGATAAAATTAACATGAAAAAGGGTAACTTTAACCCCCAATACACCTAAAAAGGGTAATATTTACACAGATTTTGGATCAATACTGCAGGCTAAAATTAACATTTCCGGAATGTTATTTTAACTTTTTCGGATTTCTCTCAGTGAAGTTCTAAGTATATACGGAGAGAAGGTTGAGCGTACACTCAGTCCCGGCATTAAGTACTTCGGGATTATGCACCTGACGGAATTATGCACATACAATTATGCAAGTTTGCCTACCATTGGGAGTCAATTTATGAAAGCATTTTAGAAATACGCCTGAATGTATACTATGTTGCGACATGGGAAATTTGAAAACATTTTGCTACTTTTTCAGAATAAAACTTTAATTTCTTTTATTAAGGTAAATGTTCTAAATATTCTAACCATTTATTGAAGAACTCTGGCCAAAAAGTACTGTTTGTTAATGCATTTCTATTAAACAGTTGAATCTTTTTGTTTGAACTACTTTTACTCCGTGCGAAATTCGTTCTACGGCCGATTTATTCAAAAGAAATCCCCTGCGAGTATGCAAATTTTCTCGATGCGTAATGCCATTTCGCGCGTTTTTTTTCGGTCAAAAAAATGTGCATAATGAGCCCGATCACAAGTAGATTTTGATTCTCCAATAGTGTCTTGGATAAAAGGTAAATGGAACTCTATTTGCACAAAAAGTCGTTGAAGTTCGAAGAATTTAAATTCAATTTAGAATTTTCATACTAAATTTTCGAACAAGTTGGGGAAAATTTATCAAATATCACACTAAAAAGCTCGCAAAAGAGTTACTCAGTGATTATGAAGTGATTAAATACTGGGGCGAGAACAGTAAACGTCGTTGTTCAGTTTTTTTCCTCACAACAATGTGAAGACCGTCACATTTTGACACTTGAGCACTTCGAAATTCGAACAAGATGTAACTTCCGCCACCTTGCGAAAGTATTAAGAAGTAAGAAAGTCTCTTTTTTGGATCTTCAAATAGATTTTCGAATTTTTCAAGATCTACTTCTGTACGGAAAGAATACCGGGATTGAGTGTACCAGGACAGAAAATGAGTGTTGTTACAACTAAAATCCATCATTCAAATCAACCAACCGTCAGGTGAGGCTTGGTATTACGCTCGAGGTTTGTGTGAGGCTTGCTTTAACCATTATTGAGCGTATACAAAAGCCTTGACGTGGAAATTGTATTTTTTGCCATTTTCTTCATTACTTGTATAGTCCTACATGTTACTTTCTGTATCCTGGGCATGAACCAATAAACTTATTATTACTTATTTTGTGAGTTACGTGATTTTTTGTGATTGAAAGATAAATATATATATATTACTTAGGGGAGACTAGGGCAAAAAATCACAAAACGGATATTTTATTTTTTTACTTTTTTACAAGCTACTCGAGCGCTTCAAAAATTTCTAATTAGCGCAGTTTTATAGGAAATTTACCGCTGTACAACTTTCTGAAAGTAATTTTGCTCTATTTAGTAAGGAAATATGTTTATCGGACCGCTTTCTAAAAGGTAATTTTGTGACTATTCTCAAAAATGCTAAGGCAAATAGTACCAGACATTGGGTATTATCATATTTTGATACGCTTCATTACGGGCTTCCGTAAATTTGAAAAAATACCTATAGAGGACATATTTTCATAGAAAATTTATTCATCTACATCTTTGTAAAACACCGTTTTCCCTGCGAGAAAAGTTAGAAAACGAGAAAAGTGCTTTTCAACTATTTTAGAAAACAACACACAAGACTGCAAATCGTTTGACCAATGCAAATAACAAGCGGCGAGACATGATAATGACGTTTCTTTTCGCCGTGAGACATCAAAAATTGCTTCGGTTTTTGTTACTTTTTGCTCTATACCTTTTGTTACTTTTTACCCCAAGTGGCCATTTTTAATAAAAGGATTTCTGGAAAAAAAAAACTTTTGTGAAATTCTAAAATAGATAGCGGATTCGTATTCAAAATTCCAAATTATTTAGAAAATATTCACCAGTGCATCAATTTTGGAAAATAAATAGGTAATAATTGTTATCTTTTGCAAGGAAAATATTTCAAAAATAGGGGTAAAAATTTCGATATTTTTTATTTTCTAAATTCCTTGTTCGATTTCTAAGAAACTTACTACATTGAAGAAGGTCTATGGAGGCTATTTATAGAAAAAAATGAGCCAGTATTTTTTTTACCTTGGAAAATATTGAATTTTGAATTTTTCGATTTGTGACTTTTTGCCCCAGTCTCTCCTACTGTTTTGTTTACTTTCTCATTTTTTCAATTTGTTTATGATTTCTTTTTTCTTTACTTTTAATAACCTCTTTAATTTAATTTAAGTTTTGATTCTTTTTCTTTGAACTCCAGGACATTTATTGCGAGACCTTCACATATTGTGCATACATTTTCACTAAACATTCCTAAGCACTTTTCTATTTGATTAAATGGTCTTATAATTCGTTGTGGAAACGGAATCGACAAGCACTGGTCATACCTCTGGGGAATTGACTACATATTCTATGAATCTTTCATAAGAAAACCATCTCGACTGAAGTATATCCCTAAAACAAAAATTTGAGCATACATATACTTCAGCCGAGATGAAATTTTACATTGAAATTGATGAACAGTGAAGTGCCGCACTGAAACTTGTTTTAGTGAAGTGCTCATATGATACTCATGAGTGTTCATGGAATACTCGCGAATATTTAAGGAACACTTACAAGTGTACATGCTGTACATGGGACACTCATGATCCGAAGTGTTCATGTAATACTCGTGAGTGTTTATGGAATGCTCGATTAACACTTAATTGAGCGTTGACGTTAGTTTCATCATAAAAGTAAATGGGAGTTTAGCTAAGCCTTAGTGCGACTTTTCAAAACACTCATTAAAAAAAGAATTTTGTTTCAACACTCAATGTTGGGATTGAGTGTATTATCAAGTCTTATTTCGGGATTTAACAAGTATTTATTTAAAGACTTTCTCTCAGTATAAATTCATAACGAATTGTTAACAATTTCCTATTACTCATACGATATCTTGTCATCTGAGAAGTTATCTATGAATTGTTTCAAATTCATTGTAAACCGATAAAAAAGAGCTAAAGTGGATGAAAATGAATTTAATGCTTATTTCGATTGAATTGTTTATAATCTGAATTGATTTCGAGAGTTTTGCAAAGCTAGAACGCCTTGCCATCCTTTTCTTTAATTATTCTAAATTTCCAAAGTGAATAAATACTTGATTTTCTGTAAGATCTAACAGCTTTGTTTATGTTTATCTTTTCCCTCTCAGACTTTTCCCATCTTTTCATCTTGCAAGATACCCATATTTTACCTTTAACCTTGCGGGTGGGGCTTGGAAAATATCTAATAAAGACCTTTTTCACTAACAGTGTGACCTCAACAAAACACTTTGAACATCCACGTGGAAAACGTCTGACCACAAGTGGGTAGGTAAGGCAAGTAAAATGGGGATGAAAAAGTTCCTCCTGGTGGAGCACTGAGAGAGAAAATGCGAAGGATGTCGGTATAAGATTGTACAAGTTGTGTGAAAAAGCTTGTATGCCAATTAACTCGAATGCTTTTCTTCTCATTTCATTTAACATACATATACATATATATGCAAGCAAGAAAACTTTGTCTTTCCTTCATCACACCAGTTGGAAAACTTTCACTCAAATTTCAACCATAGAAAAGTAGTTGTTAAAATTTTATGTATGTCTCATATACGAAGAGAAAATAAATCTTTCACTATCTCTACCATTCGTTCTATTCTCTTCTCTCTTCCATCAACTTTTAAAGCATCAGTTCCACAAATTACGTATATTATACTAGAATGAAGCAGTTTTGTACGAGATACATGAATTGTTATATAATTCTGTGGGTGAGAAAATAAATCTCCGTTGAGCCATACGTATTCCTTTTTTTTTGGTAAACGAAAGGATTTGAAATAGAAAATCCACTCATCTCTTCTTCGTGTTACATTTTTCCTATCGGGGAAAAATATTAAATAACACTCAATAACTCCGAATAGCTCATAGAGGAATTTGGTCTTCTCCTTTGAAGCGGGATTTCGAAACTTGCATTAATATTTTTTTTATTGCGCGTTTAATGTGTAAAATAATGTAGAATAAAGTTCATAGGATACAATTGCAACAGCTTTTGCCTTGGAATATTTCGTGGACTAAGGGGATTCAATCCCAGGACACTTGATTTATAAAGACACGGCTCTACACAGCTTAGGGGAAACGTAAAAAAAGATAGAAAAGATCGTAGTGTTTACAACTGCCTCGTGTTTACTACTGCCCCAGTTTCCCCTGAATATTTTGTGCCTGTATTATCTTTCTGTATCTTCTGTAATACTTATGTATTCTTCAATCTCATCCTTACACTTTTTTAAAATTTGTGCCATTGGATTCTCCTTTTGTTTTCTTTTTCTATTGCTTAGTTCAAATAATTTACGAGAATACTTATTTATTTCGATTTCATTTTGTTTTTGCACCTGGAATCTAGGCAAACCCGTTTTTCTCATTTTTTTGGTACTTAGGGTATTTAAGTGTACCAAAGGTACCAAATTTCGGCCGGCTTGCAATTTCGGTCACTTCTTTTGCTCCTAAAATTTCTATGAATTTTTAGTTTTTGTATATTCTAGAGATTATACAATGCAAAAAACAACGAAAAATATGTCGCTTCGTCGAACGAGATAATGTGAGAGCGACTTTGGAAAAATTCCCAAAGGGCATGGGATTATGAGAAACAAGGTGGTCGAAATATGCCACCAAACCTATGTATACTATTTTTATTAATATTAAAATGTATTAAGAGTGATTTTAGAGAAAACAAAGACGATAAATTATCTACAAGATACCAAGCAAAACTCCATAAAAACAAATTAACAAAAATTCAATTTGTAAATAAAATATTACATTGCAAACTTAAGATTTTAGCACTTGCATGCAGTTATGTCGAAATTTGGTACACTTCCCCTAGGTGCCTGTATAGAATTTCCATTGATTGGAGATCTCTTAAAAATAAGAGACAAAAGACGGTTGGATTTTGAATATGCATGGAGGGAGAGAGAAGGAGGAAAAAGTGGTGAATAAGATCAGCTGGAAAGAAAGTAGGGGAATGAGCGGGAACCAGTCTAAAAGTTACGTAAGACTTGATTTTTGCAAAGAGACGTGAGGAGAAAAGTTATTAGTTTATTTAGTGAATTTTTTATACAAATATTAAATTAAAATTACTTAAAACTACGGTGACGTATAGTTAAACTGTGTTCAGACTTTATCAGAGGAGAATACCAGTGGAAATAAAAGTGGTGAAGGTGAAAACTGTGTTTTTCTGCTGTGGTGCACTTGGTGAAGGGCATTTGGCGGTCATCGAGGAAAATTCTTCTGGAAAAGCCAGCCGCCTACGTTCCGGATCACTTGAATACATTTACTAAAGGAATATATATTTCCAGGTAAACTGGGCAGGAAGAAGAGGGTATTAAATATCACAGAATCCTATCACAGAGAGTTTATTGTTTACCGCAGGTACGTGAATATCACAAACGGTAGAAGGAAGCCCAAGAAACACACAGTCCCTGACAGATTTATAACACCACAATATATTTATAGGTAATTCTCCACAGTGCCTATAACTCCGATTCTGCTGAACCAACTTCGTTCTTCAATGAGAACAAGTTGAAGACATTTAAATGGCCGCAAATTCTCTAGAAGTAATAAAGTTGGTAAAACAGGCACCAGAGGCGCTGTAGCTTCATGTGTCAGAACTGTCAGAACACATGGAAATTTTGCATTTTTTAGCGACTTTTACCAAATATTTCTCAAAAATAAATTAGGGGTGACATAATAACTTATTTTCGATACTATCGACTATCGATTCTGGGAAATTTAAACGATAGCAGGACTTCCTGCTGTAACTAATACAGATATTTATAAACAGTCACGTCATTTTAAGAATGTCACAATGAATGGCCCAACAATGCGTAAAAAGGTGACATTCACTTAATCTACGAGATAGGGGAAACTGGGGCACCACCAAACACGGGGTACCACCAAAACTGCGATTTTTTAATCGGATATTCGACTTCAGAGGATAAGATCTATAGGAATTTATAGGCGCTAGGGATGCTTGTCCACGGAAGGAATGGTCAAGATAGTCCAACTAGTTTAGAAATAAAAATTAGTGTTTGGTGGTACCCCATGTTTGGTGGTGCCCCAGATTCTCCTATAGATTTATCGACACTGTCGATTCAATAGTGTCGAAAAGTTATCATTCCACCCCAGTTTTATCAGAATTATTTCAGTAATTTCTAAATCAGTCTATTAATTCGTTCATCTTCGTTCATTTCTAAAAAGGTTTGACCTCGCAATCAGCAGAATATTCCAGTAAGATATTGTATAGAAACTTTGCTACAACATTTGCTCAACTCTGAGCCATGTTATGACATTGGTGTTAAAATCACTTTGAAAAGTTTTGAAAATTGTAATTGAA
The DNA here is from genome assembly GCF_024763615.1 of Phlebotomus papatasi. Lineage (NCBI taxonomy): Eukaryota > Metazoa > Arthropoda > Insecta > Diptera > Psychodidae > Phlebotomus > Phlebotomus papatasi. The sequence continues at coordinate 20,091,396 of NC_077223.1, read as the reverse complement.
TTAGTTCAATGTTTATTCTTAGAAGAAAATTAATTAAAATTTTCATTCTTATAATTAGGAATATGTTTAATAATTTTGAGTAAAATTAATTAGATTGTTACTGAAGGAGGTTATTACAAATTCGTTTATATCTATTGACGGATTATTCAATAGAACTTCATTTTTCTTGAAACTTGAGACTTGGAAAAAATTGAACTTATATGGCTCAATATATGAGGCACGAAACCAGGATTAAATACATCATTATCTTTTTTTGCTGAGTTGTAATTGAGAAAAGTTCTACTAAATTTTCAAGCTCTTCACCATCCTCATCGAATCTATGATGCCAATATTAATATTTATCTCATAAAGTTTCACTCATGCTTAAAATGACGAAAAATAAACAAATAGAAGGAAGAGAAATCAATATTGTACATCCTACAACATTTTTTTGCTTTTCATAACCCTTGGCTAAAATTTATAAACTGAAAAATTTTTTATCCTCATTTATTTATTTGAGGGTTTGAGTGTATGTTCATTTGGTAATGGACCCGAAGACTAAAATTGTTGGAGAAATATTCATACAATTTTGGGAGACCTCATCCAATGCTTAAATACCCTCTGGCCAAATACTTCATGTATATATATATTTCTCTCCATCTGTTTTTCCTACTGGACACAGACTTTTTGTTTCCACCCTCCATATATATATATTTACTAAAAGCACTTCAAGCTGTAACTGTGGGCAAGGAATTTACCCCTAGACTCTTTTTATTGAGTGTATTTGAGAGTGGAATGAAAGTTAATTTTCCCATTATTGAAATAAAATAAACAACCTATGCTATGGATGAATAGATAGTACAGAATCTGGGAAAGAAGACTTTGCGGAATGCTGAAAATCCCAATATGCTTTGACCAGAATATTTCGTATTAATATTTTTTAAATAAATTGGTTTTAGAAAGTAAATCATAGGGCTTAGCATATCCTACAATTCGTGGTACAAATATTTCAGATATGCAAAATTCAGGACCAAAATAGGCCGGATACGAAATGTATTTATTCTTTCCGTACAGAAGTAGATCTTGAAGAATTCGAAAATCTATTTGAAGATCCAAAAAAGAGACTTTCTTACTTCTTAATACTTTCGCAAGGTGGCGGAAGTTACATCCTGTTCGAATTTCGAAGGGCTCAAGTGTCAAAATGCGACGGTCTTCACATTGTTGTGAGGAAAAAAACTGAGCAACGACGTTTACTGTTCTCGCCCCAGTATTTAATCACTCCATAATCACTGAGTAACTCTTTTGCAAGCTTTTTATTGTGATATTTGATAAATTTTCCCCAACTTGTTCGAAAATTTAGTATGAAAATTCGAAATTGAATTTGAATTCTTCGAACTTCAACGACTTTTTGTGCAAATAGAGTTCCATTTACCTTTTATCCAAGACACTATTGGAGAATCAAAATCTACTTGTGATCGGACCCATTAAGTACTAATAAATTCGGGTATGATATCTCAGTTTCCGAAATTCACCGAAAATCAAAATCTCATGTTAATCATGCGGAACCGTTTACTGGTTCCTGATCATTCAATTCCGTATCAACCTTGATTATAACTATGATATTTAGCTATGAACTAAACCATTTATCTCATACAACACACCATTTTTCTCTAATCTTAGACACTTTCTCCTTTTTTAAAACTTTAATGACGAGTTAGTAATCTATCGGTAAAGACGTCTACATATTGGGAACAATTTCTGTGAAAAATTTCCTTTTTGAAAGAAATTGGATGCAATGTCCCTGTAGCCGATTGGCCACAAAGTTTCACTTTAGAAGAAAAATCCGTGGAATTTATCCTCTATTTTTCGGCGTGAGCCTCAGTGGAAAAAACATGTTATCATCTTTCCTTCGTATAGACATCCTCGAAAAAATCTGAGATATTTTTTCTAATATATTGAAGGACATTCCTTGAAAATTGAATAAAATTTCCTTTAAATGGACTCCATCTCTATGGAAGTGAATGCTAAAATTCTGCGTGTTTTTTTTTCACCCAAACGCTATAATTTTTGCGAGCAACATGTACTCAAATAGATGATACGGTATCAATATTTTCAAGACAAAAGCAGAACAACTGAGTAGTTGTCTGATAGATGAATACTCTCCAAGTTCAAAGTTGCCAATTTGCACTGAACCTCCATTAGGGTAAATTAAGCTAATTCAAAACCTGCTCTGAATGGAAATTTTTCGCTACTCCAAATGGAAACGTCATTGTTTTCATGATAAATACAGTACTAAATTATTATATTTATATATTTTCTATACCACAGTTTCATTATTTAGTTAATTTTGCTCCAAATAAAGCGAAAATCCATTCATATTCACAAATTTTAATTTGTTCATTTCTCAGAAAAATTAAAAGTGTACCTTTTCACCATACAATTTTTCATCGATCGACCATGTTTTCCAATGAAAAGCACAATGAGGTGACTGTTGTTTATTCGTTTTGTTTAACATTTAAGAAATATTTCTGGCTAATTTTAGTTAAATTAAGTGCTAATCTTCATTGTTGTCTTTCAAATGAAATAATTACTTATTTCCGTGAACAAAAAGGGTTTTTCTGAATTGTGTACAAATACTTCAATAGGAAACCCCGGAAATATGATTTTTTGGAGAGATTTTCTTATTGTATCAGATGGGAAAGGAGAAAAGACCAGGAATAAGAACAAATCCTGCATTCAAGAGCAACTCAACAAGGTTTTTGAAGCTTTTCGTCGCGGTTTCACTTACTATTTGTTTCCAATTAGAAAATTTCCCTTGTCTCCATTTGGATTAATATGTTTTCAATTGAAGCATTTTACACTCGCGTATTTTTCTTGTATTTAGGAAGATTTCAAATTATATCTAAAGAATTTCCACTAAACAGTAACATTCTAGAAGAGTCAAGGAGCAAATTTATGTAATTCTCTTCAGGAAAAAATTGAACTTAATGTGTTGAATCTTCTGCCAAAGTTAAAACGTCTGGAAGTGGTTTTGAATTAGGACATTTACCCTATATATAAAACATTTGAGAAAGTAGAGGATGGAAATTTTGATTTAATGGAATTCTCCTGATCTTCAAGGTGGAGTTATAAACTTTAAAAAAATAAATCCCTTCTGGGAAAATTTATAAAAATAGTAATAAGTTAGAAACTTAATTAGAAAATACAAAAAGTAGTACAACACAAGTGCCGCAGAAAAAGGAACGAAGAAGAAGTATGTAAAGTGAAATATTAAAGGAAATAATAAAAGCTTGATAATAAACCAAGAATAAGAATTGAATTACGAGAGACTGGGGCAGTAATAAACATGGGGTGGTTGTAAACACTGATTATTGTGTCTACAATACTTGGACTTATGTCAACCATTTCTGCAGTGGACAAGGATCCCTATAACATCTATAAATTCATATAATGGCTCGTCCTCTGGAGTCTAATACCTTCAAAATATTTACAAAAAACCCGACGTTGACATCTCTTACCGTTTGCCCTGTAAATCGATTAACAGACAGGCAAATAAATGATAATTTTCTTAAAACTCCCGATGTTAAGGGTCTATTTCGATGGAAATTATTACAAAAAATCAGAAAATCGAAAACTTAAACATTATATTTGCATTGTTTTTCTTTACCCTGAGAGTAGTAAGTGAAAGACAATGATGTGACTTTGTTACTTAATTGAATTAGAGCTTATTTTCCATCCTTTGCTCAGAAAGTTTCTCTGTTAATTAGATAAACTTGCACAAAAGAAGGACTGAGAAATTTTCCGAGGTGTCTCTGGTGGAAAATAAAAAGATATATAATTCTAACAAAAAAACAGTAAATATGTTTCAAGAAAACTTTCTCGACAATTGCGTTTTGAGGGGAAAAAACACAAGAATTTCTCTCTCTCTCTTGTAGAATTTTGCACAATGTGAATAATTTCTTCAAACTTTTCCCAGAAAACTTCAAAAAAAAAAAAAAAAAAGAAAACTGCTTTCCTTGAACGATATTTTCCACGCTATCGAGGTAGAAATTGAAAATTGTCTTCCATCTTACATTGTTATAACTATTTACAATAAAGTATCAACTGTGTCAGATGTGGATGGAAATTTCTTTTATTTGTTCAAACAGGGATCACCTTTTCAGATTCTTTTCTCTGCTTTGGGAACCTATTGTAAAGTGTGACGTGCCTTCGACAATTCAATTTGTCTGAGGAAATATGGGAAAGTTTGTAACTCAATTGAGTTATATCAGTTTTGAAAATCATAACATACTAAATAATAATAGAAAAAGTCAATTTTTCGAGTTTCTTTTACCCGAGGAAAAACATTTTCCAAGTGTCTTCGTTTCCTCTCTGCGTTATCCGATAGAGAGTAAAGTCCCATGATTTAGACTTTAACTTCTCATCCTTCACTTCTTCTCACCGCCAACAGTCACTTGTGATTTTGTCCCCAAATTTAAATACAATTTATATCGTCTCTGAAAACTTTGATATAGCTCATCCAGTATTACAGGGATGTATGTCGATTTCCATTGACTTTGAGGTATTACGATGTTATTTTTATAAGAAAATTAATAGGGGGAGGCTTTGAACTTTCGCACATAAAAATGATGTTCAAGTTCAGTGATTTTTTCTGACTGCCATGCAAACAATATCGATTCTCCAACTATGCCAAAAAAGTCTCTTACTTATAGGGTTCATAACCCCACCCCAGATAATCCCAGGAAATCCTCAGATTTGCCTCTAAAGGAAAATGAAAATTTAATGGCGATTTGTGCGAAAGTTCAATCAAGTTTCCAACTTTGCACACGATTCACGTCATCATTGAAACCCTATTTCTACCTTAAATTTTGCACCGGACACTAAAAGTTGCACATCATTGTTTGAAGAGAACTCTAATCTATTTGATTAAACCGTTTTTATAAGGAATAAAACATTTTAATATCACTTTTTTGGAACTTTTCTAAGAGATGTTTTCATGACACTAAAAACCACTTTTTTGCTTGATTCCATGAGAATTTCACTCCGGAAACGGTAAATCTGATGAATACTTTCTTGAAAAGTCCAAATATCACCAAATTTACACTAATCAATAAGTTTTTTAAGCTAAAAATTGTCTAAAACTCTGCAAGCGAGAAGACCGCATAAGATTCCACCATTTCTCTACGGAGCCGGATATGCTCAAAAACGTTTGAATGCTCATCATTGAAGATTTCTCTGTCCCTACAGCTACAGGAATCGGGATTTAGCACAGAGATTGAGCTTCAGAGGGTGAACAGGCCAAAATTTTCACAAAACAGTCTCTCACGGATAATTTTTTTCTCTGACGTGAAAAACAACACAAAAGTAAGGTTATTCTTTCATTCTGATTCTTTCATTGTACATTCAGTTTGTGCAAGTTTGAAAAATATTTTCACATCAAAGAAATGCAAAATTGCTTAAAAATTACTCAACTGCGGCCTATTTGAGTCAAATTACTTCTTGTTTATCAACTTTAAGATTTTTAAGTTTTACTTTTTAATGGTGGATCAAATCGGTAGATTACAATAGATGTGAATATGAGGGATCGCATCTAAAATGAAGTTTCCTGGAAAATGTGCGAAGAAACAATGTCTTCTATGTGCGATCGATCAATGTGAGTCAAGTTTGTGAAATTTCTTCCACCCACAAAAGCGACCTTCTTCAGCCCAAAAGGTTTTTACATAAATCTGAACCCTAATAACCCCTCAACACCTTGTGATAGTCGTTTTCCAGAAAAGTGATATTGTGCAAAATCGTATGAAGTATTACACATGAAAATTACAATTTTGGACTTGTTTTTAATTTTTGCTTCCTGAAACTAGGAAAAAAGGATTAGACTCCCAATTTTTTTTCAGGAAAGGTGGGATTTAAGACTAGCTATTGAGATATATAGCCATAGGTAAGATTCATAAATGAATACGGAAAAAATAAGAAGTGTTTGAAGGTAGCGTATGTGCGAACGATCAAAGCTTTCCCCTACGGATTCCTTCTGTAACAATATTAGAAATGTTCCATGCAAAGGCAAATATCTTCGTGTGCTTTAATCGTGGTGTCACATATAAGATTAATATTAATATTAAGGCAAGTCGGAAAGAGAGGTATAGAGTATGCAAAATTTCTAATAGAAAATCACGTGTGTAATGGCGTCTACACACTAGAGAAATTTATGTCCATATTGAAGCAAATTCCATACACGTGTGTAGGAAAAACTCTTCAATATGGACATAAAGTTCTCTAGTGTGTAGACGCCATAAGAAAGAGTACACTCTAGTGGAGTAATACGATGAGTAAGATATTACTGTTCGTGTTAATTGTTTTCTGAATCGTATTACAGGCAATTCGAGCAATTTTCCATGCGTGACAACTGTGATTCGGTCAATTTTCGAGGGAAATGCGAGAGAGGCAAGACAAAACACTTGCTATCTTTTTTTCGCATTCTCGCAGTTCATAAAGTATTAATCTTAATATTAATCTTATATGTGACATGGTCATAAGAATAAAAACAGAATAGCGTAAAAATTCCTTTCCTACGCTAAGTATATAAATTTAGGCACAGAATTCTTCAGATATTTTTAGTAATTTTATATGTATACTTTTAATATTTTTGTATGCTCCTTTCAATAAAAATAAATAAAAACACCTTTTATTGGAATGAGAAGAAAAATAACTCAAGTAACGAATTCAATCTTTAAAGTCATCTCTTTATAAACATCTAAAATTAAAATACGCCTCTGTTATATTGATTGAGCGAAACATCTTCTTCATTCACCCATCATCTTTAAAGTTTTTTTTTATTTCTCCTCCTTTCCGTCACCCTCTTCTTATAAGTAAAACAGGAGATTGATTTTGTTCTTTATTTATTTTTCTCGTATGTTTTCTTGTTTCTCCTTTTTTTTTCATCACTCCTCCATTGAGAAAAAAACACATATTCCTCAATAAAGGATAGATGCTTTTGTTGTTCTCCTATCGATTTCAGTTCAAAATGTAATCAAGCTTGTGTCAACATTTATAATATAAACCATATTCTATTACACCCTCAATGCTTTTCGACATCTCTTCGACTATCCGTTTTTGGATAGAGGAATGTATTAAAATAGGTGGAAAATGCGAAAATATTGAATCAGCCACCTTTATCAGTTTATTCGCCAACATCATGCAAATATTTTACAACAGACAGACGCAAGAATGAAATAAAGGGTGTACCATAATATATCTTAAAGCCGCATTTAGCAATCCTCATAGGGGAAAGCGCGCTACTTTCGGACGATTTATGATTCGAACAATTCATTGTTTTCAATGTGTTACAAATGAATTTGGCCTATTATAATATTATATTTTAATAGCTAGTCCAATTCTTCAAATTTTCAAAAAAGGGGCTATGGATAAAATTCATAAGGAACATAGAGAAAAAATTATATTGTCCAAAGCTTAAGTTGTCCGAAGGTAACGCGCTTTCCCCTATTCTTATAGAGAAATTTCTTTCTTTCACATTCTTTAGCATTGTTTAAGGATTTCGTGCCAACAATAAATAAATACCAAAAAATCAACAATTTCCTTTAAAAAATAACAAAGGGTAAGCTGCTCGAGACCTACAAAATGACGTGGTCGCCATCTTAATTTGACTTTCCTGTCCGCTATTTTGAATAATTGTCAAAACCAAAAACTCATCCAATTGAGGTGAAACTTTAGGGGTCTTGGTAACTCAATGAGCAAAGTGTCGGCTTTGTAACGCAGAGGCCCTCGGTTCGATCCTTGATCGAAGCGCGTCCGGTGAATAGTTGGAAAACAGTTTTTCACCGTCCTTAAAAGCTACAAAATGAACGCAAAAATATCAAGAAGGAAGTATGACAAAAGATAAGGGAGCAAAAAAAAAAAGAATGTGATGGAGCAAAAAGAAAAATGATAGGAAAAGATGAGAGGAACAAAACATATGTGAAAAAAGAAAACAAATGGAACTCGTATGTAAATAAGAGTGAGCGAAATGGCTATATGAACCTGATTGAGTCTGACAGCCAAAACGTAAAACAAGAGAGAGAGCGAGAGAGGTGAAATTTTAGAATGTTGTAGCTGATGTCAAGATCTTTCAGAGCAGATACATAATTCGACCTAGATCAAGCGATTTACCTAGACACGGGGATTAAAATTTGCAAATTTGTACCCCGCCCCCCATGAATTTAAAAGTATTGAATGCTTCCATTATGGAAACTATCACCAAAAAGATAGAGCTATCGTCAAGTGGTGAGATCTACATAAAAATAACAAGAAAATTGATGTTCTTGCTGGAAACAGAATATTATTAAGCACTCTTCTTCTTCTTCTTTTGAACATCAAAACAAATTCAACTAAATTTTGTTCAAATTGAGTGCCAAAGATTTGGATAGACATGAAAACGATTGAAAAAGAAAGAAATTTGAATTTTGGTTTCATGAAATTTTCCTAATTTAAAGGTGTACTAGAGGCATAAGGGTTACCATGAGTGCCACAAGATGTTCTGGTCAATTTTCCATAGTTTAACTTCTCTTAAAGCGAGAACAGTTAGAGATATTGACTTGAGGTTTTCAGCAAAGATCAAAAGACACACTTCAATAATTTTAAACGACTTAATAATCACCCTATTGATATATCATGTGAATCTTACCCACGAGTATTAAACCAATTTTCCACAACGATACAATCTATCTCCTCTTTTTCAAATAGAAGGAAAAGAATTCATGATATCTTCAATTATTGTGAAGACGACACCACACATTCACGAAGAAGTCTCACAAGAGTGATAAACTGTCTTCGGAAAACAAGAAACACATAAAGAGTTTAAAGAAACCATCCAAACATCCAACCCAAAACAGCAAGAAGGTTATCACCATTCATCCCATATTGGGCAATTCATTTAATGAGATATCTTTTTCGGCCGATAAACATAATTACAAGGACACACCATTTTCCTTTTTTTTCTTGTTTTTGGGGGAAGAAAAGTACAACTTTTCTATCGGCAAGACAAAAAGAAATGGCAAAGTTTGTGAAATAAGTTCAAAAGTTACAAACATTCGATATGTTACATATGCTGTGTGTATGCTATAAATGATAGAATGAGATGGTACACGATGAGAAAAGGGCACTTGCAATACGCAGGGATCCCTTTCGTGACATGATTTCAAACAAAAAAACAATTTTACTCAAATGGCTAGATGGGTGTTTCGCTCAATTTGCTTAGATATGATAAAATATTTATAAAATTGAATATGTCCTTTTCACTTCATTCTTTTATTATTGCGAATCCTTTTCAACTTTTTGGACAAATTTCACAAGTCTGAAGAAGATGAGATGAGAAAAGTGAAAACAGTGTAACAGTCTAAAAACATATCAAATAAATCTAAATAATAAATGAATATCTCCATGTTAGTAACTTTTCAAATTCACATAAATTAAATTTATCACAAATTCTATATTATGACTTTTCTTTACTAACATTGAAAAGAATTTCTTGTGAAAATAAAAAATTAAATTTTCAGACAATACACCACTCGTATTTTATCCTGAAGAGACAAGAATACCTGTGTGTACAAAAGCTTTTCTTTGCTCTTTGGAAAACTCATACTGAACATATGAAAATACACATTTTCTCAACCATAATATAATATAAAAACTAGAGATAAACTTAGAAAAGCTTACATTAACTGAGATTCTTTTCAAGAAAGCTCGAAGTGCTTGCGATCTCTAGTGGTAGTCTCAACTTTCCCTTCATTCAAGGATGAATCTTTAAGCATTAAACCTTAAAATATTCCACTATTCCATAACTATTCCTTTGAAAATAAATAAATAAAAAATAAAAAAGGAAAAATAATATCCTGAAGATTTTTTAGTACATGACTGTTCTAAAGTGCTTTTGCATAATCTACTTTTCTTTGTGTTGGTTCCTGTCTCGACTATTTTGTGGCCTTGGAACACGACAAATTTGAGTATAACAGTTGTGAAAAAAACCAATTATAAGTAAATTCGATTATGCAGAAGCATATGAGAACAGTCATGTACTAAAAAAAATCAGGAAAAAGACTTCCTCTCTTCCATTTTTCATTGGAATAACATCATAATCCATTTCATTCTTATTATACTTATCGAGATATTTGAATTGCAAGGTAATTATTATACTGCTCCAACTCCATAGAGAGAGCCAGGGCCGTAGCTAGAGTTGAATTTAAGGTAGGGCAATAATCAAAATGTTTGATTGATATATTTTGGTTAGTTGATTTCCGTCCACTTCACTTGAATGTAAGTGAATGAGGTAAAACAAAAAAATATTCAAAAGACAAATTAAAAAATATTTATTCTAATTCTTCGATACATATAACTTACGGGGTTACGTGGGTCAAAATTGACAAAATTTATAGCAGATTTTGTTCTAATTTCTTTTCAATATAATAAAAAAAATATTATTAACTAAAGCTCTTAGCCACATAAAAGTACAACATTCAAACTATATTTCCTGATATTTTCATTTTAAAATTTATCCTGTAGGTGACTTAATTTTTGGAGACATTTTTGAAAAACAAAAAAAAAAACATATACTTTTCGGTAGACAAGATTTTTCGGAATTGGTTCATCTGGAAACCAAAAACCAAATATTTCCTGCTACCTGATGAGTTAAATTAGTCTTTGAACGAAGGAATTTTAAAAATGAAATTTGAATTTTTAAGAAAATTTCATACACAAAAATACCACTTTTGACGTGTTTTACACTATGTTTCGTCTTGTAGAACATAAGATCTTTCGTTCAAGGATTACTTTCACTTATCAACTAACAGGAAATATTTGTTTTTTGGACTTTAGATGGACCAATTCCGAGAAAACTTCATCACCAAAAAGCATGTCTTTTTTCAAAAAAAAAAAAATCTTAAAAAATAGGGTTGCAATGACTAAATTTTTGAAAATTTGAAATAAAAAAATTAGAAAATATAGGTTATGTTAAAGAGTTTTTTTTAATATGCTGAAAAAATTGAGAAATTATTATATTTTTACAGTGTTCTTGATCCACGGAACCCCTTAACTATCTTGAGAATGCGTAAATGAGAAAAGGAATTGTATTGATTTTTTTATGTAAGAAATGTAAGAATCTTTACACTCTGATAGGCTCTTGTCACAGGTGGCTTAAAAAATGTATAGCCTTTATTGAAAACCATAAAACGATATCCCTTTCCGTTTTTTTCTCCAGAAGATTTAGAAATATGAATAAACGAACAGCCACTTTGCCGTGTAAGTAAATTTCTAAATATATTTCTGCAAAGTTCGAGCCAGATCAGATGAAGTTAAGTTTCATCTCGACCCACAGAAGCTGAGATTGTAAATAATCTCATCTAAAAGTCATTCCACCGAATATATCAAGGAACACTGGCAACAATATACAAATGAATTTCATTTACTTCAATGTTGATACCCCGTCTGAATCCTTTTACATTTCCCCATCGCGATATACAATTTCTGCAGAAATTTGGCGAATAATAATTTTGTTAAATTTACATTTGCGTCTCTTTTCTGAAGCTCCGAGATTTACTGAATGAAAGTTAATATTGGAGCTTCAGTCAATTATTACGCTGAGATGCACGACAAAAATAATGGATGCATACAATTTGAAAGCTTTCCATTTAAAACTTCAACTATATGCATTATACTTTTCTTTTATTATCAGTTCATTCTATTCTAATTCGATGAGAAAAGATGAAATTGATGCACAAGTGCCTAACTCACTCAAACTATTATAAAACTATAAAACTTTGTCAATAAAGACTACGGTAACGGTAATTGATCTCATATTAACCACAATGTGATTATTTGCCTGGAAATATACTCAAAACTCAGTTTAACTATATTAAGATACAGCATTATAACAAAGTTTAAAATTGAATAACCTCAAACAAAGTTGAAGTATATTTTTAATTCTTTCTCAGCAATGGTTTCAATCAATTGAAAATTCAAGAGATACGTCGTAGTTAAATAAACAAAGCACTATAACTTTGAAAGAGGAAAGTTCCTAAAGTTTAATTATTACGACAATTCCACAGCCAAAAGAAAGATAAAACTTTGGAAAAGATAATTTATGATTTTCCATAGTAGATGTTGATAAAGTTACGTTAATGGGAAATAGTGCAGTAATAACAATGGGTTTGATTAATAAAAAAGCTTTAAAGAGTTTTTTCAAGAGATAGAACCACTTTAAAACCAAGCTAATCCTGTCCAAGATTGAATAAACGGAAAGTCTAATGGCCTCTACACACTAGAGAAATTTATGTCCATATTGAAGAGCTTTTCATAGATAACCGTACGGAATTTGCCTCAATATGGACATAAATTTCTCTAGTGTGTAGAGGCCATAAGGTTGAAGTAAACATATATTCTCCGCCCGAGTGCTCTGTGTATTTTTCTTTCGAATTTTTCGATATTTCGACAACTGACAATTTGACATTAATTTACAGTTTTACGACATTTTTTTAACGTTGTCTATTCAAATCGAAATCAAAGAAAAACAAACTCATTGACAGAAATTTTTATTCAAAGAGCCTTCAATTAACCCTTTACGCAAAAATGTCTAATTTATTGTCAGGCGATAAACTTTGGTGGCGCTGTAATCATTAAAAAGTAAAAAGATGTCAAAAAATGGGAAAAATAATTCAAAAACGTCTTTCATTTGCCTTATTTTAATTTCTTGCTCCTCTTTATTATTTGTTTTAAAAGTGCAGTGTTTTAAGTAATCAAAATCAATTCACAGAATGAGAAATAATTTCAGGAGTGGAAAAACGGGTATTTAGATATAACTCTAGGAACAGTTTACACCTCTTCCCAGGATAAGAGATCAGAGCACAGTCACAGAAATTTTATTTTTATGGAAAACTGAATTACTTTCTAGCATCCAACTTACATTTTACATATAGCTTATAGCCTGTAGACAAGGATGAAGCATAAGCCATGTAACATTTTTCAAAAATTTACTGTATGCTAGAAAAACTGCGTCAAATTCACAACTGTCAAAAGTTTTTAATACTGATCTCAGAGTTTCAAAATGGACTTCAACTGGAGCAAAGTTTAGTCGCCTGAAATTTAAGGACTAAAAATCGACTCAGGCTGATCCTGGAAAATATTATTTGGCAGTAAAGGAAATTTATGCAAGTTAATTTTGGAGCTCTATTATGCTAATTGTCAGTTTGATTGAAAAATTCTTAACCAATTAATAAGAAAGCTATGACAATTCTGACAACAATATAATGATTTTGGTACACCTTTTAGATAAAGAAAATGGAAAAAAGATAAAGAATTGTGGAACATATTCTAGGATGTTTCGTATTTTACATTTTTAGGGTTGAAGAAACGGGATCAGGCATCTTCGTTTCTTCCATTTTGTTTTTTTTTATACTAATGTTTTTTTTCCTCGTTTGTCTTTGAAATCTTGTCTTCGATAATCTTTGTTTTTTTGGGCACTTTGTCTTTGGAAATCTTGTCTTTCATATATTTTGCACACTTATCGGAAATTCTGTCAGTCATACATTTTGCACAAGTTATATTTTATAATAATTTATAACTTATCAAAAATTTCCCTTTTCTCAGAAAATTTCCCTCAGAAATTCGTCAGGCGATTCTGATAACTTCCCAAAACACAGATAATTTCCTTTTGCCCCAAAGGACGAGACTAAAAACCTCCCAAAGCATAGAAAATATCGCTTTGCCCTAACAGGCGATACGGATAATTAGAGCTTGAAGTTCGACTTTAAACTCAGACCCTAGGCGCATAGCGTTCTTGACCTTATAAAACTGCAATTTTATTTTTTTTTATTATTTTATTAGTTGATATGCTTATGTGAAGTGTATGGCAAAGAAAATGTTTAATTTTTGTACAAAATGTATGAGAGACGAAATGTAAACGTGCTATATCACACAAGGATTTCTTCAATTTGTAAATTCAAATAAATTTTCAGATGAATGGTTCCTGTGCGTTATTTTACATTAAAAATCATTTGATTAGATAGATTTTCGAATATTTATTGATATAAACTAATACTTCGCCCACCAAAACATGTTTAAACATGCTAAAATAGCATAAATGTGGTTGCTCAATTAAGTTTGAATTCAGCAAATTAAAATGCTAAAATTGCTCATTAATTTCAATTTTATTGCAGTTGCCTTTTGAATCAAATTTGTTCTTATTAAATTTACTCAATCGTAAATAATTATTATTTGTGGCAAAAGAAATAAAATAAGTACAGTGACTAGTGATAATCCTGTACACGAGTGAAGCTTGAATATCGGGAGTAATTTTCTGAGTTCCTCCAAAGCAATTCGAAGGAAATTGTTGTGTTAAGAAATCGCAGTTGGAATGAGTTCATACAGATTTTCAACAAGACTGTATAACAGTCTCTTCATGAGCCTCCTTGCCTACAATCTTTTCTTCGGGCTTTGGGGATCCTTCTGAAAAATAGACATTTTAAGTACTATTACACATTTTCCGGAGTCATTCACCAACCAAAATCTCGCGGCTCTATTTAAAATTGAGCAAATTTCTTGTAAAATGTGTTCTGGCTGTAAGAATTTTCAAGTAAATTCTAGAAATTTTAAATTGCTCAATTGGCTCAATTGAATTTAAAAGGAAATTCTGAAAATCCTAGTGTGATTAGTACCATAAAATACGAAATATACTAGAATACAGTAGACTCTTCGATATCCAGCACTTCGATATCCGGGTGACAGCTGCCAAACACTGGCGGTTGATATATTCAAAATTATTTTCACTAAACATGAAGTTTGTCCAGAGTGAATTAAAGTATTATTAACATTGTATCGAAGTTTTTAATACATAATTGTGATAAAAAATGAAACATAAGCACACCATGAAGAAAATTCTCTTTTTCTTTGTCAGACAGAAAATAAATTCACACTGCACAAAATAGAAAAACCGTTGATCATTCAAAAAACCTAAATGTCATTTTGTCCCCCAGTCAGCCGGATATCGAAGAGTCTACTGTACGAAGTTTCCGCAATACGAAATGTGCAATACAGTAGACTCTCTCTCAATCGGGAATATGCGGCAAAATGTCATCCGGTTTAGCGATAGAATTGAGCGTCAAAGCCTTTGTAAATTCCAGAAAAAGCGCTCAATTATAAAAAATCACGATAAAATAGGAAGAACTACAGCGAATTTGAGCGAATTAGCTTCATAATTAAACGTGAAAATTGTCAACAAAATTTGTCACCCGATTGAGCGAGAGTCTACTGTATATTATATACGAATATGTAAAACACGAAATGTAAAATACAAAGATTCCCTAAATTAAATTCAAATTTTTTTCAATCGCAAAAAAATTGGAGTAGTCCTCAAAACTAAGTATATAATCTAGTTTGATTTCAAATAACAATGTCAAAAATTGTTTTTTCAATAAGAATTCGGCAGTTTTCTTGTCGTCCTTAAAGGGTTAACACGCGAGTTCTTACATTCGGAGGCACCGGAGGTAAAGGTAAGTGATCAAAAATTACTGATGAGGCTCTTCTAAATATTTAGATACATCTTGCGGAAGTGAAATGGGAAATATCTTTATGGGCAATAAGCGATTTGTTTAGAGAGGCTTTTTGCGGAAATGGAATGAATATTGATCCATAATTTATGTATGGGCTATGCTATGAGACAGTCATGGCGGCCGGCAAAGCAAATTTTTGGCACACAATTTTTGCGGTACTTTTATCAATAACCAGAAGGAGATATATGGGATATCTTACCTTGTTCTAGGAGTCTATCACACAGGGGGTATTTCCTGTCGACCTGAACTCTCTCTGCGAGCAATTCGCGAATATATTCCGTGGCTTTCTCATTGGTTGGAGCCTCATCGGCATCCTCATCCTGAGCATCACGATTTAAATTGGTTTTCCTCTTGAAATCACTTGATCCATCGCCGTAATTTGAATATTCACCGTTTCCCTCAAATGCCTCGGTCATTTTTGTGCACTCAAATTCACTAATAAACAAGAAATTTCTTTAAAATTTCCAACAAAACACTATTGCCCTTCGCAAAGTCGCTTCGCTGTCACATGCACTTGAGTGGTGAATATAGCCATCTTCTACCATATTCACCACCCGGTAACATTTGAACGCAACGGTTTTAATTGAAAAATTGCAAAATAATTAAGAACTTTAAAAATGTTTATTATAATTTTTTAATTTATTTCCTGGACGTCTTGATTTATCAAAATATTTCTTGCTTCTCGAATTTACAAACAATTTTGGAAAGATTCACAAAGTTGAAACTTGACTAAGGTAAAAAAGGAAATATCCCTATCTATACCTATTATTGCCTAGGATAGTCAATTACCAATTCTTCAGAAAACATTGGAAGAGGAGCCAGAGTAAAAAATGATTAATTAATCTCTCTTACGATGGGCAGCATCAGTTGCTTCATTTATTATGTGTTCTTCCCACTCAATGTTTAATAAAAAATATTAATCATCCTCCTGTAATATCGACCGAAGGTGCTTGATATTATTAGTTTCAATAAATTTCTCTTTATTGATGCCTAGAGGGATTGAAGCTTTGCAACCATTTGTGGCTAAATTGTGGTTTTTTTGCACGTTCAGGTGACAAAATAAATGAGCTTTCTCAGCTTCTTTCTGCACCTTAACTTTATATTACATACAATTGGATTCTACAGTACATGGCACACGAGGAAAAGCATTTATATATATAAGATAAATAATAAAAGTGAAATTTTCTCCTACAGAGAACAAAATGAAAAATACAACTTCCAAATTCATTTTTTTTTGTACATTCACTTTGAGCAAGTGAAAGAAAGACTTTTCCTGCGGTGGAACTTGAGAAAATTACACGCGTTCCCCTTTTATTTTCTCAGAATGTTTCAGTTTTGGAATTCTCAATAGGATTGTGGAGAAGTTTTTTTTTCCATTCTTATATGTTTTGCCTCATACTTTGTCAACTATTCTAGAAATTTTGTTCTCATTGGCCCATTTATTCACATTTTATTGAAAATATAAGGATATATTTTCAAGCCTGTTACAAAAAGAAGCGAAAACTTAGGAAGTTTCAATTAATGAATATTCAATCAGACCGGAACTTAAAGCTTAGAAATTGGGAATTTGAAACAGTTGCCAGCGCCATATGCGGAAGGCAACAGTGCCCTCATGTGGAGGAAGTAGTAATCAGTGTATTACAGTCAAATTGTTCCTTAAATATGATCGTTTTTGAGATTTCTTAATAATCCAAATTTAAACAATATTTTCAAAAACGTTGCCGAAATTCATATAGAACAAACTTAGCTTTAATTGTAGTGCTATTCTAATAAGGAGAAATCTTTCTCTTGAACACTTTTATAGCACTTTACTGTTCTCAAGTTCTTCTGCATTATCGACATTTCTTTTTAAAGGTTCCTGTCACAGCTGTTTCCTCTAGTCCTCACTGTCTTCTATTCCTCAAGTAATCGTAACAGGATCCAAAACAAACAAAAGTCGAATAGGGTAGAGTCAGCCCTTTTCGCCATGTAAGCACTTTTTTGCCACTTAATATAAAACAACTAATTTAAGGCATTTAAGAATAAGTAGCATTTTAACACTCATAATATGTTCTGTTCTAATATCCCAATACGTTATTACGTCTCTTAATTAATTGAAATTCGTTTTAAAACAGGTGGCGAAAAGTACTGAAACAAGCATAATTGGGGAAATGCATATTTTTCAATGAGATTCTCTAAAATTCTCGAGACGTATCCTTGATATATAGATAGATATTGCTTCAAAGTATCTTTATACAAAAATTAATTTTAGTCTAACAAAAAAATCACACCTAGGCCCCTAAAACTTAATGGTGGCGAAAAGTACTGACTCTACCCTATGTAGGAACACTTGAGAACAGTAAAATGCTAAAAAAAAATGTTAATTTTTCATTGGAATGACACCATTAGAAAAATAACTTTGGAATATGTATTACTTACTTATTTATTTTTTTAAATGGAATTTCTCGAGGAAATTAATATAATGCGATAATATTGAGAACGGACCATATAAAATGGTTCTAATTCAGACTTGACGTAAAACTTTCTTCTCGTAACCGTAAACATTACATTTTGAATTCAACCATCGTAGGTCGTTCAAATTTGAGGAACTTTACTGTATTCACTGTCAATAATTTTTTTTTTCATTTTGCAGCGAAAATATTTGGTGAAAATAAACTGTTTAGCTCTGTACAGAGATAGAAAAATATTTTTAAAAAAAAAGATAGTAAAAGAGTACTATTTTCATTGATTATTATTGTCAATAATTGTTTTTAAGTAAGGTAAAGTATCCTCTATTCAACCGCCTCTCTATTCGACCACCCTAGGTTCCTCAGGTCGACCAGGCGAAATATTTATTCAAATTATTTATATTTGCAATAATATTTGGCAAATAGTTTAACATCATAGGGTCAGTTATTTCATAATTAATACAAATCAGTGAAAATATCATAGAAATTGACCATAAAACACTGAAAAAAGCACTTTTACGAAGCGTTAAAAATATTTCTTAAATAAAAATTCGCAATTTTTCATCAATTTATGGCATTCTTATTGATATTCTTAATTGTTTTCTTAAGGAATTATTTCAATTATTACCCTTACAGATTACTTGAGAATTCAAATTTTGAGTCTAATCGCAAGTTGAGGACTTTATGTTTATTCTGTGCAAAAATTTTAGTTCCACGATTAAATTAAACATTAAATTTAAGGTCTTAAAATTGAAAGTGCATTTCAAATATAATGTTCCTCAATTCGACCTATCGACGAATCATAGGAAGTGGAGCTTTTTCATTTAAATGTTTTACTACTTCTGAATAAATTCATAAAACTGAGTTTTCCTATTTTATATTAATGATTGACTTAATTTTAAGCGTTATTCATGAAGTGTTAGAAATACAAAGTTAAATGCATGACTTTATAGTTTTGTGGTTTATTTAATTTCTTAGAAAAATGGGTGGTCGAGTAGAGGAACCCCAGGCGGTCGAGTAAAGGCACTCTGATATCAGAGTGGTCGAGTAGAGGAACACATCGCATTTTTAAAACAGTTTAATTTTTTTGTAATTTAAAATTATATTATGTCTAAATGAAGTTCACCATAAGATAGATAAGGATCTATTCTATAGTTTTAGATAAAAACCCTATCAAAAAAGACAAATTATAACTGATTTTTCATAGGTTTTTCACAAAACATCTCCTTAAGTGGTCAACATAGGGTCCTTTACCTTAATCTGTTTTGCAAGTTTTTAGAAATTGATAAATTCGAATTAATAGAATTCTGTCTTCTTATCTCAAATTTTTTTCTGTGAAGAAAAAAAGCAAGTCTTAGTATAAAATGCAAAAAAATACAAAGAGATTTGTTTATCAACTTTTAATTGATAATAATTGATTAAAAAAACTGATTTACAAATTCATGAAAAATACTGATCTGAAATAATCTGACTGAAAGGTATTTCATTTTGCTTCATATATTTATTTATCTAATTTTGAAAGAAAAAAAAATATAAAATGTGACTCGTGAGAAGCGAAAAGAGTCTTACTGTGTTATCACACTTGCACATTTAAATTTTAATATGATTCACATTAATTGTCGCTGGTGAGAGTCCAAATGTGTAATTTGTGTGTTTGAATCATTTTATATTCAAAATTTGAGCTATTTGTTGATAAAAAGGTAGACTTGACCCGCAAAATTTGATATAAATTGATTTATAGCATTAATGCGAAAAATTAATGCGATTTTCTCTTAAATTTTTTAATGTGAAAAATATTTATGCTTTAGGTAAATTTAAACTTATTTTTGCAGGCCAAGTCCACTTCTTTATCAATAAATAGAAAAACCCCAAATATTAAGTGACTCAAAGACACAAATAACATATTTGGACGCTCACAAGCGACAATTAATGTGAATCACATTAAAATTTTAATATGCAAGTGTGATAACGCCGTTAGATGCATATACAGTGGCGGCCAAAATAATAGAATCACTTTGCAAAGTTTATATTTTTTTTAAACTTTTGTATTTTTTTCCCAATTTGTTGATACAATTCTGTAATAGAAATCTTCAAATTACTAGAATCGTAGAATAAGGGTTGTTTTGGCCGCTAGAGGTCCTTATTTTACATAGAATACGTCAATAGTGAAATTCAGTTCGACCAAAAAATTGAAGAACTGTTATTTATGATTTCTAAATATGACTTTAATTAAACTTATTCGATTTATAGACCACATTCTTTAATTTAAATGAAAGTGGTCCTATCGTGTTGTTCAAACCAAATTTCACTCTTGATGTATTCTGTGAAAAATAGAGACCTCTAGCGGCTAAAACAATACTCATTTGACGTAAGGTAATTATTTGAACGTTTCTACATCAAACTTATTTCAACGAATTGGAATAAACAAAAATGCTAAAGGGTAAATAGTGGTCTTTGCGGACCTGATTCTATTATTTTGGCCGCCACGGTATCTCCGATTCTGCTGAACCCATTTCGTTCTTTACTGAGAAATAAATGAAGACATTGAAATGGCCGAAATTTCTCTAAAAGTAATAAAGCTCGTAAAACCGACATAAGAGACCCTGTAGTTTCATATGTGTCAGTACCGTTAGAACTAAGAACACATAAAAATTTTGCATTTGCGTGGGCACTTTCCCCTAAATAAATATAATACAGTAGACTGTGATGTTATTCTGCATTATTAAGGGGATTTCATGAAATTTTCAGTTAATATGAGCATGTAAGCTTAATATGAGTATGAAGGTAAACAAAAAATCGTTGCATTTCAAACAATTTGATGCCCGAATTTCTCTCTAATCGTCTGACATTTAGGTCCCAAAGGCCCGAATTTGGGAGAGTCTACTGTAGCAGAAATGGCTTTCAAATCGAATATGAGTAATACAACAACGTACTCAAAATTGAACTAAATTAAATTTGATGTGATGTTTAGAAGAAGAAGAAGAGTATGAAAGAGTGGGGTAGACATATGCAAACGTTGGAGAAAGAAAGAGACGTGAATTTTGATTTCATGAAATTTTCCCTATCTAAAAATTTTTCTACAACTATTCCTAATTGTAATAATTTATACTTATCGCGTTAAATTGAGCCTCGTAAATCTTTTGACCACTTTTGACCTCTCTGTGATAATTTTGGCACAAGTTATGAAAAATCAATTTCTTCCAACTAGGTAGACTTACACGATACGAGATTGATTTATACTTTATATATAATACTGAATCGCCAATACGTTATAAATGGATTTACATGGGGAGAAACGTAAAACTTCCATTTGTACTTTATTGTTGAATTGTGCTTTTAAAGCACTGGTTTTTAGTATTTTTTGCAAACATTGAAAAATTTAGTCTATCCTACATTTCGACTTGTGTTGCAATAAATTTTCAGGAGCTCAACAAGCTTGTCCCAGAAACTGAAATATGCTAACAGGACAAACAGCACTGCAATTAAATTTAAAAATTTATTTTTACGAAAAAGCCACGTTCTAAATTTCTTTAAATAAAAATTCCTGTGTTTCTTCTCGCGGGGGAAAATCTTATAGTGAAAAGTGTGAAGCAAAAGAAGATAGTATCTGCTTGTTAGCAAAAGCCTTACATATCTCTCACGGTATACTTTATGTATGTATGGTACATGTGTATATAGAATTTTTCTATTTTATTCCTCAAAAATTCAAGAAAGCACTTTCTTTTAATGTCAACCCGTCACCGTTGCATGAAAATGCGAGTGTGGAAAAAAAGCGGTGGATAAAACAACAATTCCACGGCCCAGGGGGAGAAAGATGCTAAAGTTGGAAAACACGTCAGGTGAACTTCAAAGCTTTTCAGGAAATAGCTACATTTCTTTTCTGCCAACATTTATTCTCTAAATATTATACGTAGTGAAATTTTATTTTTTTTTCTTTCTTATTGCTCTAACTCTACTTATAAATAGAAAGTAATATGATTTGCCGATTTTGAGTTATATGTATATTTCGTCTCTTTAACACTCAAAGGTTAATATTTTTGCAAAATATTGGAATTGAAAGCCTTGGGGAACCTAATTCATGGTGCTATTCATGCTATTCCAATAAAAAATTGAAAATGCTTTTTAATACTTTACTGTTCTCAAGTGCTTCTACATAATCGACTTTTCTTTGTATTGGTTCCTGTAATGACTGTTTGGTGGTTTTAGAACACGGTGAGAACAGTCGAGACAGAAACCAACACAAAGAAAAGTTAATAATGCAGAAGCACTTAAGAACAGTAAAGTGCTAAAAAAACATATTCATTTTTCAGTGGAATAGCTCCACCAAGGTGCTATTCCAATGAAAAATGAATAGGAGAAAATTTTCCACTGATCAATTTTTTAGTAAATTTCTATTCTCAAATTCTTACTACACTGAGAAAAAAAGAGGCTGCGATAAACTTTTTTTCGTCATAACTTTAACATTTTTTAGGTGTAAAAATATATCAACATTTTTTAATGTTAATTTTACACCTTTTAAGAGTAAAATCAACATGAAAGAAGGGTAACACCTTTTAAGAGTAAAATCAACATGAAAGAAGGGTAACTTTAACCCATAATACACCTAAAAAGGGTAATATTAACACCGTTTTCGGATTAATACTTCAGGGTAAAATTAACATTTCCGAAATGTTATTTGAACTTTTTCGGATTTCTCTCAGTGTATAGATAATCGACTTTTCTTTGTGTTGATTCTTGTCACGATTGTTTGGTGGTTTCGGAATACGACAGGGTCTGAGGAAAATTAGTCGTATCAAGGACCAACACAAAAATATGTCAATAACTCAGAAGCACACGGTAAAAAATTTCGGCACATATTTGTTTCAAAAATTAGCTTGTCCACGGACACCATAATTTTTGGCACAATCTTGTCCATTTTACGAGACTCAAAAAGATAATCAATATCAGTAACAAATTTGTTCCAAAACGTAACTCGTCCACGGACACCGAAAATTTTTGAAATAAATTTGTACCTTTTAGGAAAAACAAAAAGATACCCAATATTAGTAACGAATTTGTTCCGAAAAATAGCTCGTCTAGTATAAAATCGTATCCCTCCTCCTTTCATACACTCAGTCACCCGTCACTAACGAATCGAGGAGAAGCCCAAGTCTGTGGCAATTTTCGTGCTACATGGTTTCACTTTTTTAATTCTATATTCCCTTCCCCTCTTGCTGCCAGCACTCGCATACGATTTCGTCATGCACGCGTCTATATAAAACACTCTTAAGTTGATTCTTATTTGATGTTCCTTATGAACTTTCGCCATTGAAATCCATCTCGACTGAAGTATAAGCCTTAACTGTAAGATGAAATCTCTTACACGAAGTTGTTCCCGACAATGGGAACAAAAAGATTCCCCATATGAGTAACAATTTCGTTCCAAAAATTACGTCGTCCACGGACACCGAAAATTTTTGGAACAAATATGTTACAGATGTAGAAATAATATTGTTATAAAGAAAATGTACCAATTTGATCCTGACAGTGGGAACAAAACAGCCGAGTACAATAAATTCTGTTCCAAATTTCAGGAACAAATTTGTGTAAAACGAAATCGACTAAAATTTGTAGATATTCCACCGTATCAAAACGGTTCCAAAAGAAAACTCTAACAAAATTGTAACTATATTTCGTAGCAAAACTGTAAAGAAAACTTTTTGGAACAAACAAATATCTTCTCTAGGTAAAAAAATCGATTCCAAAAAAATTTGTTCCAAGGAAAACTTGTTCCAATATTTTGGCAGTGTCCAAAAGTTTTTACCGTGCATATGAGAAACATACACGTATTAAAAAAAATGTCCAGGAGAATTGTCATTTTTCATTGGAATAGCACCATTAACCCTGACTGTCCGTTTCCATTCTTTACAGAAACCAGAGACCAAACGGTTAGTGATAGTGACTTCGGAAGATCCCCTTCTCTTCGCTATATATGGATATCTGAATTTTCAAAAGTTGTGGAACACGGTCAAGTTTGAGATACAAATTTTTCAGCCAATAAAAATCATCAGTTATGGACGTTATACACTTTATAGACAAAACTTGCAAAAATCTTAAGTCCTAACCTAAAATAGATTCCGAAAAATCATAAAATTATTAGTTTATGATGTGATTAACAATTTTATGATTTTTCGAAATCTATTTCACGTTAGTACTTAAGATTCTTGGAAGCTTTCCATAAGTGTATAACGTCTATAATGATGACTCCACCCTACATTAAGTTTGTTTTCCTGTGGAAAGTCTAATTATTCCGTACAAATTTGAACTTATTCAAACTGGATACGAAACAACTGAATCGGTAATGATTCAGGAATTATTCTAAAATAGTACGATAATAAACTGCCGATAGGGGAAAGTGGGGCATCTTTGAAATTGGGATTTTTCACCTGTTCTTAAATAAAATTGAGCCTTATCGTGATATAATTTAGGTGCACAAACAGATCGAGAGCTAAATTACATTATGATATGGCTCAGTTCCACATAAGAGAAAAATCCCAATTTCAAAGCTGCCCCCTTTCACCCTATTTGATTTTTTATCTGAGCGTGTGCACTACTACTTAATCCATTCAGTGCTCTGCATTGAGTATTTATTGCTTGATTCAATTTTGCTCATTAGGGAAAAGTACTCTTTCTTCGAACGTTCATGCCTTCGAATAATGTGACTTTTCTTTTATTTTGCCAAAGAGTCTTAACACATTATTATCACATAATTCTCAGTAATTGATAATAAGCTAACTAGTATTTAATAGAAATGTGTAATTTTCTTAGGAAAAATTAAAGAAAACTCAAATTATTCGAAGGCATGAACGTTCGAATGGAGAGTACTTTCCCTTACGTGTAATAGCGTATATGCAGCATTAAACTCCATGTTCCATAAAATTTTATCTGAGACTCAAACCTCAGTTTTAGTTTTTATGGTTTTAAAAAGAGTCACTTATAATTTACTACGAAGAAAATGACAAAGGAATAATAAGTAAGGCATTGACAAAGAATAATATAATTAGTATAAATTACAACTTGTTTTTGCATAATTTATTTCAGACTAAAAATATTTATCCTATGGTACCTCAAATTCGAAGCATTTTTTTAAACAAACTTATTGTTAAATACTATTACGAAATCAGATTTTAGAAGAGTTTGGCATGAATATGTTATGAGCTTGAGCATTTCGCAAAGTAAGGCTGCTTTGCCACACTTTTTTGTATATCCGTATAATTATTTCATTTGATGCACAAAATGTGATGAGAGTTTTTTTTCTTGCTAATTTAATAAGCAAGTTGGAAAATTGCGGGTGGAGTATATCGAGTGAAAAAAAAATGGAACATTTCTTTTCACTTTATGTTGCTTTTGCTAGAATTTTGATATGCTTTTAAAAAATAACTTTTGAGATTTATTGCACAATATTAGTCATGAGAGCCTACAAAATTCTTGGCTTTTGCCCAGACAGCTTTCGAAAGGTGTGAATGAAAGTGGATTCCAAGCAAGTTCCTTTTTTTTTCTTTAAACCTCTTGTAGGAACACCTTCAGAATTTATGATATCATAACTTTTTCACCTCTATGAAATCCCTATATTTATTTTATTGATTGGATGTTTTCGTATACCTTTTACGTCCTTTTTTTTAGCACCACCCGCAAGAGTGCGTACGATTGAATTTTCACTCCAATGGAATTTTTTTCTCACTATGCAATTCAATCGACATTTTTGAAATACACTTCACGTACCACAGAATAGTGTTTCGAAGGATGAAAAATTCCATCCACATCCCAAGTCAGACCAGAGAAGTCAATAAACCGTCTCCTTTGAGATAAGTTTCTATTTGCAATTTAACGAAATCCCCAATTTTTTTCCTAAATGCATACCTCATTTATATAAATTGAAGTGCCAATACCAATAAATAGTTTTAAATAATTAAACATGCGTTTAATCTTGAGAATGATGGTTCAGTCCAAAAAATAATTTGCTGTTCCCAAATTGTAAAATGGGAAAATCTTGTAATGGAAGTATATTTGTTCATGATACGCCTTCAGACGGTTTTGCTAAACCAGGGAAATTCAAAGAAAACAGACAAAGAGAAACTCTTGAGAGGTTTCGCGAAATTTGGGAGACTTTATAAATTTTCTAAGAAATCTGAGAAAGATAACTTTTAAAGTCTCGTGAAACCTAAGAAGTAAAATTCCTAAGAAATCAGTAAAGTACTTCTCTTGATTAAGACTTGATTGAATGCAAGCTTTTAACAAGAATTCCCTGCTTAGACCTTATACCGTAGATGCGAGTGATCGTATTCCAAGCGTGGGATCGGGAATGTTCGTTTTTTCTATTTTGTTTTTTACACTTTTGTTTTTCGGTAATTGCTGTTTTTTGGAAATTTTGTCTATGAAAATCTTGTCTTGCCAAGTTCGAGTACCAAGGCACCGGAAACTATACGTTAATTTAAAAAGTGAACTTACAATCTTTACGATCAAAAAACGAAGGCAAAGCGTTGCAGCTTTGCTGAACGCTCAAAATCAAACGATACAACCTTTCGTAAATTATTTTTTTGCACAGTAATGTGGATGGTGTGGGTGGATGTTGTGTGTGTTACCGATATAAACATGACTCATAAACTACCAGAAAACCGTCCAAGAATTGAAAATTTGTAGATACTGTTTTTGTGGTTTTACCTTCTATTGTAAAGCAAATTTAATCCATGTAATATCCTAGATACACTTACGACTTAAGCCGAGAGACGGCTTAAGGTAATACGTAATTATAATAAATATAATGATTTGATTAAATTCTCATCAGTTTCTTACTAAGACGTTTGTCGGCTTAAGCCGAGAGACGGATTGGTCAGAAACTGATGGAGCAGTTGAGCAGTCTTTTGGCTTAAGTCGTAAATGTGCTTAGGGCTTAAGACTTAAGTATTTGACGTTAAAAAATTGATTAAAGGAATGCATTGAAGTCAATGGACGAAATGTTAAAAAATTGTAAATCTTCACCGTTCACTGCTTTGTTCCTTGCCAAAAAAACAACAAGAAAAGAGTTAAGTTTAATTTAAAAGTTAAAGAACTTAGGGTAAAATGAGGTAATTCAAAATAATTTTTACACGGAATTTTTGAGATTTTCTCGCTGTTTTAGATAAGCAAAAGAAAAAGAACACAAAGAAGTACTCTTGAGTGTAATACGGGATTCAGATCTAAGACTTAGATCTAAGACTTAGGAAAAAAATTGACTTAGGGTTGAACTATTAAAGATAGATCTATAGATATAGATTCTCAAAAAGCAATAAAATTGCTCTCTATTCAGGATTTTGAGACCTTTGGGAACTGGGCTAAACATCTTGTCTGAAGACTGCCTAAAGTCCCAAATAGACTCAGGCTGATCCTCAAAAATATTTAGCCCGTGAAATTTGACAGTGAAGATTAATCCCAAACTGTTATATACACTTAGGGCTTACGATCATCGACTAGAAGTCCTTGGCATAAATTTCCTTAACCTAATCCTCTACTGCCTAATTTTACAGGATGAATATTTTAGAGCAGGGGTGTGCAAGAACCGTTTAAAACCGAATAAACGTCAAAATAAGTTTGTTCTCGTTGCGTTTTGACCATTGACGTACAAGTTTCATTTGACGTTTGTTCAGTTTCAAACGGTTCTTGCACACCTCTGTTCTAGTGGATCAGCCTGAGTCTATTTGGGCCCTAAGGGCCTTGACAGACATGAGGATTAGTCGAGAGACGGCTTAGCGTAATTATATTAGAAATAATGGTTAAAGTGCATTTCCAACATTTTCCACTAAGTCGCCTCTCGGCTTAAGTCGTAAGTGTATCTAGGGCATAAGGCTTATACTTCCCCGTGGTCTTCTTTTCCTTTTTACTCATATAAAACATTGAGAAAATCTTATTCAAAATTAAAAATGATTTCGAATTATCCGATTTTACCCTACCATACCGTGGATTCGAAATCAGAAAGACTGGATTAAACTAGTTTGCAAAGTTTGCAAAGTTATATTTATATTATCGAAAAAATATTTGAGCAAAGTTTTTTAACTGATTTCTTGTGAATTTACGGACATCAAGATTTTATCTCAAATGAAGAAAGTGTGGAGAAAGAAGTGAATTGTAAAAAGACGAATTTCGCTCTATATTTTCATAAATCATGCAGTGTCTTAAAGAAAAGGAGAGATTTCTTCCAGATTGAGTTATTTACTTGAGAAAATTTAATATTTCAACGTTTATCTTGCATCTGAAAGACAAACACGAACCGCCACACATCTCTTAAGAGGATTTATAACCCAGGAAACTTGTTACTAACGCACGACTTATATCCTAATTCCTCTGCCTTCGAACAATGTATCCTGGCAGTGACAATCAATGGTGTTTAATCTTTTACACATTTTCATGTGTATTCTGGCCCAAAGATAATAAGGATGTGAATTTGTAGTTTACTACTTCTTTTCTGTTGAATACAATTCCGGTAGAATTCATAAAATGGTAGAGTAGATTTTGAATTTGTTTTGCGAACAAGGTGCAAACCCTTTGAGCAATTTGACCATACTAAAATACGATATGTGTTGTATATATACAAACAATTATATGTCCAAATGTTTGTCATTCTCTTTAGGGCTAAAATACAATTCTAACTCCCTTTATCTTCCATTGTGACAAAATCTGTATTGAATGGTTGTGTGTGAAAAAGGTTTTGACCATTCCCTCCATTAGGTTTTACTCTCTTGTTGTTTTTTTTTCACCCTGATATTTTCCTAATTTTCCCATGGGCAGAAGGAGAAATAATACTACCATTATCCAGAGACCATACCTCCCCTATCTCCTCAGTCGTATAAATCAAAGCACTGATGCTTGAAGGGATATTTCATTGATAATAAGAAAAGTTTCACAACATTTTCCTTCAACCATTAGCAAAGACATTTTCTCACTCAAACCAAATTTACGCCAACTTTTTTTTATAGGTATGAGTAAGGCAGTTTCGTGCATATATGAAAACTAGTAATAAGCTTAGGTCAGCTTACTGTAGGGACTGTAGGTAAGATTCTTAACGCAAATAAATCGGTTTACATGAAAATTCGATTTGTGTTTAACTCAAAATCTTAGGGATTTAGATAAACTGAAGAATTTGATCTTATCGGTTGCTCTGAAGCCGGGATAAAAAATTATTTGTTTTTTAACAGAAAGCCCCGTGTGTCCATGTGACGAACTTCAATTATCTCAGAGAATTATTGAATTTGGTGTGGTGTTTTTAAACTCTCTTTTAATTAACGTGGGCGAGTGAAAGCGGTCAGATACCTGTATATTTTCACAAAGTTATTACGGAAAAAATATTTACACAAATGACAAAATCGGACGAATAGCTGAATATGAGCAGAAAATGATGTATGTACGAAATATAGATAGGGTAACTAGGGCACCACCAAACACAGGGTAGCACCGAGCACTTTGATTCTCTAATCTGATATTAGACATCAGAGGACATGACCTATAAGAATTTCAAAGTACTATACTAGGGTGGAATCACTACTTCTCGCCAGTAGTGCCCCACTTTTCGCCACTTATATTAAAATTGCAATTTTTCCATTATTTGTGAAATAAATTAGCCGCAAAATTATTTGTAACTCTACTGCTGTTACTTATAGAGTCGAAAAACACTAATTTTTTGTTTTGAATTTAAATGTTTGATCAATTTTTAGAGGAATATTTTAAGTAAGTGCATCGAATCCAATATTCCTTACCAAATATAATAAGTGCCATGAAACTTTTATCGAACAAAATTTGATTTTTCAGTAAATAATTTGTCTATTGAACATTTAATTACATTCGACGAATACATAAAATTTGTATTTAGTTAGTTAATATTTCATTTTATATTATTTTTATGTAAAAATGAGCCATGGCGGAAAGTGGTAATATTCTAAAATTTATTCACCACCCGTCGCCATAGCTTTTCAATAGGAGACGCTAACTTCCCCCTTGTAGATTCTCAGTTGTCAAATATACTTTGTTTACTTTCTGCAATAGTCTAATAATTTGATTTCTCAAATAAAAGTTAAAAAAAATAATTTAATGTGAGTAATAATAGGGTGATTATGAGGAAAAAGACATGCTGAATGTGTTTTTTTGCATAATATTGCCCAAAATCATCTAGTTTGAATCTTTTTAAGTGGGTGGCGTGAAGTGGTTACAGAACTGGCGAAAAGTGGTAAAAAGTGGCGACGAAGTGGTTATTTTTGCATTAAAAATCAGGGGTGGAATGATAACTTTTCGACACTATCGAATCGATAGTATCGATAAATCTATATCTGTAAGATTAAGTGGATGTCGAATTTTTACGGATTGTTGGGCCATTCATTGCGACATTTTTAAAAGAATAAGACTGTTGATATATATCTATATTAGTCACAGGAAGTAAAGCTATCGTTTGAATATTTCAGAATCGACAGTCGATAGTATCGAAAATAAGTCAACATGTCACCCCAGTTTTTTAGGTACTCCCGTGTTAAATTGTAGGACTTTTGTTTTGACGAATCTAGAGCCAATATATCTAAGTAGCTTTGCGTCAAATTTGAGTTATGTGATAATAAGGGGTCAAAAGTTATAATACAATTAATTTCATTTTTTCCTAAAGGTGGCGATAAGTGGTTACTCCACCTTATATAGATGCTTGTCCACGGAAAAATGGCCGAGATAATCCAAGTGGCTTAGAAATAAAAATTAATGTTCTGTGCTACCCAATGTTTGCTGGCGTCCTAGTTTCCCTTACATATAAATGTCATTTACAATTATGCCGAAATAATCATCAAAATCGGTTAAGCGGATGTATAGAAATAATTGAGGTTATACATTATGGGAATTGTTTTTCGACTGTAGTGTACCTAGCGATAACTTTGGCCTTATGAAGTTCAAATATTTTTAAAGTTATAGGGTTCTGTGAGAGCTTTCACTTGCACCGTCACTGATCAAATTCGGTCAAATAGAACTGAAAATAAGGCGTTTTGAATTTTGTGAAGTTTGACCTCCCATATCTCCGGTTTTATTGTAACTACAGAAAATCTACGCAACTTTTTAAAAGCTTCATGGCTTAGATTGCAACATTCAAGAATTTTATTAAGTTGTACAACGGCGTTTTTGAGAAAAATTAATTTGAAATTTTATGCTACCACAGGCCTACCAGTGGTGTATTTTAGTACAGTTATCTGAAAGTGCTCATTGAGACGAACATAAACAAAAATTTGGGGCAAAGTGTTGATTAGAACCAGAGATATAGGCCGGTCAAAACTCGAGTATGGGTCTGGGGTGTCCGAGGTACGTAATTTAAGGCAGCTATAAAATACTAAAATTTGAGCCTGATCGATACGAGCGGAGCATAGCTATTGAGAAAATAAAAAGTGATCCAAGAAGTGAAATAGCTGTCTTATAGAATCAAGACTTTTATTGCAAAGATTTATAAAGAGAATTTTGTATTTAAATTCTCATGCAGGCACTTAAATCTTTTGAAAATACGCCATCCCATCTGACGTATAAAACTGATAAACACCAAAATATCTGTGATCCGAGAGTGACGAAATACATTTCGACGAAGTTTGAGCTCGATCGGAGGACATGAGATTTTGTTAGGATTTATTGTAAGTGAGATAATAAGAATATTTAAATATTTCTAAACTTTAAAATATTTATAATTCATTTTTTATTATTATTTGCTTAGGGAATGTGGTTTTTATTGAGGTTTTGCTAAAAGACTGAAGACTAAAGGGTCGCAGCAGTCGTAGCCAAATTAATTACAAAAGATGAAGTTAAGTGCAAGAAATCTTTATAGTTTTCTAAAATATATGAGGTATTTTTTGAAAAAGTAAAAGAGAGGTTGTAAATTTTTAAACTAAATGATAATAAAATCTATTTTTTATATCAGGAGAAATAAAAATACAAAATGTCTGTTGATGAATCATTTTCATTATTTCATGCACAGAGCTTTACAATTTAAAATAATTTATGATGATACTTTATTAAAGTGAGAAAAAAATTACGTATGCAACATTTTAGTGCTACAATTGAAGCAGTACTTTAATAAAGTACTTCCTAATTGCTGGAAGAATTTTAACTGATGTTTTTTTTAACGAGATGGAGACGTCAAGTGTACATTATAAAGTGGAGTATTTAAAGTCAAAAGTCCTTCTATTGTGAACAAACTTTTTCAACTATGTGGTATTGATATAAGTTATATAGTCGGGAAAACCATTAAAACTAAGAGGTCTGTGCTTCCTCTGCATCGATCTATATAGTACAATTAATACTACGCCAGAATGAATTGCATAATTATTCTATATTTATGATGAATTTCATAAGTTTTTCAAATACTTCATAATCTTTTGAATATAAAGTTATTAACAATTTATCTTAATTATAGTAGTTTTATTAGAATCTAGTTTGAAAGTTTATGTATTCTTATGTTGAATAGTCATTTTTGTTGTAGAATTACCTAAAGATGTATGTTGTAAGAGAGTATATTTTATCACAATCATGTTGAATATTGCAAAGTAGTCTTGTCCGTGTAAATAAATAATATCAAGTATCCTTCTGGTATGATTTTCAAGACCATTAAACCAACAATTTCTTAAAATTTAACTGCATAATAAAATGAAGTATATCCAAAGTATATCAACTAGTCATTAAATAAAGTACACGGAAATAATGAGAGAAATATGAGACTTTAATTTTAAAGCTTACACGTCGGATGGAGGCGCCTGGTGGAATTGCATTCTTGAGTTTTAAACATCACAGAACTGTTTATTATTTGTATTAAATTGAATTCTTCTCAAGTAGATAATTGTGCATTACTTCATGCTGAATAATAGAATTTTGTTTCAATTAAATAATAATTTATAATGAATGATTTTAATGCGATGGAGGCGCGGAGTTTAATAATTTAAACAATTTTAAGCATATGCAATTTGAATGGAATGGAGCACTTCAACCATAATAATTTCATTCTTCCTTAACTATTAAATTTATTTTACATCTCATTAATGAGGATACACACAAGTGTTGTTGAAAAGATATGTGAGTAAAGTTTAGAGTAGGATCAATTGTGGATTAAAGTAATTATATGGAGGTTTTCTATACTCTTCTTTAAATGGATAGGATATACATGTACAAAATACATTACATTTTACAACATATCTAATACAGGAGAAGTGGCAGAAGTGGTATTTGCATGAGGATATTGCAGAAAGTGTTCCCACTATTGGATAACAAATCGCTCATGCAATATTACAGAGGCGTAGGGTGGAGTCTACACTTGTGGATGTTATACTATACACTTATGGACACCGTGCAAAAATCTTAAGTTTTTACGTAAAACAGTTTTCGAAAATTTATAAATAATTAGTTTATAATGTAATTAACAACGTTTTTGATTTTTCGGAATCTATTGAATATAGTAACATAAGATTTTTGCGTTGTCCATAAGTGTGTATAACATCCATAAGAGTAGATTCCACCCTATGCTAATTATCTGGACTTTTATTCATACTACAAATAGCGCAGAAATATCGGTTTTTGTGACTAGTTCAATGATGTATAGTGTTGCAAAATTCAAGAAGAAAGTTTTGGCAGTTTTAGGTCAAGTAAACTGATTTATACTTAAACGCTTGAACCTATTTTTAAATTTAACCTTAACAAAAGAATAACGTGGAGAATGCGTAAATTTTGTAGGAAGATAGTTGTTGAACTATACAGTACTATGCAGAGGAAACCGGGTATGTTTGGGACGTTTTTCCGTGTTTCGACTTTGAGGCATTATTCCAAAAAATAATCATTAAAAAACACTCGATGGAGCTCAGAAAATAAATGAGTTTTTTGAAAGCGGGAAAATGTTTAATGCGTCGTTTTGTCCCTATCATTCCCAATCCGAGGCACAGTGGAACAAAAAAGGGGATGTTCACACCGTGTTTTTTTTTTTTTTTGGTTTAATTTGATATTTTTGGCAATAAGGAACTTCAGCTCTAGGTTGTATTTCTCAGTCAACAATCCCATCGTGGATTACATTTTAAATTCCTTCAGTCTTCTTCCCAGAGATATTTTTCCATCACTTAGCCACAGGTTATAAGACTTAGAGGCCAAATGGCTAGGGGTTAAATCTTAGAGTACGTAGGCTCAGTCGATCTCAGTTGATCTTCGAATAATTAATATGACTTTCATTTTATCCCCGGTCACTTTTTAGTTATTAAGTTAGTTATTTAGTCATTTAGAATATTTCCAGTTGGATATTTCGTCAATATATAACAATGACCTTGAACCACCTCTTGTTTAGATTTCCGAAGGTCAGAATAAAATAGGGGAATGTAGGCATAGTTCGCACAGAGTGAATCTTCAAACAATGCAAGTTTTCTCTTGGTTTGTAAAGAGCTGACCTACCATTTCTCATCTCATTTCATGAGCTTAATAATGAGAAAATTTGCGTTGTTTGAAGGTTCACTCTGTGCGAACCATGCCAACATTCCTCTAACTCTATTACAGTTGTGCATTTTTTGTTATTTATTTTACTCTATTTGTCTTTCACACAAAAAATCAATTAAAAAAAAAATGATGAGTACAAGATTCACAAGTATTTCTTCGTTGTCTTTTCCTTTTGTCATCTAAAGGAAATCTCACCGTTCCGAAATAGACAAGATTCCAAATTATCCCATCTTACCCTATGTTACTGTGGAGAATTACCTGTGGTAAACAATAATTTCTCTGTGATAGGATTCTGTGATATCTAAAACCCTCTTCTTCCTGCCCAGTTTACCTATAAATATATTGTGGTGTTATAAATCTGTCAGGGACTGTGTGTTTCTTGGGCTTCCTTCTACCGTTTGTGATATTCACGTACCTGGAAATATATATTCCTTTATTAAATATCTTCAACAGTGATCCGGAACGTAGGCGGCTGGATTTTCCAGAAGACGTTTCCTCGATGACCGCCAAATGCCCTTCTCCAAATCCACTGAGGCAGTGAAACACACTTTTCACCTTCACCAATTATTTTATTTACAAATATTCTCCTCTTAGATTGCACTGAACACGTTTAACTCTACGTCACGTAAATTTTTCTGTAGTTTGAACTAATATTTAATTTATAATTCACAAAATAAACTTATACACTTTTCTCCTCACGTCTCTGTGCAAAATCAAGTCTCTTATGTAATGCTTCAGACTAGTTCCCCCTCATTCCCCTACTTTCTTTCCAGCTGATCTTATTCACCACTTTTTCCTCCTTCTCTCTCCCTCCATGCATATTCAAAATCCAACCGTCTTTTGTCTCTTATTTTTAAGAGATCTCCAATCAATGGAAATTCTATACAGTTACATTAGTTTTTTTTTAACTTAATAAACTGACTCCAATATATTATAAAAATTTAAAAAGCCAATTTGAAGTATTTCAAAAGATACAAAGACAAAAGTAAGGGAGCACCGAGCAGGTTTGCAAGCGCTTGGGGAAAATCTAAATTTTGAAGAGCGTTTTCACCATTTATTATTTTTACGATTTTGCCGAACTTGTAGAAAAGAATAAGAATAAAACTACGGACCGATTTAAGTGAATTATGGAAAAAGCTCAGAATTAGGTTATCTTCAATTCATCATTCATTTTCAACCGCTTATCCCTATTGGGGTCGCGGGCCCATGACACCAAGGTTAACAGCCCACGCCTGTCGGTCCTCCGCCACTTCAGGAAGATGTTCGAGTTCGATCCCAAGGCGCTCCCATGCAAGATCCTGAATTTGATTCAGCCACCTTGTCCTAGGTCTGCCTCGAGGCCGAGGTCTCCTCACAATGGCTTGCATAGCTTTTCTGGGGAATCTTTCTTCATTCATGCGTTGAACATGTCCATACCATCGAAGTTGTGATCTCTCAACCCGAAGAAGCAGCTCCTCGACTCTTAGTTCCTCACGAACGGCCACATTCCTCACTCGATCTCTACGAGTGATTCCCTTAACCGCTCGAAGGTACCTCATCTCGGCAGCTTGTACTCGCGATCTTACCCTTTCGGTAATTACCCAAATCTCATGACCATAGATGAGAATAGGAATGAACACAGCTTTGAAAACCGATAATTTAGCCGATCGACTAAGCTCGGCCTTCCTCAACACGCTTCTGCCAAGCTCCCTCATAACTGCAGAAGCCTGACCGATTCGCGACGAGAGTTCTGCCTCCATCCTACCATCACTCGTGAATAACATCCCGAGATACTTGAACTTCTTCACCTGTGTCAATGAGGCTCCACTAACATGTAGAGTGCATCCCACAGATTCTCGGGAAATCACCATTACCTCCGACTTTTTGTCGTTCACATTCATACCTGTTTCGGCACAAACATTTACAAATCGGTCAAGTGTGCGCTGAAGCTTTTCAATTTGAATTAAAAATAATTTATGTAAACCTATTTTTCTGTCTTTTACAACTTGTTAAATTGAAAATTTCGTCCCAAAAAGGCAAATTTTTTAAAAACTGTAAATAATGTTATGATTTTACAATTTTATTCGAGTTTTCTTCCTGCCAATTAGGTACTGCTTTGACGAGGAGCTTCAGGGCACTCAATGGGTCAAGTGGTAGAGCACTCGCTCTATGATGCAAGCGTCCCGGGTTCGAATTCCCTTTAGGTCACCAGGAATTTTTCTGGCGTTAAAGGTGTTCGGATTGCATCCAGAGGGCTTCACTGCACTTAATTCCACGGACATGTGACTGATAATCTCATCCCGTACAAGAAAAAATAATAATTCATGTCTAGAAATCCCCTTGCGGGAAGGCCTAGTTCCTTCATGGAATGTTGTGCCAGCATTATTATTATTATTATTATTATTATTATTATAAACTGACTCCAAAACTAGAGTTTTCAGAAAAAACAATTAAATAAATGTGTATGATGATCCCGAGAGGCTTAATTGCGGTGGATTTTTAATAGTTCTATCTACTATTGTGAAAGTGGTTGAATAGACCTCTGTTCGCTTGGTACATAATTAGAAAAAGTGATTCCCAACCCACAAATTTAACCCAAATAGAGGTAGGAAAAAATTCCTGACTCCACCCAGACTTGAACTGGGGGGGGGGGCCTTTCGCTATCTAGGCGAATGCTCTACCAACTGAGATATGGGGGCACTGGCTCTGATTGTCTTTGCCACTGATCTTAACCAATTGCCAAGTGCACTTCAAATCGTTTTCGACTCACTACGAGCCTGGTATCTAGTTTTATTCTGATTGGCTTGACGAAAAGTAAAAAGAACAAATGTTTGTAAAAGAAGAAAAAATGTTCCCCAAGTGATTCTATTACGAACAAAATTTGTTTTTATTATATCCGTAACATTATTGATCTTTAACACTTGGAAGGACCCTAGTGGCA
The DNA here is from genome assembly GCF_024763615.1 of Phlebotomus papatasi. Classification (NCBI taxonomy): domain Eukaryota; kingdom Metazoa; phylum Arthropoda; class Insecta; order Diptera; family Psychodidae; genus Phlebotomus; species Phlebotomus papatasi. The sequence goes on along the minus strand of NC_077223.1, from coordinate 20,053,975 downwards.
GCCGCTGCCAATTTAGTTTTCAATTTTATTTTTTATAGTGAAGAATATATCATTTCGCCTGGAGGCCTGATTGAATGCGTGCAGAATTTGTCTGGCTATTTTTTCGTTATAAAATTTTTAATAAAAATTAAATATTAATGTAAATATATTGCAAAAACAAAAAACTGCACTCGGAAGGACCAAGTGGCAGTTGCTGCCATATGCATTTTATATGGTAGTTTGACGTTCTGCAGATGTAATTTTCTTGATTGTTAGTGTATAAAAGCCTTAAAAGAACAAATTGAAAGTGTTTTTGCAAATTATTGAGAAGAATTATGGGGGAAAGTGACATGCCTTTGAATGCGGCAGCCTTTGAATGCTTCAATTTTTCTCTTATTTCCCAAAGCTCAAAATCCATTTTGTTAAGTGAAGTTAATAGAAAATAGTTAATATTATTAACTGTTGTTCATAAAAAAGAATTTTTGCTTTGAGAAATAAGAGAAAAATTGAAACATTCAAAGGCTGCCGCATTAAAAGGCAGACCACTTTCCCTTACTCCATGATTCTGATAAAGATGAAAACATCGAATGGTTAAAAATCTTTAGATACAGTACCCAAGGAGATGAAATCTCTGATTCAGACACCAGAAAAGAACTGACTAAAGCTCCGAATGTTAAAATATAAGTAAAAATATTAAAATATTATGTAAAATTCGATAAATCGTCAGTTAAATCAGCATTTGTCGTAACTTCCTTTTGACAACTTTTCAGGAGACGAAATTTTCAGTTCAATATTTTTTTTCTTAAAAATGAGCCCCGAATGCGATACTTTTGGGTCAAAATAATAGAAGTGGCACTAATAAACTGTAAGTTAACTCGAGAAAATCTTTATAAAATTATTTCAAAGCTGCAATATTGAGAAATATGTTAGAAGAACCACAATAATATTTTATCGTAACTTCCATCATTTATAAAGCCGTAACTTCCAATGTATGGAGATTCTGGAAGTTACGACAATTTTCTAAAATGCATTATATCAATTTGAATTATTCTAGTGATAATAAGCGCCTTTATTTGACTAAATTAGTCAATAATACTGTTATCCCTGTCCCTAAAAGCTTTTATTTCATAAGTTTTATTGAATAAATTTTGTGCGCCACGTCGCTTGTTTTGTTTTGAATTAATGACAGATGGGTAGGAATTTTTTCTCACTTTTTTCTCGTAAATATTGAATTAAAATGATTTCATGTTACACTATTCGCACTGTCTTTCGATATTTGGAAGAGTTTGTAAACGTTTTATTGAGAAATATTGCAATTTTGCTGCAAATTACAAGCCACACAAGTAAGCAAAAGAAGTTACGGCAAATGCTGATTATTGAAAATTTTGTATGGAGATTTGTCGTAACTTCCCCAAAAATGGTAGTTACGACAAATTCTGATAAATTTTTCTTAATTAAGGGCACTTACGATAATTTTTATTTAAAATATTTTTTATTGGGCTTATAAAAGTTTCTTTTTCACAAATGCGTTTAATAAGCAAAATTACGCTGATTGCAAATATGTATATATCTCAAAATCGCAAAAATGAAGTTACGATAAATGCTGATTTAACTGACGAAATGGCAGCGGCTGCCACTTGGTCCTTCCGTGACACTTTTAGTTAGGGTTCTACGAAGTATTAAATGATAAAAGCCATCTTCCTATTTATCCAAGAGTTGTCTCTCAAACATTTTCAAAAATACATTGTGCTTCTGTTATAGTAAATGAGCAAAGTGTTTGGTGGAAAATTGTATAATTAATATACCGAATTACTAACATGATCCTTCGTATTTTCAATTTAAATTACATTTTCTCTAGGATACTAAATTGTAGCAATTATTTGTGATAATGACAGTGATGGCAAAAAATAGATTTTGTATAGAGTTGGTGGTATCATAAAATGAGAACGAAACGTGCCATGTTGGTTTTCTTCCAAAATTATTCGTTTAGTATAGTACACATCTACTTAGAATCATCAGATTCATTATCTCGAGAATGAGAACAGACTGTTAGCAACAACTATGAGTCCCCTGAATGAGACACCACGCTTGCGAAAATGTCACTTTGTAACATTTCAACTCATTTTCCTTTCTCTCCCCAAGAAAATACTTTTTCCCATACTCCTCCCTTTCCACCCCCCTCGCAGCTATATAGCAGTTATTCCAACAATTGTGCTAGGTTTTTCACACCATCTTCCACGACTCAGGGGGCTCTTGAGTGAACAATTTATGAACATTCTCCAACGACAAATTGTATGGTTGGATGTTCATAAACAAAATATATTGCCATAGGACCATAAAGTTATGACACTCTTAGAGAGGAAAATAGAAAAAATTATCCTACTGGACAAATTAAAAAATATTTACTTCAGTCTCCTAAATTATGTTACAGGAAAATCTTGATTAAATTTATGTTCTCAAATTGTGTAAATATATTGCAAGACAAAGAGTATTAGTGAAGAGCCCCCAGTTCACGTTTCTCTACTTAACAAAATAAACCCTCTCTTGCAAATCTAATCTTTCTCTTCTGTCTCTACACCGTCTAATTAGTTTAGATATATGGTGAACATTTGTTAAAATACTTTTTTTTTACTGAGTGGCAATTGAACATGATGAATTTTCTACAATGTGCCTCAGAGATTTTGCAGATGAAATTGTCCCTAGGGATACCCTCAAAAATTCTTACTGTGGATTTGCCATAGTGAAAACTATACAAACCAACACAATTAAGTTGTATGAAAATATTCCACGAGGAGATTAAGTGGTTGCCACAAATTGAGAAGGAGGATTTGCTAATCGGGGGTGAATGATTGTGCAAGCAAGCAAATGTGGTTAGAGTTTGATCCAAATAACCCTTTTATCCCTCAACATGTGTGCTATGCTCGATAGAATGCTCGTTAACCTACTTTTTCCATCGGTAACTTAACTTTTGAATTCGTGATAAAATCCACTTAAAATATAAATTGATAACATAATTCGTATTGAATGTGTTTCATATTTGATCAGTTTCCTATTCATCTTTCAGTAAAATTGGAAAAAAATAAAAACAACTTTTGAATTAATATTAAAAATAATTGATAGTAAAATTATACTGCGATACATCGAGAGGAACCGAATCTCTAATCACAAGACAGAATTTTAGTTTATACCATGTGAAATTCAGATAATGCCCATTTCATAAAGTGTGCGCCTATTTGAATTTCTCAGGATTTATATTAGGGTAAGAGCTCATAATTTTGGACAGTTTCGAAATTTGGACACTTTGAGGGTAAAATTGGACACTAAAAATAACATAATAATAATAATAATGCTGGCACAACATTCCGTGAAGGAACAAGGCCTTCCCGCAAGGGGATTTCTAGACATGAATTATTATTATTTTTTCTTGTACGGGATGACGTTGTCAGTCTCATGCCCGTGGAATCAAGTGCAGTGAAGCTCACTGGATGCACTCCGAACACCTTTAACGCCAGAAAAATTCCTGGTGACCTAAAGGGGATTCGAACCCTGGACACTTGCATCATAGAGCGAGTGCTCTACCACTTGACCCATTGAGTGCCCAGTTTCTAAATTTGGACACTTTGAGGGTAAAATTGGACACTAAAATTAAATTGATTAAAATGATGGAGTTTTATTCCAATATTTGATGAATTCTGTCTAAATATTTGTTCTTTTTGGAAGATTTTAACACTAAATACGTTAAAATTTTGAATATGATTTGAGTTAAAATTGCTTTGTTGAAAATTCAGTGTAAATCAGAGAAAAGAAATTGTGCATTTCTGTGTGTTCTTTTGTATCAATGGGACAAAGAAAAGTTCACTTGTACATTTTTTTAGTTGATTACCTCTTGGACCTCTTGTTAAGCAACAGCAAATAAAAATCGCGATCCAGCTATGACAACTTATGACCTCTTTTATGTATCTCTTAGCCAACTTCTGACCTCCTTTTGCAAACGCGTCGTCCAAAAGGAGGCAATATTGTACTTAAATTGTAAACAAATTTGCTTGGCTTTAATTTCACTATATGGATTTACCAACTGTTGTCTGCTATTGGCATTTTTTACCTATTATTTTACTTCTCTATACAAGTTTTTGCAATTAAAAGTTTCGTAATAAAAAGTTGAATTAAAACATGTTTTATTCAACTTTTTGTGTTCACTGAGTTGTGTTGAATTTTAAAATCTAACAATAAATTTCTATTGCAATCTCTTCATTTTACTATTTTTTAACTATTTTTCTTAGATTAAAAAATTAAATTCGACTTTTTACGCTCGTAAACACAAAAGTGTTACAGGTCCATTTAATAGCAATTAAAATCATTATTGGCATGCAGAAAGCATTTTAAGGGGTTACGTGGGTTTCATTTCACAATCTTAAAAATTCAGCCGTTGCGATCTGATTTTCGGAGACCTTTTTGAAAAAACTTCCTTAGCGGTGGACAAGATTTCTCAGATCTGACTGACTCTTATATAATTCATCTGACGTCAAAAACCTAAATATTTTCTCCTAGCAGATGAGTTAAAATTCGAGGAACAGATGAAAGAAAACGTACTTGTTCGCAAAAAATAATTTATTTTCAATATTCCTTGGTGAAATAATTAAAAGTGTATTGATAGTGAAATTAGAGTTACTGAATATTTATTTTTTAATTAACACAGATTTGTAAATAAGTTTAATCACACATAATTCCTCATACTCTTGCAGACAAATTCTAGCGTGAAATATTAAGAAAGTGATGAATGGCGGACTTTTTGCTAAGACTCTGATAATACAGTGATTCAACAAATTAGGTAAATAATAGCAATTTTGTTTGAAACTCGACGAGAAAATTGGTTCTGTAGATTAAATACACTCAGCGAAATTTAATTAAGAAACTTGCATAGAGTGGGTGGTGTGGGTCGTGTGTAGATTCGATCAGCCTAAATTTTTTTTTGTACTATATAGGCCTGTATAACAACTTTTTCTATGGCAGTGAACCGCGCTCACTACCATTCGTGCGTGCACGAGAACCATTTTATGCAAATTTGTTCAAAGCTGGCGCGAAAATAATTAAGTTCACCTCTAATTTTTTAATAAAAACCTAATGAAAATTTAAAAATATATATTTTTGCATTCTTTTTTTTTGTATCCCCCCCTTCCCTAACCCCCCTTACCAAGGTCTTAGGTCATGAGACCTATTTTGACCAGTTCCCGATATTGGCACTCATTTTTGTATTCTATGCGATCGTCTTTCTTAAAATAACACACTAGAATTGATTTGTTATACTCACATATAGTTTTTGAAACGGCTCTCTAGTAATTTCCGTCCATACCCGTTTTATGGCAGTTTCTGCGCTAAAGTTGACAGCAGTCCTCAAAAATTTCACTGGATAGTATCACCCACAGGTTTTTCTAATGGATTTAAACCCGAGCAAGGCGCTGACTAGTCAGAAACCTTCAATTTCTTCTCATAAAACCATTAAAAAAACGCGTTGTTTTGTTGTAAGATCACATCTTCAAGGAGCTAGGTTTGAATGCACGGAGTCAGTACGGTCTTTAGAAGATTCTGATACTTCTCTGCTAAATTTTTAGTGGAAATCCAGATTTTGGATATCTTGCTGTAGCAGTAAAAGACCGCCCATATCATGATACTTTCATCGTTAAAATTCCTGCTCATCAATAACTTACTTTTCTGCCACTTGTGATGTCAGTATTTTACTAGTTCACCAAAACCATCAAGGATATACCTTTTTTTGTAAGAAAGGACAACTTTTTTCCATTTTTCACTCATCTCAATGTTCTTTTCAGCAAATGTGGACTGAGTAATTTTTTATATGAACTAACGTGATGCATTTTGCTAAAGAAAATTACTAAAATACAGTGAATAATGTTCAAAAGTACATTTTATTTTGGGGTGCCGATACGCGGGACAACCTTCCGATCCGAGGAACACTGACGATCGCTGGTACATTTCCCTTATATTTTTTATTATGTTGAATAAAAGACGCGAAGAAAAGGGACAGATAATCCTAACCGGCTTATGTAGGTGAGATTCTTAACGTGAGCTAACTCGGAGTGCATGCAAATTCGATTTGGAGCTGAAGTTGGGAGACGCCATTCAGTTATCTTGAATCAAATTCGTGAAATTATACAAATTTTGTATTTAAACCAAAATATCAAGGATTTGGATGAACTGACAGAAAAGTGTTATATGGGTGAAATGTAGACCAGAATGTTCTCTATAATTTTGCCGTAGAACTTAAACTCATCGATTACTCAGAAGCCAAGATAAGCGAGGTTTTTTGTTTCTTAACTCGTTTTTTCATCCAGAGTGCCCCAAGTGTTCATTTGTTGAACTTCAACTAAATCAAAGAATTGTTGTATTTTGCGGGACTTTCCATTTAAACCCCTATTTTAAGTGTCTTGGTGGAGTAGAGGCAGTCAAATTGGCATCTGAGTGATTTCAAAGCGTTATTATGGGAAAAATCAATTTTTTCACACTTAAACGGCAAAATCGGAGTGATAGCGTAGTCTGAGCGGAAAATGATGTATGGACGAAATGTAGAGACAAATGTGCTCTACAATTATGTTGAAGTAATCATCAAAATCGGTTTAGCGACAGTCGAGATAATTGAGGTTATGTGATATTGAAATTGGTTTTTCGACTGTGGCGCCCCTGGTGTTGGTCCCACGAAGTTCAAACATTCTATAAAGTTGTAGCATTTGGTGAGATCTTTCGTTTAAGCCCTCATTCATCAAAATCGGTCACATAGAACCGGAGATATGATTTTTTGAATTTCGTGAACTTTGACCCCTCATATCTCCGGTTCTATTGAAACCACAGCGCGCATACGCACCATTTTGGAAACGTCCTAGACTGGACTACAACATACTAAAATTTCATTAACTTGCACAATGCCGTTTTTGAGAAAAGTGACTTTGAATTTCGATGAATTTTGACGCTATCACAGCGCCACCTGTGGTGACTTTTTGAACTTCCATCTGAAAGTGCTCATCGAGACGAAACCAAAAAGGTAAAATTTAGGTCGCTATGTTAATTAGAACCGGAGATAGAGGCCGGTCAATGTTCGAACTTTGACCCCTTATAGCTCGGGTCAGGGGTTATGGATCGACTTAAGGTTTTTTTGTTTGATAGGTATAATCAACGGCTACAACATACTAAATTTTCAGCCCGATGCACAATGGAATTTTTGAGTTATTTAACTTTTAAGATTTAAAAATTTTCTTTTTAAAAAAAGCGCCCCTAGCGGTGGTTTTATGAACTTGCGATGTTAGAAGGGGAAGTGGCATTTCACGAGAGCTTTCCAAAAAGCCCTCACTTTTTAAATTCTGACAATTAGAACCGGAGTTATGGCCATTTTAAGAAATTTTTTTTGGACCCTTATAGCTCGGGTCAGGGGGGTCGGGGGACCTTAAGTTTGGTATTGATGGAAAGCTCTAAGGCCCAGCTATAACATACTAAAATTTGAGTCCGCTGAATGCCATAGGGGCGGAGCTATTGAGAAAACAAAAAAAGGGGGGTCTTCAAAATGGCGGAAGGAGGGGTGGGGGGTGGGGGGTCTATGCACCAAGTTGCAATTTTCACCCGATATATAACCTTTGCCGAAAACCGCAAGTCGATATCTTTTTTAGTTTAGGAGCTATTAAGCTCCAAAGAGCGGCCGGCCGGCCGGCCGGCCGGGAACGTAAATTAGCCACATATATATTCGTGATCAGGAAGTGCTGAAACACATTTTGGCCAAATTTGAGGTCGATCGAACGACATGAAATTTTGTTAGGATTATAGTAGGTGAGATTGTTAAGAATCTCACCTAATACACTTTTTTTAGTGTATACACGACTCACATAACCCACGTAGCCCCTTAAGTAATCATAAAAAAAATTAGCAAAAAATTCTGATATTAACTTTTTTAATTAGTAGTTATTGTTTAAAAGTTATATCCACATCCAAATACAAAATACAGTTGTGTGTGATTTAAATATTTCTTCCTCAAGGAGGTTTCCTTATTTACAAAATAAAATGATATCTATATTAGGCAATACTGTGACGAAGCGCTAGTCTTCTGTTTCTAATACTTTTGTCAGGGTGAAAGGAATACCTATTGACAATTTAAGAACACGTGTCAGGACAGGACCTATTGACACCCTTCTTTGTGTACCATTTGGAATACGAAATTTGAACACTTATCCTTATCGAAAAACGTAAATTAATGAAAAACGCCATATTTTTATATTTTATTAGAAACACTAAATAAATTTCAACATTTTGACAAAAGTGTCAATAAGGGTTCCCCGTCGAAGAGGTGGTCATTCGACCCTATTTACTTTATTTAAAAATAAAATCACGAAAAGCAGATAATTTTTGACTTCCCAATTAAGGGAACCCCCTTATTCAACTTTCTCAAAGTTTTGCATTTTTTTCTTTCAAGTAATACTGTTAGGAACTAAAACTTACAACTCTGACATATTTTACATCTCAATTTAGCCAAATGTTTTTTTTTTACGGAATTCTCAACAGTTTTTACTCCTCCGATTTCCTTTGGAAAATTGGTAAGGGTGCGAGGTCGTGAGGTGAAAGTAATAATTCTTCTCAAACTTTTCTCATTGGACGTTTCAATTGCTCCAACTCCACGGAGAGAGCAATATAAATCCGTAGGTTTTCTGATACCTCAAAATTAACAAGAGTTCTATTGGGATGTAATTTTGCGGATTACGAAAAATTATGCTACACAGGCTTCAGATTTAGAGGTTTAGAGGAGAGTGGGGTAGTTTAACGTATGCCTGATTTTCGAAAATATAAAACTTCTGGAAAATAAGTTAATGTATGGAAATTGTGGTGTATATTTCCAAATAGCCAATATTTAAGAGAAATAGGTTGGTTTAGTAAACTTGCAAAATATAGATTGCCTTACTTGGTCTCATCCTCACCTAACTTTCTAAAAAACTTTGTAAAGTTTTTTTTTAATAAAGCATAACATTGGCATCAAAAGATTCTTCATGCTATTTGTATCTCTGATCTGATACACTGAGAAAAAAAGAGGGTGCGATTGACTTTTTTTCCTCATAACTTTAACACTTTTTAGGTGTAAAAATATATCAACAGGGGTAAAATTAACATGAAAAAGGGTAACTTTAACCCCCAATACACCTAAAAAGGGTAATATTTGCACCGATTTTGGATCAATACTGCAGGGTAAAATTAATATTTCCGGAATGTTATTTTAACTTTTTCGGATTTCTCTCAGTGTACCTTGTCGTATTGCTAATGCAAAGCAAAGAAAAATAAAACTCTTGAAAAAAATTAAATCTAAGTTAAAAGTTCGAGCATAATGCTAAGCTGGAGTGCTTTAACATCCCTTTTTTGCATTCTCAACAGGGAATCTCCACAATTTGTTGTCATCTTAAGCTTCTATACCAGTATTTGTTGAACAGACAATTTACTATATTAATACTCTGTGAGGACGATAAGACGTGGCGAATATTTTCTTTCCATCACAATTGTTGATGTGTCTTATGCAGATTTTCCCAGCAAATCATTCTCACTTTCCATTCTCTTGGTCACCAAACGTGAGACAGTTTTAAGTTGCTCATTTTTCCTCTTTACCAACTCTCTCACTCTCATGTATCTGCTCCCCCGGAAAACTCGCAATGAGATGCTTTTCCCGCCATAATTCTGTGAGTGGGAAAGAGATGATGATTATGTTGGGAAATTCTGTACAGTGTGTTTCGGAAAAGTGTATACTAAATGTTTTTTTTTAAGGTAAGAATCGGGATATTGGATGGTCTCTTTCACACTCATTTAGGTGGAAAAGTGTGTATACAAAATATTCGGTAAATCATCTCACATTTGTATTTTCCACGCTTTTCCTCTCTCTCGTGTTTCAATAAACTCTTTCTCTCATTCTCTCTTGTGAATTTTCTCTCAGATTCTGGGTGAGATTCTCCATTCAGAGCATATTGTGCACTAAGGACAGTATTCTGATACAAACGGATCGGCTTTAGAGCTGAGTCGTTCTACTGAACCATTTTTCCACCGAAACAGTTATTCGCCGATCTCGAAGGTGTATAGTCGCACTTAGTAGTGGTCCTACTAAAACACCGTTGATTGACTAATGAGATAGATTTTTGGTGGTGTTAAAGGAGAGAAAAAAAATGGTAGTAAAAGTACTAAAATACCTTTAATATTAAAGAGTACCAAATTTCAGTGTCTGTTTGCAATTAAAACAATTTAATTGAACAATTTTGTGTGGAGTTGATGGAATTTATTTGTTCGATATTTTGAAAGTGATGCAGACAGGAGTTAGAAATAATTGCAATAGCACAAATAATTTCTCGTGGAAGTGGTAAAAATTCCATGAATACAAAAATAAAAACCCACATAAATCTGTTACATTAAATTCTTAAGCTACTAATTGTGACAATTAAAATGCTCCCAATAAAATAAATCTAATACGTCTCGCAGTAAATTTAATGTGCTTTCAACTGTTGAATTAACGATAAATTGCAGCATCATGGGACGATATTCAATTGATGTCGATGTAAGCTAAATTATTAATTACTTTTACGCTCATTTTTCAAATCTCTTTAATGGTGCCATGAACCTCTGTTTTCCTCAATATCTCTGCGAATATTTATTCAATTGATTCTCTATCTCAGTGATAAATCTGCCTTAACCCATATCTCCCTTCATTATTGTGGGGAGTATAATACCACAAAAATTCTCTTCATCATATTATACTCTCTTATAAATATAAGTACACGCTACAGCAATTACAAGCACCCTCAACAGCTTTTCGTTGAATTTGTGCCGTAAAAAGAAACAGTAAAAACAACTTTTTAGCAACTTTAATTTGTGAGTAGAGCACAAGAAAATGTATTTATGCAATGCTCAAATTAAAAAATATGCATTTGAAATAATTATTTTCTCTTATTCAGATTTTAAATTCAGGAGAGAATTTAAAGAAGTTTTAAACTTTTTTTTCTGTTTTTATTTAGTAGAGTGGAAGATTTCACACATGTATGCCTTTTGAAGATTAAACATAGTTTTTTCAGATAAATTAGTATATTTAAGGATAGTGCAGTGGATTTTTGAATAGCAAAAATTGAAAGGAGAAAATATCCATGCTATTTACTGATCTTATAAATAAAGTATAAATCTTTAAAATGTGCACACTATATGTGCCCACTTAATGTGTTGCTCTTGTCATATACAACTTGTGAAAAAACTTTTCCACCGTTTTGCTCTGGAGGTTGATCACCAATGCTAAGACGGCGGTCGACTTTTCGTTACGTTTCAAAAATCAAATGATTTAATTAAATAAATAAAATAAAATAAAATAAAATAAAGAAAAAATGTTAATTTAAATCTTACGGTTTCATTTCATACATTATTCCATTTGAAAATGACAACATTTCGAAAGTTGGTAAACTTGTGTGTTTCACGTGTATAGCTTTTCCTAAAAAAAACCTTTAAAGAAACACTGTAGAGGTAAAAGCGTGCTCCCTTCGGATCACTCAAGATTCGGACAATTCATTTTTTCTCTATGTTCCTTGTGAATTTCACCTATAACTCTTTTGAAAATTGGAGACATTGGACTAGCTATTAAAATATAATGGGCCAAATTAATTTAAAACAAAATTATTTGTGCGAGGCATAAATCGTCCGAAGGTAGCGCGCTTTCCCCTATAGGAAATCCCGTATCTTGGAGTAAAGACTCTAAGTCGTCTTAGTACCGTAGATGCGGATGACTTTGTCCCTCACTTACACTGTACTTCACTTATCGGTAATGGTAGATCGGATTGGTGAAGACCATCCTTAAGTGCTAGAATTAAAGAAAAGCTTATGAACATCAGGGGGAAAATTCACCCCCGAAGGCCAAAATCACGAACATCTACGGTATAATAAATAAATAAATAAATCAACCATATAAATATAGGATCGAAGAAACAGGAGACAGCCAAAATCCCGAACGCAAAAATCCCGAAAGCCGAAATCCCGAACGCCAAAATCAAGAAAGGACCAAAATCCCGAATGTTCAAATTTCTGAAAGGGATGAAATTGTATGGAGGATGTGTATAGAATAATTACCCAAGACAGAAAATTTCCCTTTGTCTGTATAGCAAGCGCGAATTTTAAGAATTCGGGATTTTGGCCTTTTCGGGATTTTGGTGTCTGTGATTTTGGCTTTCGGAGTTGTGACCGGGACCCGAAGAAACACCAGTTCATCAGGAAACATTTATTTGCAATATCATCAAAATATTTAATTTTATTTGATATAATATATATAATAAAATTAAATTATATTTTTTCATAATTCCACTTCTTTCTGCAATGACATGTTTTAAAATTTGGTACCCCAAATGATACGAAATAGAATGCCAATTAGACATGATTGATTTTTTAAAGTGCCAATAGGTATTCTTTCGACCCTAGATTTGTTTTTCGAAACTTTGCACAATCTTTACTCAATGTTTTCTTGCTCAATTATTTCATTATCCAAAAAACCGGAAAAATTACCGATCTTGAATTTTTAAAGTTAAGAATTATGTTAATCTGTTGATTACTTCTTTGATTTAGTCAAGATTGGATTTATTTGTAAAGTTAACACCAAATATGACTATATATCTCACCTAATCAGTCAGCAGGGACCTTTCGACATTCATTTTTCCTTACGTTTCTGCATACAAGGACTGAAGACTAATGGCAAGTTCTTTTCTAAAGAGACTTGACTTATCAGTTTGATATATTTCGATATCGCGCATTAAATAATTAACAAAACAATTTTCGCAGAAATAATATAAGAACTATACGATCAAATTTGTTTAAGTCGCGGTGGAATATCTGCAAAATTTTTACAAGGAAAAGTGAAAAATAGCTTCATTTTTTATTAGGCTTGATGGGCCCCTGCAGTCGATAAAGTTCCGGTAAATCAACTTTTATTGTAAATGAAATGCATTATTACCCCTATATGATTTTTTGTTAATTTTTAGTTTAAAATTATTTATTAATCAGTTTTTTTGAATAATTTTCATAGTTTCATTATATCAGATATGGAAAATAATTATAAAAAAAAACATTTTTAAAGATGCTCTAGTTCCCCCTACTGAAATTAGATACCTTTTTTTTCTTTAAAGTTAGTAAATCTTCTCGAGTACACAAAGAAGTCTGTTAAATTTCTTCATTTATATATAAGCAAGATTCTTAAATGTATTAATCAGTTTATTAAACATAATGTAAAAATGTTAAAGAATTTGTAAAAAGTTTGTATATTCGAGCCTACAAAGACTTTTAGGAACATTTCTACAAAGGGCAATATATACATTATAATTACAGGCTAGGTTCTACTTAGCACCTCAGGACATTCAATGTGTGTAATTAATCCATGAACAACGTAATTTCATCATTCATTCCTTTATTTACAGAACCGAAAATGAGGAAAAGAAAAAAGCCTAAAGGGCATTTTCAAATGCCTCATTTAATTTTAATAATAAATTTTCTATGTTCAAATTCCCACGTAAATTTCGCGTCAATAATTCATTTTTGTTATAATTGTTCAATTACCTTTAGATTATTTTCCTGCCATTTAAAAAAAACTCAAAAGAATTTGGAACGACTCAGGAAATTTTGCAATGTTTTTAATTTTTGTCGTAGAGACAATCTTTATTTTTTTTTAGTTCAAGCTTTACTATTTAGGGGAAGGCTTTTAGGCTTCGTACGGACTCTAGCTTCGAACACTTCATATTTTTCCCAGATTCATTAATAGAATGGGAAAACATGAAGCGTTTGAAGCCAGAATATGTGCGAAGACCAAAAGCCTTCCCCTACTGAAAAATTGATTTTTAAGACTGCATGAATCTATTAGATTTCTTGTAAAATACCAATAAGAAAACATAATCAAACTCTATCGAATAGTGAGACACATAAGTCGTTTTAAAACTAGTTTATATTTATTTGGAAAAATAATACTTAACCAGCATGAGATGGACCCTCTTCCCGTTATTGCAAGTGGTCAGTACCTATATATTATACCAAAAATTTTCATCTGATATAGTCTGTTCTATTCCTTAGGGTATTGCGTCTGTAAAAAAAGGTTGTTTGAAGTCCGCAAAATAAATGAGTTTTCGTGGAGAAAGAAAATGTAAGAAATTATATTTTCTCTCAAACTCTTCTGCTGCGGGGCACATTGAGACAGAAATGTAGCAATTGCAGTCATTTTTCCACTTTAAATTCAAATTTTAAACTTATTTAAAAATTGTGTTTTTATGTTCTGTCCTCGAAATTGCTTCCGATTAAATAGAAACGACATTAATATACTCTTTGAAGGACAGAATTATTGGTATTTGGTAAATATTTCTCTGTTAAACTTTATATTTTAATCTTAAATTTTATCCTTTGAAAATCTGGACAGAAGGGTTGTCTTGAAAAACAGCTTGAAATTACCGAGCGAGACATCGGTTAATCCAATTATATCTAAAGATTTTAATTCAATATACTCACTACACTCAATATAGGGTAAAGGAGGGTAATACGTACATAGGGCACGCGAACATCAACAAATCGTATTGAATAACGTAAATAGTTAGAGATAGAGATTTGGAACCTTCGGAAGACCCCACCATAAGTCAATCGAAGGATCGTTAATATGCCCCTCATTTTCCTCCCACCCCTCCCCTTCCTCTCCAAAACCATGGTTTTTGGGATTGCTCGAAATCTCGTCTTACGATTTATTTAAATTTTTAGAGATTACCCCAGGGGGACATTTCGTCAAAATACGAAAATAGGGGGAAGTGGGGCACCTTTGAAAGTGGGGCATTTTGAAATTGAGATTTTTCACCTATGTTTAAGTGGAACTGCGCCATATCATAACGTAATTTAGCTTCTCAATCTGTTTGTGCAGTTAAATTATATCACGATAAGGCTCAATTTTAATTAAAAATATGTAAAAAATCCCAATTTCAAAGGTGCCCCACTTCCCCCTACCGTTGAATCATTCCCAATATGGATTTTTTAAGTTTAAGGTTTAAAATACTCCAAAAAGGGCATATTTCTCAACCGAATAGGGTCATATTTGTGCTTGTTGTTAAGGTCTTGGAATTTCTGACTTATCTGAACCGGCTTGGCTATACAACTTTAGGTGCACGAATATGTCCCTAAAAAGCAAAAAAAAATCACGAAAGACGTAACTTTAAGTATCTCTAGGCCATAATTTTTCAACAGATATAAATGAAAATTTTGGAAAGTGAAAGAAAAATAATTTTGAATTGTTTAAAAAAATATTTTAAAATAGGTTTTAACTGTTTTGGCCTCACTGTACAATGAGGGCAAGATTAATATTTCACATAGTTCTCTGAAGATCGCAACTAAGTATCTCTTAGGGTAAGGGCTCATAATTTTGTCCAGTCTGCTTATAAGCATCGATGTTCCAAGTTTGAAGTACAATATTTTCAATACTAATTTACTTTTTTGTTACTCTCTTTTCAGAAGGGTTGTTCAGAAACTGAGCAAGCTATTTATCGTCTTATTTTTACTTAAATTAGTTTTAATACGTTTAAAAATGAATTGATATGTAGAGGTGAATTTGGCTCTTATTTTGGACAACTTGGTTATTAATTTGGACAACTTGGCTGTTAATTTGGACAGATAATCCGCCTCAACAGGATGCCTATTGTTCGTCATTTCATGAACCAATCTTACCAAGTCCTCTTCCTGTTCATGTAAGGGAACCGTACAATGTCACAAGAAGTTCGGAAATTTTCCATATCATTCATTAAAGTGAGTTGACTTCGGTAATCTAAGTACGTACGGATTCGCTCATTTCCTGGCCTTTCCGGGAGCCTTTCAAGGCATTTCTCGCTACCACTCTTTCATAGAGATGATGCTCCTTTGTTTCCCCAGGCATTTGTCCAACCTAGTCATCACAAAAGCTAAAACTTCACGAAATTTCGTGAGAAAAACACCTGTCCAAAATAAGGAGTATCACCTCACTGTTAAATTATCTTAAAAAATTTCCCATTTTTTACACGAAAAATCTAATTCACAAGGCAAATCTCACTTCAGGTCAAATGTACAAATCACTACCAACGTGAATCAACACAATATTTAATGAATATTCAATAATATCACTCAAAAAAAGCGAAGAAACATTGTTAGTACTTTACCACAGCTAAATAAGACTGAAGTAAACACGAAGTTCTGTCATATCTCTCGTAAGCAATTGCTCACACTGAATTTTCAACAAAGCAATTTTAACTCAAATCATATTCAAAATTTAACGTATTTAGTGTTAAAATCTTCCAAAAAGAACAAATATTTAGATAGAATTCATTACTAATAAAATATTAGAATAAAAATCCATAATTTTAATCAATTTATTTTTAGTGTCCAATTTTATCCTCAAAGTGTCCAAAATATGAAAATGGACAAAATTATGAGCCTTTCCCCTAATGTCTGGCTTCTAAGTTTTGCAAAGAACGCCACTTTTCTTAAATTTTCACCTCCTCGAGGGTAGATTTGAAGCATCCTGAGAAATTATATATTTTTTCTCATTCAAAGTTCCAACAAAAAAATGTCGGATAATTTTAGTAGTTTTAAAACTATAACTATATATAAATAGATCTCAAATATCGCTATCCCTTGTATAATTTTTTCACACAAAAAAAAAGTTTTATTGGGTCATTATTGCAGTGGAAACTCACGGAGTTTGATGCGTGAATATTTTGAACAATACCCACATGCAATCACGGATTAATTGCAAAGCCTTGCCGGGTGAAAATACCCACATTTCCAATTCACGAAAAGGATGCAAACAGTATTGGCGAAATGGGACATATTCGCATTATTTTACAGTTTAATTGCCGCCATTCTCTGAATTTGCTTAAATGAATTATTTCTGCTGTTCAGCATTTCAACAAGCATGTAATTACTAAACTCATTGCCTATTTTTGATCTATTCATAAAATAAACCATACTATTTTGAATAATTTCATGTCAAGACATTACTTTTGAATTTGGATTTTTCGAAAGGTGAATTAAGTTGTTTTCAACGAATATTTTCAGAAAGGGTTATGCCCAGCGCACAATAACTTTTGTTTGTAAATATGTTTTCAAAATTTCTTATGAGAGTGAGCGAGATAACTAAATCTAGGTTTCATTCACTCTCATAGGAAAGTCGAAAACATGTTTACAAAATAAAAGTTATTGTGCGCTGGGCATTATAGCGACTTTTATGGTCATAAATTAAAAAAAAAAATACAAAATGATATTTCTTTTTTCGTCTTTGCATCAATTTTATTATTGCAATATAAAAAAGCTTTAATTAGAATGCATAATTAATTAAAACAATTCAAAAAATCGTAACCCCAAAGAAAGGTAGAACTCTGTATGTGCTGAGGAATTAGGAAAATAGTCTAAAATAATTCTATAGGTATCTGCAGGAGTAATACTCTTTGTAACAATGAAACTAATGTTAGAGCTTCCAAATACTGTACGAATGATACAGGAATGAAAGTAGAGAAAACATTTGACTAATTGCCGCAATAGAAAGGCATATATTCATGATCTAACCTTTGATGTTTAATTTTCTTATGTAAACTCATCCTAGAGATGTGTTAATATAATTAGAGGGAATCGTCTTATTTGAGAATGTGTTTTTGGCACGGTTTCTGTTTTCTTTCACACACCAATATCATATAAATGTGATAAAAGCTCAAGTGTTGTTTGGAATAGACAAGAGATGAGTGATAAAGTATTTTAACTTTGCGGAATACTCGTGTCAAATCCCAAAATCGTTTTTTTTTTATCCTAGGTAAAATTTGTTTTTAATAATTTGGATCATGGGTGATCAAGAACCGTTTTAAAACAAATAAACGTCAAAATAAGTTTGACCAGGTAGCATTTTGACCAATTGACGTAAAAATTTTCATTTGACATTTATTCGGTTTAAAACGGTTCTTGTTGACCTTTGATTTGAATAAAGAATTTTTTATAGAGACTGGAAATAATTGAGTTGGTTCAACAGTTTGATGACCTTGTCCCATATAAAATTAATATTAAGATTAATACTTTCTGAACTGCGAGAATGGCAAAAAATATAGCAAGTGTTTTATATTGGCTCTCTCTCGAGTTTCGCTCGAAAACTGACCGAATCACAGTTGGCGCGCATGGAAAATTGCTTGAATTGCCTGTAATACGATTCAAAAAAACAATTAATACGAACAGTAGTATCTTACTCATAGCATTACTCCACTAGAGTGTACTCTTTCTAACACACGTGATTTTCCATTTGAAATTTTGCATACTATATACCTCTCTCTCCGGCTTTTCTTAATATTAATATTAGTCTTATATGTGACACCACGGTGAGCATTTTACAAGGTTTAAAAAACAAAGTTCATACTTTTTTAAGTTAACCGGTTCCTAACCGATTTATAGTATAATATAGTTCATGAATCACCTTAAATTATGCAGTAAATTGTTCAAAACCGAAAAATTTAAGTTCGGAATTAAATTAATTATAGTTTGTGATTCACTATTTTGTGAGAGCAGTTCAAATTAATGATAAACCTTATTTTTTGAAATCAGTAAAGAAATACAGTAGAGTTTCGCTACAGTCCATATTTGGTTCCAGATTTGACACTTGGGTCGCACTATAGTCCATGTCATTTTTTTAAAATTATCAACGACTTTTAGTATTGAAATTGCTCGACGGCTTCCACTTTCTTTGCGATTGTGGTACTTGTCCTCGTTCTCTTCATTATGGATCACAATTATCACAACTACTCAATAAAGTTTGCCAAAAATATTAAAATAATTATGACAACATTGCGTACCGCGTATTAAAAAACATAACCTAACTTAAAATAAGTGTTTTAAAATCAACGGTCGTTAAATTGTGGACTATAGAGCAATGGCCTATAGCGGGGTTTTACTGTATACTGCTTACTGCTCTCTCTTTATAGTTCGAGCAGTTAAAAATGAAGCATTTCCTTTCTCAGGTATTATAAAATATGGTTTTGGTGGGAAATAGGGAAACTAACAGAGTTCCTCGAAAACCTTAGATCCGATTTCTGACCGTTTTGATTATGACCAGACAGACGGACAAACATACCATCATTTTAGCTGAGTTTGATTAGTAGACATTGCTCTCTCCATAAAGATCGAGCAATAAAAGGTGGAAAGGAAAAAAACTATGAGAAGAATTTAATTTTTTCACGCAGAACTTCAAATAAAAGTCCCAAGAATCGTTTTTATTAGTGAGTATAATGGCAATTTCCGAAATTTTTATTAATCCATGGGATGTGGAATAAATCCTACAATAAATTTCTTTCGTGCTTTATGTCAGGTTAGTATATATTTTATACTATTCCTCTTCTTGTGCATTAAAATGAATGATATTCTGGCACAACAGGTCAATCACTGAAAATTTCTGCGAATGTTCAAAACATTTTGAGAACAAAAGATAAAAGAAAAATTCAATTACATGATATTTATGCATTTTATGTTGTGGAATTTCTATGCTTTGTTGTTGAAGACTTTTCTTTTGCAATTACACCAAAGCTCCCTTCCCCCATTCGTTTACTGTACTATAGTCGCGGACAGGATGGGGGCAGACAAAAAAAAGGCAAGAGAACCAGGAATTGTGTTCAGCTTTGTTAATAATTAAGTTACCCCTATATATTTTCACAACTCTATATACTACATTGCTAAGGGAATAATGTTTTGTTTTGAAATAAAAGGCACGGTCCTTAGTATTTTTCTACTTAAGAGGCTTGGCAAAGGCAACTGAAGACTTATCCGTAATTAATGAAATTACTTCAGTTACAGATGCAATCAAGTGTCTAACATAGAACTGCTTTTTAATTTCTAACTAAATTTAAATTAGAACTCAGATTTACTTTCTCGATAATCATTAATCTGTGGTCTATATCAATTTGGCAAGAAGGATAAAATCAGTTAATTTAAAGCAATTTTCATTGGTATAATGACTTAAAGTTTTGCACATTTAGCTGTTCGACATATGAGTTAAATTTCTCTCACAAATCCGAGAATCACCCAAGAAATGGCTTCAGTGCAATAAAGCTCAGTACATTTACCATATTAAGTCACTAAGCTGGCTCTAAGTTTACCCTCAATTCTATGCAGAAAGCATCTCACTTTCCTCTTCAATTCTGACATAGAGCTTTCAGGTTTAGAACGTTAAATCAATTTTAATGGTTGTTTCCTATTCACTGACGTTAATTATTTATTTTAAAGTGTAAAATTCAATTAGGTCTTTAATGTAAAACGCAAATATCTTTAGATTACCTGTGTCAAAAGGTAAATACCAAACTCCTTTAAGGAGGTTCGGATGTTCCCTTAAGGCTAAAAGCGAGCTGTTTTTCGCGATTTTTTTTTTGAAAGACAAAGAAACGGCCAGCTTCTTGAAATTTTTGGTAAATTTTTCAAAACAAAAATTACAAACTGGCAGACAAATGAGTAGTTTAGTGAATCTCGTCGTCAAAGCTGTACCTTGGCGGGAAGAACACTCGAATAAAATTGTAAAATCGTAACATTTTTTGTTTTTAAAAAAATTGCTTTTTTGGGACGAAATTTTCAATTTAACAAGTTGTAAAAGATAGAAAAATACGTTTACATCAATTATTTTAATTCAAATTGAAGAGAACTTAATTCTGAACAGAATAAGCCTTAATTAATTTAAATCGGTGCATACACTGAGAAAAAAGAGGGTGCGATTAGCATTTTTTCCTCAGAAATTTAACACTTTTTAGGTGTAAAAATATATCAACATTTTTTAATGTTAATTTTACACCTTGTTAAGGGTAAAATTAACCCTCTAACGGTGTTATCATAAATCACTCAATAGATTCCACAAAATAGTTTGAAGAATAATAAAAATAATATTCGAACAAAAATTACTTATCGGTAAATAACCGGTTCATTACCGGTTCACAACCGATTTGAACCGACTTATAAATCACTCAAAATCCTCAAAATATTTCCCAAAATACACCTCAGGAGTAATTTAATTGAATTTCGTATAAAAATTAGTTATCGGTTATGAACCGGTTCATTATCGGTTCAAAACCAATTGGAAGTTCAGTTTTATAGGAAATTCCAAGACCTTTCCAACGACCCCAAACATGACCCTATTCGCTTGATAAATGCGCTCTCTAGAGCCTTTTTAACTTTTGACCTTGAAAAAAAAAATGTAATTAGGAATGATTTAACGGTATTATCGTATAAGGGCGAAATGTCCGCCTGGGTCATCTCTAAAACATATCCAAAAATGAAAAAAATTGCATGACTCGTTTTCGAGCAATACCAAAAAAGTATGGTTTTGGGAAAAAATGAGGGGCATGTTAATGATTCTTGAGTCGCCTTATAGGGGGCCCCCCGAAGGTCTCAATTCGCTATCTCTTACCGTTTGGCCTCTAGAGATGGCGACAGCCGGACGGACAGACGGACAGACGAACAAACAAAGTGACGACATTTCTCAGAAATTGTCTGAAACGTGAAGATTTGTTGAGAAAAGTGGTCTCCGAGTTGTGGAAAAGGTGGTAATTTTGGAGGGTTGAAAAAATCGAGGGATTACAGTAGAGTCTTCTAAATTCGAACGCTCGGGAGATATTTTTGACATTTCTCACCTCCCAAATTCGAAAGGTTTTTTTTCAAATCCAACGAAATTTATGTGAGATTAAATTATACTTTAAATCAAATTCCCGTACTTTCTCATAAGTCTTAATGGTATCATACTTTCTTTTCATTTTATACGATTATAATGTATGTAAACATTCAGGAAGAAGCACATAAATATGATTTCCATTAATCCAAAATACGAATTTTTTAACATAACCCCACAACTGACATTTTGAATACAAACGTCGCGTCGTTCGAATTTGAGAGATTCAGATTTAAGAGACTCTACTGTATATATATTGCTCTCTCCGTGGAGTTCGAGCAGTAAAAATCGACAGATCGGTACAATTTGGCAAGAAATCGACAGATCGGCATAGCAAAATAGATCGGCTCGATTTTAGCGAAGAATCGGCAGATTTAAATATCAGTTTGCTCTTATGAAGTTATAGCGTTCATTTAAACTCATGTAACATGATAAATTTCTTACAGACAGATTGTGAATTTTAATGTACCGTACTGGAAACACTAATCTTACCGCGAAAATTTTGCAGAATTGACAGTCCGGCACGAGATCAAAGCAGAAAAAAAGATCGACAGATCGGCACTCGAATGAAGCATGAGTAGCTCAATTATCTACCCCTTGCTTTAAGATAACCTATTCTTAGTTGAAGATCGCAGGGAGTGAATTAGTGTGCTTTTTGTGAATTTGTGTGTATCAACAAGTGGACTGTTATTGTCAGATCGGCTCATCGGCGCCGATCAATCTATATGATTGATTTATCAGAAATCAATGTGAGTCGTAAGTGACAGACGTGTTTATGTTCTAGACACACTTGCGACTTAAGTCGAGAGACGACTTTTAGTGGAAAATGATGTAAATAAAGTTTAACCATTATGTCGAGTATAATTACGCTAAGCTGTCTCTCGGCTAATCCTCAGGTCTGTCAAGGCCCTAACCTCCTATATAACCATCTTGGATGTTATTTAATATGAATGAGAGCCATTTTGCAATGTTTTAGGGTATTTATTGATCACAATTCAATATGTTTCTGACTTCATTTAATTTTTTTGTGCTCATTTGATTTCTTGCCGAATTTTTAATGGGCAAAACCAAATTAAAATTATTTAAATATTGCATATTCTATCCAATTGTCCGTCTATTTTAGTATTAAAAGAAAAGACAAAGTTAAAATTGAGAAAATTTCACGTATAAAGAATTTAAAGAATTTTATTGGCATACAATGTATGATGTTGTATAAGATTTGCCTACAATTAATTCACACTAAAATTATTTTGGCATTACTTGAAGGAGAGATCAACAATAAATGCTGCACGTTTCTGTTGAACATAGAACATAAAAGACCCATTAAATAAGAACATTCTTTTGTTTTTCTTTTCCCAACTTTAAAAGCTTGGTCACAATTGCACTTTTGTCTCAATTTCAACCAAGTATTCACCCTCACTTTTATTTATGACCAAGTGAAAGTTTCAACTAAAACGCTGAAATTTATTGTATAAAGTAGTTTACAATTCTTTCTTTCTAATTTTCCAGCAAATTTGCAGGATAATAAATCGTGTTTTTTCTTCCTCTGCTAAAAATAATTCAAAAGAAGAAAATTTTCAAGTTGGAAACAATTCCTGATATTCATGGCAAGTTTTCTGTAGTTCAAAATAAAGGAAAAACCGCAGAGGAGTTTTTTGGGTTGATGAAAATTGGATAACTTTTCGACTGGGGTTTTTCAAAAAGCCACAAACTCTAACAATGGTGATTGAAGGGAAAGTAATATAATTTCATGAAAATGCATTTGCTGAAATTCAATTAGTTTGCCCTTTTCATCATTCACTCATTTTAGAATACACGTGAAAAAGATGAAAGGGTTGTGTTAAGAAAATAGTATTTTTATTTAAAACAATTTACAGTTGGAGAAAAAAGAAGTGAATTATTACAAGTGAATTCTAAAATGTGAAAAATTAACTTGGAACTTGTATGAATAAATAAATATTTTTCACGTTTTATAATTTACTGTTGGGAAGATTAGTTTATTAAAATATTTATCTCTAGCATTAATCATGTGGGAAATTTTCATCTTGGGGATATAGGGTCATGGCACCACTTTATTGCTATGCTTGGAATGAATGATTTTTCATTTTCCAATCGAACGTGTAAAATTTATTGCTGAATAACCTATGGGATACTTTTTTATATTATTATGCAAATGTTTCTTCTAAAGGCCCATTTAAATCTGGCCATTTGTCTTTTAGTAACTCGTTAATGAAAAGCTTTTTGTGTCCAGTTTAATATTTAAGTTGTACAAATAGAAATATCTTGAGCTAGTGTTAATTAAAATAAACAGAAATAATGGAAAGGTATAAAAAACGGAGACGTGTTTTTTTCTTTAGTTGGTATAAACATTGACACAACAGAGTTTGGTTAAAATCGCGATAGACAAAATTACGAAAAGCAAGATCCCGAAAATTAAAATCTCGAACACCAAAATCCCGAAAAGACCAAAAATCCCGAAAAGCCAAATTCTTCTAAAGCCAAAATCCCGAAAAAGCCATTATTCTGAAAGTCAAAACCCCGAAAGTACTAAATCTCGAACGTCAAAATCCTGAAAAGTCAAAAACTCGCTAAAGTCATTGTTCCGAAAGCCAAAATCTCGAAAAAGCCAATATTCCGAAAAGCCAAAATCCCGAAATCCAAAATCGCGAACGTCAAAATCTTTAAAGCACTTAAATCCCGAAATATAAAATGCCGAAAAAGCCAAAATTCCGAGCGTTAAAATCCCGAAAAAGCCAATATCCTGAAAGCCATAATCGCGAATTCTTAAAAGTGTTAGATACTCCCCCGATTATACTCGATTTTGTTAAAGGCACAGGGAAATTTTGTATGTTTTTGGATATTACTCTACACATTATCCTTAGTATAATTTCATTCCTTTTAGGATTTTGACTATTCGGGATTTTGGGTTTTCGAGATTTTGGCTTTCGTTTTGTCTCTTCGGAATTTTGGATTTTCGGGATCTTGGCGTTTGGTATTTTAGTTTTCGGGATCTCCATCTCGTCTAATTATAAAAATTATAAACGTTTTTTTTCCTAAAAATTATCATTTCTTAAATAATAATAGAACATTCATCCATAAAAAACGTTTAAAATTCATTTATTTTACTATTTGTTCACAATTTTTCAATAAAAATCTTTCAGTCTTTTTATGCTTTAAACCGATATGACCGCCTGGAGGCGGTCTTTACCTTTTCTCACCTGGCGCCCAAACGGAAAGAGATAATGAAGAATGGATGATTTTTTTGAGTTCAGTGGACCATTAATCACTCTAGACAAAATTATTTAACTACTTTTTTTGCATATTAAAGAAGATACTTTTAGAGGGTTAATTTACCTAAGACACTTTTAGGAACTTTTACCTCTGAAAGGAATTAGGGGAAAGCGCCCATACTTCATACGATCCCAGGCTTCGTCTCATATGTTGTTTTATATTCCTCAATAAATGTGACTTTGCAAGATATTTTAAAAACTGTACAGTTTCCCCTGGTTTTTAAAAAATGGGTGCGATGAGTCACATTGTTATTACATAATTATTTGGCTCGTTTTATATGACAGTTTTACGAAAAACTTTTTATCTAAAAAAATCTGAATTTGACAAGCCTAGGGTAAGTGTGCCAAATTCCGGCCAGCTTGCAATTCCGGCCACATTTTTTGTTCCTCGAATTTTCATGAATTTTTGGTTTTTACATACTCTGGAGATTATACAATGCAAAAGAATAACAAAAAATGCAGATTCCACAAACAAGATGATGTAAAAAGACATTTGAAGAATTTCTGATGGGCAAAGAACTATGAGAATGAAGGTGGCCGAAATAAGGCACCAAAGCTATGTCAACATTTTTATTTATTTTAAAATGTATTAAAAATGATTTTAGAGTAAATAAAGACGATAAACTGTCTACAATGGTCTACAAGGTGCCAAGCAATACTCCTTCAGAAGAAGTAATAAAAATATTCAATTTGTATTAATAATATTGCATTTAAAACTTGAGACCTTGACGCTTGCATGCAACTATGCCGAAATTTGGTACACTTACCCTATACAATTTCTTTGTGATATTTCTTCAATATTTCTACAATTTGCTTAAAAAGTTGCTTAAATATCTACACTGAAAAAGAATATTTCGTAAAAGTCCCACTGGGAACTTACGAAATGTTAATAAATCGTATAACCCTCAAAGAAGTTCGTAAAAATTTGTACTTTTATTACAAACATTGTTCGTAACTTGTGTGCTTAACGAGTATTTTTAGTTTCTTTACAAACATTTGTTCGTACATTTTGCTTTGTCTGACAAAATCTACGGTCAAATGACAAAATTTTACAAACAATTTTCTGTATATTTACGAACATTTACGAACAAATGTTCGTAAATGACATAAACGATAGACGATAAACTGTCTACAAGGTTCCAAGCAACACTCCTTAAAAAGAAGTAATAAAAATATTGAATTTTTATTAATAATATTGCATTTAAAACTTGAGACCTTGGCGTTTGCATGCAACTATGCAGAAATTTGGCACACTTACCCTATTTCGAAAATATTTCTAATTTAAGCTTGTTAGATGAGTTTTTATAAGATGAATATTATGCAAATTAAACCTCTCTAAAGTTCAACGAGACCTTTTCTTTCGAAAAAGAGATTTTCTTCCGAAATATCCTTCTCTCAATGATCCTCAAATAAAGAACTTGCAATTCTTAAAAAGCGCAATCGACAATATAACTTTCGAATTTATTCAAAGTAGCATAAAGTGAGTTACTGGCATTACGGGGTGCTATCACTCTATAAAGAGAATGCCCGAACAATATTTTGTACATTTTTCACACTTTGGGCGGGCAAAAGTGTGGGTGAACAAAACTTAAATTTAGAAAGGAAAGAAAAGTCGTGTTTTCTTCACACTGTTGACTTTTTCTCTTTAATTTTTTAATGAGTCGGGTTGGTATACAGAGAAATAGTGGGTGCTAAAATAAACACGACGATCTGCTCTTTTTTTTCATCTCATCTGCTTGTCTCAAAAGGTGAATAGAAAAGTCTTTGATTTTAAATCCTCTTTGTCATACAGCGCATATAGAAATGTCTTCTTAACATTCTAACATCCACCGACATCCAGACACTTGGACAAATTCACAATTGAACTGAGACAAACACGACAAATATAATTATTTAAAATTGTAGGTCTTTGGCGGTGTTCTTTAGTCTTGTACTACTCTATTATTAACCATTTAGCTTCTTTCCTTTACTCCTGAACTTTCTGCATTTAGCACACATGTCTATGGTCTATTTTCATTCTTGTAAAATGATTAACGATTTGTTGTTGATCATCGAAGATTCATGATCTATTCCTCACTATACTTTGGTCTCGTGCCTGATTATTCTGAATTTGATCAGTGTTGTGGCTAAGTCTGTGGTTTGTTAGTGAAAATGAGGGAAAATGTTAACAATTTTCCACGGTGCACAAAGTATCTCAAAATAGAGCATGTCTTTCATACATAAAGTAATAATTTTTGACAATATTGCTAATGTTCGTAGACGAAGGAAAACCAATGACTGAAAAGAAAACGAACAGATAGACACATGATGCTTTGTCAACGTCGAAATTTTCTTATTTAAAATTAAAATAATATGACAAAAACTATCAAGAAATAGAGCCAAAAGCTTGTATCCCCAAAAACTACCTATTTATTACTTTAGGGAAACCTTTACTCGAAAAAAATAAAATTAAAGGTTTTAAATGGTTTACCTTTATTAAAGAAAATCAAAATTTAAACATAAATTGGCTATTTGAATGTTATTGAATGGTTTTGAATTGCTCATTTAATCACTTTCACTGATATTTTTATGAACCTATTAAATATCATGGTGTAATTATTATAAATATTTCCTATAGGATTTACAATTTTAATTTTAAATATTTTCAGTCGAAAAATGAAGTTTAAATAGAATTTCACTAAAGTTTTTGCATTTCAGAACACAATACAGCTTTGCGTGCTTGAAAGCATTTTTTTTTATTTTATCTATGATTAGGTTTCAAAAATATGGTTTAGCTAAAAAAAATTAAGTGTGAAGAAAAAATAAAATGAGGAAGTGGGGCATCTTTGAAATGGGATACCATTGAAATTGGCATTTTTTCTCCTATTTTTAAATAGAATTGGGCTTTAATTACTTTGTGATAAGCCCTAATTCCCTTTGAAATAGTAGAGAAACGCCTAATTGCAAAGGTAACCCAACTAAAAGGTGTCCCACTTCCCCCTAGTATTTTTTCGTAATAATTGAAGCTGGGAAATATAAATTTTCTTTAGTATTTTTGGAATAGCAAATTTTGAAAAAGTCAGTATCGGTCAAAAGTCACTTGAAAATCTTTGTGCGAAAAAACCAGGTGCAAAAATGCGGTTATGAACCATCTGAGACTAAATACTGGGTCTGTCAGCAACATTTTTCAGATGTACGTAGGGGAAGGACTCATAATTTTGGACAGGGTGCTTATAAACATCAATGTTCTAAGTTTGAATTTGAAGTGCGATATTTTCAATATTAATTGATTTTTTTTGTTATTCCATTTTCAGAAGAGTTGTTTAGTAACTTGGTAAGCTGTTTATCGTCATTGGTTTTACTAAATTTAGTCTTAGTACGTTTAAAAATGACTTGATATGTAGACGTGAATTTGATTCTAATTTTGGACACCTTGGTTGTAAATTTAGACAGCTAATTCACCTCAGTAGGATGCCCATCGTTCTCCATTTCAAGAACCTATCTTATAAAATTCTCTTCCTGTTTATGAGAAGTAATCGTAGAATGTCACAAGAAGCTCAGATACTCTCCATATCATTCATTAAATTAAGTTGACTACGGTACTCCAAGTACGCGCGAATTCGCGCATTCCCTGGCCTTTCCGGAAACCTTTTAAGGATTTTCTCACTACATCTCAGTCATAGAAATGATGCTCATTTGTTTCTCCAGGCATTGAGACAACCTAGTCATTACAAAAGCTTAAACTTCACGAAATTTTGTGAGAAAAACACCTGTCCAAAATAAGATGTATCACCTTACTAGTGAATCTCTGAGAAAATATGCCCGTTTTTCACACGAAAAACGTAATTCACAAGGCAAATGTCACTATTAATACGAATCAGTAAAATATTCAATGAATATTTAATAATATCACTTAAAAATATCGAGTAAAGCAATTGCTTAAACCGAATTTTCAACAAAGTGATTTTAACTCATATCATATTCAAAATTTAACGTATTTAGTGTTAAAATCTTCCAAAAAGAACAAATATTTGGATAGAATTCATTATTCATCAAATATTGGAATAAAAATCCATAATTTTAATCAATTGATTCTTAATGTCCAATATTACCCTCAAAGTGTCCAAATTTAAAAACTGTCCAAAATTATGTGCTCTTACCCTATGCCTCATTTCATTACCATAAATTATGATGAGTCTATCCATATCCCGAAGGGATTTCCCAAAAAAATGAACAATCAACGACGCAAATTCATTCTAGCAGTATATCTGGACTGTTTCCCTTCTCTTAAATTTTTATAACTATCTATTTTAACCTAAATTATAAATTAAAAAAATATCCATTTTTTATTATTAATATTTACCATCGCTTTTTTATGCTTAAATTGACCATTGCAAACTTTAGAAATGTGCAAACTCGTCATTTGCCTCTCAAATGACGTAACTTTAAAATATAACTCTATAACTCGTCAGTTGGATCAGCAATTGTCGTAACTTCCTCATCACCTCATTGCACTTCTTCTAACAACATTAAATTACACACACTGTACACCAACTGCTGATGAGGTAATGAGGAAGTTACGACAATTGCTGATCCAACTGACGAACTATATTTTGATTAAGTTTTACAAATGTGTGTAGAAAAATTTTCGTCGATGAAAAATTATCAAATTTTGGAAATCAATTATTTTTAATATAAAATATAATGAATGATCTTTTTTAAAAAAAAAAAAAAAAACATAAATAAAATCTGTGGATTATACAAGCAATTTATTTGCAAAAAGAAAAATTTTAAAAAGTTTTTTTTTCCAAGAATTTGTCAAGAAACTTTTGACTGCAAAAACACTGTATAAGCGTAAAGTGCCCTCGCTAGACGGGTTCCTCGTCTCGTCTGGTAGATTTATTTATTCAATCTTCTTTCTTATTGTCAAAATATTTGATTTTGACCATTGAAATAGTTTGATTGAAACCTTTGATATGTAACCTTTGAATGTACTTTGCTTATAGAACTATGTACATAGGTTTTGTTGTTGCATTTTGAAAATACGATGGTCAAATATCATGTGCGACTATTTACGATTGAACTTGATCAAAACTGATTTGTTCAAACTTTGTCTAAGTCCCATTTGCTGAATTGTGTACATTATATATTGACTAATTACCTTGATGTGGGAACTTCTAAATAAATGTATAAACATTGAAATCAACGACTTTTACTAGAGCAAATGCTTTTGCTATGTGACTTTTCAGTATATTTCTGTGTACATTGTGGCAATGCTGCATTTTGCAGTTGGTAAATTTTGAGGTATACGTGAATTGAAGAATAAAAATTGCAAATAAAACTGATGAAATGCTTCTCGAACTACATGGTTCTAAAAAAAGACGAATAGTGATTTTTTTGGAACATTAAGGCAAATTGAGTAAAAAAAAAATATAATAGTCAATTTTTTCTTCCGAAATACACTCTTGTTATTCATAGAATATATTTCCTCATAAAATCAGATGGAGAATCAAGAATATTTAGAATTTTACCTACTATACAGTATTATGAACTTCAAAATGTTCTCAACTTCAGTATTTCAATAGTTGGAAAATGCCACAAATCATTGGAAAGCAGAAAAGTAATTTTCTTTCTCAGGCAACTTTAAGCAATGTGGGAAATTTTGGTTGAATTTTCATGTTGTGCTCACAGACTTGCAACAATAAACGATCCACCTTGTTTAATTTTACTATGAAATTTTCAAGATTGTACACACCACATTATGTGGCCTGCCGCTGAAAATAAATTATAATGGTAATTGTGTCTGAAATAAACGCTCAATTTCATAAAATAACAATAACATACACGTTAATTGAGATTTTACGCAATGAGGCATACAATAAACGTTTATATTTACATCTTCATTTATTGTCATTCCTATATATGTCCTCTTAGTTTGGACATAACAAAAGCATAAAATAGCAAAGTGCTGACAAGATAGAGAAAAGTCATAGAAAAATATTCAGCAACAAGTTAATTTAATCTTTTATATTTTTGTTTTTGTTAGGCAAAATGCACAAAATCCTCTTTTCTCAACTACTTGTAAGTCTTTAAATAAAGACAAACCCACACACTCAAATGCATTTCACGTGCCAAAATTTTATTTTTAAATCTAAAAGATATTGGAGCAAAAAATGCTGATATGTGTTTGAACATTTTCAAAACAATCATAAATTCAATGGAAAGAAAAGAACTTTCGCCAGAGAATTTTGCTACACCAAATAAACTGACAATAATACAGACTTCAGATAAGAGGTTTAACTTAAGAGGTTTAAGTTTAGTTAGGCGAAATAACCGAATTTAAAAATAATAATACGAAATCTTTACCATTTGTAGAATTAGAAGAAAAACGAACTCAGATTAAAAATCTTAAGACCTTTTAATTAAATCTAATCTTGACCAAATCTTTTGAGAAATAAATCATATGGAGTGGTTTGAGTTTAAAATTTGAAAAATGCAAATTATGAAATTTCTGGTAAATGATTTCAGTCGGAATTTCATTAAAAATATAGCTAAAAATTAAGGAAATTGTTTAGACTTTTTTCGAGATAGATAAAAGAAAACATACACTGAGAAAAAAAAGAGGGTGCGATTAACATTTTTTCCTCATAACATTAACATTTTTTAGGTGTAAAAATATATCAACATTTTTTAATGTTAATTTTACACCTTTTTAAGGGTAAAATGGGTAAAATTAACATGAAAAAAGGATAACTTTAACCCCTAATACACCTAAAAAGCATAATATTTACACCGATTTCGGATCAATACTGCAGGGTAAAATTAACATTTCCGGAATGTTATTTTAACTTTTTCGGATTTCTTTCAGTGTAGTTCATAGGGGAATTCTATAACGATAGGACAATGCCATATGACAAATTTTCGTGTTAAATTCGGGAGCAGAACAACATTGAAGCCTAGTCAGCATCGAATGGCCATTTCAAGGAGATCTTATGAATCTTATAAGTGACTGATATGAATCTAATTTTCGATTATATTTTTCCGAATTTAGCACTTTAAAATTTTTAAATTTGTCATATGACATTGTCATACAGTTACAGAATTCTCATACTGGAGAGGAATCAGAAATAGGAGATTAGAAAAGAAAAAAGGGGTGGCAAAGCGTCCCAGGCTTTCCGAAGTGCTCGAACTCGTGACTTAGATGCTGTCCCTCAAAAAAGCTTAGCATCTTTTACCATTTACCGGTTCCCAACCGATTTAAACCAATTTGTAAATTACTCAAAAGATTTCACAAAATATTTATAAAGTAATAAAATTTATTTTCTAATAAAAATTACATATCGGTTATGAACTGGTTTATTACCGGTTCACAACCGATTTGAACGGATTTATAAATCGCTCAAAACTAGTCTTCGGCGAGAGGCCTTTAAAAGTTGAAGCCCATTTCTTACTTTCACATACAGATGCGTATGGAAATTTTTCTGCACTCGTGACCGTTACACAATATATGTCAAAATTGATGTGTTCCATGTGTACAAAAGTTTGGTCCTTGAAAAGAGGGATAAATATACTACATTTCTGTCTAATTGCGTTCTTGTTCTGAGAAGTGTAAGCTGAGTTTAGGATCAATTTGTGAGTTAGCTTCAAAAGGCTTCGAATAAAAAAGACACTTCGCCGGGGCGTAGGCTCAACACATTGCCCAAAATAACTTAGGACTAATATAATTGAATTTCGAAAAAAATAGTTATTGATTATAAACCGGGTCATTACCGGTTCAAAACCGATTGGAACCGGCTCAGTTTTGTCGGAAATTCCAGAACCTTTCCAACGAGCTCAAACATGACCCATTCGCCTGATAAATGTATACTATCTAATATCTAGACCCTTATTCAACTGTTAACCTTGAAATAACGTTATTAGGAACGATTCAATGGTATTTTCACACATTGTTATTTGCCCGCCTGGGTAATCTCTAAAACATATCGAAAAATGGAAAAAAGAATCGCACGACGCGTTTTCCAGCAAACCAGAGCTAATCAATTGGAGAATGCGACGGAATTCAAATATTTCATAAGAATAAATATTTAACTATTTATTCGGTTATTCTGGTTTTTATAAATAAAAAGTTAGACTTACACTGACTGAATGAGAGAAATCCGAAAAAGTTAAAATAACCTTCCGGAAATGTTTATTTTACCCTGCAGTATTGATCCGAAATCGGTGTAAATATTATGCTTTTAAGGTGTATTCGGGGTTGAAGTTACTCTTTTTCATGTTAATTTTACCTTTAAAAAGGTGTAAAATTAACATTAAGAAATGTTGATATATTTTACACCTAAAAAGTGTTAAAGTTATGAAGAAAAACAGTTAATCGTACCACCTTTTTTTCTCAGTGTATACTCGTTGAAACATAATTTGCTATTCAGCTCTTTCGTTTTAATTCACACCCCATGAGGCCATTGCCGCCTTAGCGTCGATATCAACCTCCAGGACAAAACGAAAAAAGAACACCCTTCACATTTTGTCCATTTTGTGTTCCAACAATTCCCTTTTCTTGAGTAAATTTAAAAATTAAAGTTGTTATTTCAAAAACAATTTTTCTCATATTAAGCACTGAATAGTGTGTACGAAAAATGGGCAATTTTATGTGGCTATTAGTCAACAGCAATAACGATGAATTTGTGTTATTTTATTCAGTATTGGGTATTGTTTTTTTATGAATGCACATTTCAAATATGAATCTATATGGAAAATATTCAAGTTTTTTTTTATTATACATAATCACAGAATAAAATACTTTTCTTGTCGTTTGCGAGCACGTTGTTTCGCATAGCGTTGTTTTTTGAGACTTGCTGTTTTCAGATTTATTAACTTGTTACTATAAAATGTATATGCACATGTTAATAAATATTTAATTCTATAACATTTTTACATAAATCCTTTCGCGTTCTCTAATAGGAAAAAGCTTTGAATGCTTTTCTTTCTATAGATAGTGAGATAGCGCGGCGAGACTGAAATAATTTTTAAAATTAAATATTTAGGAAGCTAAAGTGGATCGTGTTTTATTTATCATATTATATGAAATTAAATTAATTTTCTGCTTTTACTCTCAATTATAAAAAAAAGTTTGTAAATGTGATTTTTTTCCACCTGAAAATTGGCTGTAGGGGAAGGCAGTCAGACTTTTCATGCACTCTGGTTTTGAACACTTTATATTTTTTTCCCTATTCCTTTAATGAATCTGACCTATCTATGGCAATATTATATTTTAGAAGCTGTTTTAAGTCACGAATTTATTGAAAAAAAATAGATCGATTAATTAAAGGAATAGAGGACACCGGGGCAGAATTAGTCAGGGGTGACAGTGGAGTGTCATATTTTCCCTTTAACATTAAACCTACCAAGACCCGGTCAAATTCACCGGTTTAAAATTAACACATATTTCAACGGTACAAAGTCGCTATAAAACTTTATGAATTTCTTAAAACATGCATGTAATATATTTTTCAGTGTTTAAATTTTAATTTTTGCTACTTTCCAAGACAAATTTGTTGAGTATCCTATCCTACCATCTACCATAGTTTGTCATTTGACCGAAAAACGACCACAAACGCTCTATAGGTTTAGTGTTAATATTATTATTATTATTATGTTAAAGTGGTATGGAAAACAGGTCCGGGCACTGCGATTGGTCAGTCTATTGTACCCAACCTCCTTGTTTGTTAGAGCTCTATTTTGGCCTCCTTAATAAAGGATAATAAAGCCCCATGTTTGGACGTTTCGATGACGGAGGCAGGGCAAACAAAGACGCCCAGGGATATATTCCGCTGTATCCCATCCTCTAGTCTAGTCATTCATCCTCCCTAGTCTAGATATTATCGACAAATCTCTTCTGTCCTTATGCCAATTCTTTTTAAGTGGGAGCCAAGAGCGTAGTGTCCCGTGAACAGGTCAACTAGCATTCTTAGCGGTGTATTGTTGAGAATTTGAGTTTGTTTTCTTCATTTGCCGTCTGGGTCCAGGATTAGTTTAGAATGCCGGAGACCAGGCAGTTTAGCCCAGTGCATTAAGGGTAAAATTAACATGAAAAAGGGTAATTTTAACCCCTAATACACCCGAAAAGGGTAATATTATTAACATATTATTATGTTATTTTAACTTTTTCGGATTTCTCTCACTCAGTGGCAGTGTTGGAAAGAATATTTATCAAATTACTATTTAATCAAAATAATTAACTCCCTCCATACAATAAAATATTTATCGTAATGGTTCAAACATATTTTTGACAAATTAAGGTGGGATTATTTATTCAATCAACTAGATTTGTTACAATGGTCTAACGAGACTAACATTATAAGGTCTATTTAATATTAAGACTAATATTATAAGGTCTAAAAAATGGTTAAATAATTTCACGGGCTGAGTTGAGGAATCACCCGACTTGAAGGCACATTACCTTATAGGTAAAGATTTTTTTTTTCGTTGACTAACTCTGCCCCGGTCTCCCTTATGGGAAAATTTGAAAGTGTTTGCAGCCAGAATCTGTGCGAAGTCTAAATGCCTTCCTCTACTTTATTTTACTTTTCAGTCTACTTCGTTCCACTTTTCTCCATACAGAGTACTAAATTTATTAATTTTTCCGCGTTGACTAACCAAACACTGAGAGAAATCTGAAAAAGTTAAAATAACCTTCCGGAAATATTTATTTTACCCTGCAGTATTGATCCGAAATCGGTGTTAATATTATGCATTTTAGGTATATTATGGGTTAAAGTTACCCTTTTTCATGTTAATTTTACACTTAAAATGGTGTAAAAATAACATTAAGAAATGTTTATATATTTTTACACCTAAAAAGTGTTAAAGTTAGAAGGAAAAAAGTTAATCGCACCCCCTTTTTTCTCAGTGAATAGAATAAGAAACAAAAAGAGTTTTTACGAGTTAGAGTTCTTAAACAACTTATCTATAAAAAAAAAGTGATATTAAATTATAGAGGAATGTGCAGTACCTTCGAGCGACTCAAGCTAAATGTTCCTATTATGTTATTATTATTCCAATTATTTTCCTAAAGAGTTTTAGGTAGAGGAAAGTATACTCTTCCTTCGAACGTTCATGCCTTCGAATAAGGCGAATTTTCTTTTAGTTTTCCTATGAGACTTACATATTTCTATTAAATATTAGTTGGATTATCATCAATTGTTGATAATTCCGTGATAATTTAGTGTAAATCTCTTACGAAAAACAAAATAAATTCATATTACTCGAAGGCACGAACGTTCGAAGGGAGAGGACTTTCCCCTATGGTTCTTTTCAGGAGATTTGAGGCATAGGACTAGTTATTAAAACAATATTACCATTAGTCAGATTCATTAAAAAAATATGTGACAAAAATCGAGTCACTTGTATCGTCCCAAAGTACCGTACTTTCCCCTACAATTTTCATAGCATACCGATTCAAGATCTTATTTTTACTAAATTCAACACCAATAGCGAGAATTGAACTTTTACTTTAAGGAATTAAATTGACAAAAAAAATTATAGTGAGGAGAGAGGATTTTATCAAAATCCAACTTTCTTTGATATAATCCATGCGACAAAAGAGTTATCAAAGCTGAATGTCAAAATTTGCGTAGTTTTTTTTTGTTGAAGAAAATACCTATGTTATGACATATGAAAATCCATTGGCTTTTCGCCTAAAATATGATAAAGTATTGTGAATTTTATGGTAGAAATTTAGATTTGTATATATGGAAATTGAGGATGAAAAAGGAGTCGATCTATCAGTAAATCATTGTGTAGCTGACAGGACAAAATTTTCTGGGGCTATTTCTAGTTGGAAGAACAGAACTCTCCAATAGAAGGATGGTATGAAAAGCTTTAGTATATCATAGTCCCAATTTCAATATAGTGATCTTTTTTTTTCTCTTTCCTTGGCACATATTTATTCAATTGTGGGTACATAGTGAAGGCAAAAAAGGAGGTAAAATGTGGGATATTTTCACTTAAACGCCCACATTACAGCGTGCGTGGTCTGGAGATGAAATTATGTATGAATAAATGCCAGTATTACGATTTTCCCAACCGCAATAGCATTCCTTTACTATGTCTTTCTTTATTCGAAGGTGTCTGCAAACATTTTTATGTGTGCAATCGGAAAAGCAAAAAGACATTTTCAATTGATTTTCTCTCTTTTTTTCTTCTCATACAATAACCATTCGTAAATATCACAGTAATATTTTTATGATGGTACAAAAGTGTGTGGTCTGGCGGGAAAAGATGTGAGAAATTGGATGATTTTTATATATTGGAAAAGGGCTTTATTTGGCTAAATAAAAAAAAGGAATTGTAAAAGAAACCTTCTTATTTATATTTTTTTACTGCACAACCCATAAGTTATTGATCCTAAAGATTGTTAGAAAATATATTGATATTTCTGGCATTTAGGGTTGTTAAATAACCAAGGGGCACAAAGAGTCCAATTTCACCTTCAATTTTCAAATCAAGATGCTGAGAGTGAAGAGAACATAGAATAAATACAGTAAATATATTATATAAGAAAAAAAATTTAAGTGGAATTTGATTTTATAGAAAACACATTCTTGTAGAATCTCATTTCCTCCCTATTTTGCTACTTTTCATGCTACCACCCAATGTAGTTTCGTTAGGATTTCAAATATGTTATATATTAATGTTACCAGGGTGGAGAAATAGCCTTTTAGAGCCAAAATTTGTAGTCAATCGAGTGAAAAAGTCGATAAATTTTGGGGACTAGTGAATACCATTGTTCCCTTTTGATAATTTGACTCCCTAAATTTTTTATGCTGACTTTTTTTTCCTGATGTATAAAATCAAGTTATGTGTTGAACTGCGAAATAGAACATTTTAGTGCTTTTTTACTTTAGAAAAAAAAATAACCCGACCCTTCTCATATTGGCCAGGATTTATTTTTCAGGGCATCGAATCTGAAAAACTATGTTACCAAAATTTAATAACCCATGTATGCGATATATTGGAAAACTCGGGAATTTTAATTATTTAAACAATAGAATACTATTTGGTGTAATTTCAAAAATATGCTCCATCACAAATTCAATATTAGTTTATAATTAAAATCATGAGGGAAAGTACTAAAGATTTTTAAAATTATGAATAGAATTGGATTGCAAAATTGCTTAAATTAATTACAGTGCGACTCCAGTAGGGGAAACTGGGGAAAAACTTGTCAAAACGCGTTAATTCTTTCACGAGCTCTGAGAAAATTTAAACGTTTTATAATGAGCATATTCTTATAAGAAATTTATTGCTCTACAACATTGCAGAAGTCTATTTTCCTCTATCTTGAAAGCAATGTGATTTTCGAATCATTTTCTAAAAGTCGATTTTGTGGAGATTCTCAAAATTTCTGGGGCAAATTTGGTCAGTCTTCGGATAATTTGTGACGTTTTACTCTCGCAAAAGTTAAAAATATCAAATAGATATATTTTTATAGGAAATTTATTCCTCTACAACTTTGTCGCAGATAATTTTTCTTAACGAGAAATGTGCTTAAAGGCCTCTACACATTGGGAGCAATTTTTGTCATAAATTGCTTTGTTGACGAAAATTGCATGCAATGCTGCAGGTGGAAACGTCAAAATTCTGTCAAAAATGCAATTTTTGACGAAAATTGCTCCCAATAATTTGATATTTGATATTTTCTGTAAGCCAAATATTCGAAAAATAGGTCTCAAAATTTCATTATTTTTTATTTTACATAATCCTTCCTCGAATCCCTTGAAACTTTGTAAGTTTAAGAAGGTTCATTAAGGCTATCTATAATAAAAATTTCAAGCCTCAGTCTGCTTTATTTTAGAAAATAGTGAAAATTGAAATTTTCGTTTTGACAAATTTTGCCCCAGTCTCCCCTACAATATTTGTTTGCTAATTCAGACTTCCTTAAAAATATGATAAAATTAATCGCCAAATGCGAAATATTTTAAAGAATTTTAATAAATGAAAACAAGGACAAGCTTTTCAAGAATAGGCAATATCTAGACTATAGATGGTCTAGTCTAGATGCATATAATTCAATATTGAAAATACGAAATGCACTTACTTAATGGCAGTCTCACTGTTAATACACAAATGTGATATAGTACTCATTGTTGGTCTAGATTAGATTAGATTAGAGTGGAGGTAGTACCTTACAGAACCATTGTACCTAGGCCTTGGTTGGGGTCCATTATCCATACCCTATAGAATATCTCTTTCATAAGGGTCAGATGAATCGAGCCAGCCCATTTTCCGGGATGTGCCATTAAACAGAGCGGCTTTATCCTTGTTAAATCTTCATCACAGAGCATCGGTTTACCCAGCACCACTCGTCTGATGTTGCACAAGTTGGGCTAGTCGAATACAAAGTGATTCATTGGGCTCAAACAGAAGTAGATTTTGATT
Organism: Phlebotomus papatasi; assembly: GCF_024763615.1. Classification (NCBI taxonomy): domain Eukaryota; kingdom Metazoa; phylum Arthropoda; class Insecta; order Diptera; family Psychodidae; genus Phlebotomus; species Phlebotomus papatasi. The sequence goes on along the minus strand of NC_077223.1, from coordinate 20,014,576 downwards.
CTCCAATAGTGTCTTGGATAAAAGTTAAATGGAACTCTATTTGCACAAAAAGTCGTTGAAGTTCGAAGAATTCAAATTCAATTTCGAATTTCCATCCTAAATTTTCGAACAAGGTGGGGAAAAATAATAAAATATCACAATAAAAAGCTGGAAAAAGAGTTACTCAGTGATTATGGAGTGACTAAATACTGGGGCAAGAAAAGTAAACGTCGTTGTTCTGTTTTTTTTTCTTCGCGACAATGTGAAGACCGTCACATTTTGACACTTGAGAACTTCGAAATTCGAACAGGATGTACATAACTTCAGCCACTTTGAAAAAGTATTACCCGTCAAATAATTTCGTCAGATATCTTTAAGATTTCTGCAGAAAATATCTACACCTCTGCCGAAAATCTGCCGAGAAATCTGTAGATATTCCTACGAATTTTATTTGGGCTTGGGACAGAATTCGTCAGAAATTTTGTCCAGATTTTCTGACGAATCCTGGTGCATACTCTGACGAATTTCTGTAGATATTTTGCCGATTTTCTGTGGATTTCTATCTACATTCCAGACTTTCCAGACAGCTGTGTCTGAAAAGATGGAATATTTTTCACTGAAGTTTGCAAAATTCAATAGTTATTCTTGGTAATATCACAGTGTTTATATAAAATGAAGAATTCTGCAACGCCGTGTTATAAGTAGAGAATAGTGAAGTGAAAACTTTAAGCAGAGTGTCGACCAAAATTTCGTGTTTTTGTACCATTCCATGGGCGACTTTTAGGAAATTAGTATTTTTGCTCGCATTTTTTTACTTATCTAAAATGTGTACTCGGTAATGCTTGTTAAGCAGAGTATACCATTTTCTTTATAACCTCTACAGTTTCTTCATAAATCAACAATATTTTTGTGAAGTAATGGAGGCTGTGCAGATTTTCTAGGGAGAAATTCTGCCGAGAATCTGCAGATTTTCGGCAGAATTTTCTGCTTGAATACTTTTCTGCCAATTTTCATGAATTTAATTTTCGTTCCTTGAAGAACTTAGACCACTTCAAGGGTATTTGGGGCATTTGGGGTATCTTCTCTTTTATTATATTTTTCTGTTTTTGTGGTATGATGTAAGAGAAGGCAAGAAAATGACTAATACTAGGGGGAATTCTTCCAGGAATAATTTGATACTTCTTTGGAACTTCCATACAATTCATATGAAACACCTTCATTATCTGTATACATAACTTTTGTGCCCATATTTGTCCCTTGACTAAACATCATTTTCCTAGACGGAATAATTCAAAAAAAAATTCCATCTATATTATAAATATTATAATCATAACGCATTGTATTAAAATTGGAAGATTACCTATTGCTTTTCTTCTATAGCATAAATTAAATCAGTAAATAAAATCAATTAATTATGTTCGTCTATATTTCCTCTTTCAGGTGCTGAAATATGGAAATTGCTGAATGGAAAAACCAAGAGGAAATCCGTTATTCAAGCCTCTGGAGATTTTTCCAATAAAGTAACTTAATCTGAAGGATATTTGTAATGAGAAAAACTTTCTTCGTTGCTCGATATTTAAAAAAAATATCGAATAATTAAATGGTATTTCCAAATTCTCAGTCGTTGAAGGAAATATCCTTGTGCAATATACAAAGAGAAACAATTTAAAAAGGAAAAAAAAATCTCATAAAAAATCGCAAGAAATTGATATCGATAAAAAAGTATCCTGTTTTATTTTTTCGTGACAAAATTTGGAACAAGTGAAAAGGAGCAGTTGAAAAGTGCTGAATTTTCACATATTATTGAAATATTTTTGTGCCCGAGGTGTTTCAGTGAACAATTGGTTGAAAATCACAATTTTAGATAAAAAAGTTTACAGTGGAAATGGAACTTTACTCCGGTACAATGGAAGGAATAACACAGATGGAACGTCAGGAAGATCGATCATCGAGAAATAGTAGTTCAAGTGGTAAGTTTAATCCCTCTTCAAAGACTTATTCTATATAAAATTGTTTGCTAATGTGGCTAAATGTAAATTATTTGTATTAGATTCATTTTGTGTATAATCTCAAAGTAGATGTATCTTTGAAGTTTCAATCTACAAATTGCTACTTTTACCATTCATACAAGGGGTATAACATTTCTATTCCCATGTCAAATTTTTTGAAGTAATTAAAATGGAAAGTTTAAAGCACTAAAAAGTAGCATAATCTTCGAGTATTGTCTCATATTCCGTCAATATTGTGTTTTGTTATAACAAAGAACAATTTCTGAAATGAGTTTTTCCGATGACCATATTTCTTGCATATATTTGCAAATGTTTAGTTTATTTCAAATGGTTTATTTGCATACTTGGTGGAGAAATGCATAGAAGTGCCGTAAAAACATTCCTAAAATTGGATCATAAAATAAACACAAAACTCCATATCTTGGTTCAGTTTTACACAATCCTCTTAGATATATCGTGTATTTAAGTGGAGAATAACTCAATTTAACACTTTAACCCTTTGAGGACCAGTTGTTGACCGGTAATCCAAAAAATATTATTCTTACTCACCATAAACTCTAGAAAGTTTCGACTTTTTTTCTTAATTAATCTCATCCCTCAAAAATAGCTTATGCCTTCTATAAGACTTGCAGTCTGCTCCCTACTCAAGCAATTACCCAAAGTCCCTTAGAATTAAAATAACCTAATATATACAATAATTGAAATAATTATATATGAAGAACTTAATAAAATCAATAAATAAGTGATAAAAGACAGATTGAGAGAATTTTAAATAATTTTCAGAGGCTTAAATTTTGATACAAGTTTCAATATCAGTTCAACCTTGTCAAAAATTCCAAGACCTTTCCAAGAAACCCTAATATGACCCCATTCAATTGAGAAGTGCGCTGTCTAAAGCGTTTTTAATCTTTGATTCTGAAAAACCTTTTATAGAAAAATAATTCAAAGGTTGGACAAAATGTCCACCTAAATAACCTCTCAAACATATCAAAAAAATAAATAAATCTCTCGACGAGTTTTCGAACTCAAGGAACATATTTTTGGAAAGGAAGAAGAGAGATCATGCAAACGATCCTCACGATACAAATAACAGGATCACACTCTTAGAAAAAATTAGTTCGTACAAGCTCATATGCAGTTATTAGAACTATAAAATATAGTAAATATAGACCCAACTATATATTTAGTTTGGGTAACTAAATGAAATAGTTGACCACAGTTAGTTAAAGTATCCTTTTCATTTAGTTATCACAACTAAATCAAAATAGTAATGGGTACTATAACATATTAGTTCCAATTACTAAATAAATGGGTTTGATACCCATCTTATTGGCTGTAATAACTATATCATATTAGTTGTGGTTACTATATAGCATTCATTGTGATGCATATTTCTTATTAGTTGCTTAAAATTCGAAAGAGCTTCAACGCATTACTAAAATAAAAACCACTCTTTACTATTGGAAAAGTAGTCATAACTTCATGAAAATATAGGCCCATCTATTTACATTGGTTGTGAGAACTAAAAGGAATTAGTGACCGATATTAGTTGGGATAATGATTTCATTTAATTAACACAAGCAAATATAATTGTATGAAAGCATTAAGAAATAATTGCCGCAACTTATCCACGTAAATATTGTCTTAAATTCTCACTACTAATAAATTTATTATGAGTATAATGTTTTAAGAATATAAGAACTATTTTAAATAGATTTAATAATAATCGCCCGAACAACTAATTTTCATTAGTAATCACGTCTAAACTTTTCTAAGAGTGCACCAGAAAAATGAAAAGTTGCCTTAGTTTTTCATTTAGATGAGAGACATTTGTTGTGAGTAATAATTTTACGTTAAAATTCTAGAAGGAAATGGGGCACCTTTGAATTGGGGCAACTTTGAAATTGGGCTTTTTAAGCTATTATTAAATGAAACTGGGCATGAAATTACACCATGGAAAGGCTCAATTTCAATTAAAAATAGGAGAAAGAAACCAATTTCTAAGCTACCCGAATTTAAAGGTGCCCCACTTCCCCTTATCATGATGAATATGGATTCAGAGTTTCAAATTTGATCCATCATTTGAAGAAGAATCAAATATGATCCTTTTAAATCAATATGATTCTATTATTTTTACCAGTGAGTGCTTGATCAATTTATGGGCGTTTCAAGAAAGTCTCAAGTCTCTATCTCTGACCCTTTGATCTCCGGCGACATAACAGCGTACCGTGAGATTTCCGATAATAGTATATGACCCTTATGGAAACGAGTTGAAATATACAGTGGCGGCCAAAATAATAGAATCACTTTGCAAAGCTTATATTTTTTTAACTTCTGAATTTTTTCTCAACTTGTTGATATAATTCTGCAGTAGAAATCTTCAAATTATTAGAATCGTAGAATGAGGGTTGTTTTGGCCGTTAGAGGTCTCTATGTTATACAGAATACGTCAAAAGTGAAATTCAGTTGGGCCAAAAAAAAAATAGAAAAGTGTCATTTATGGTTTTTAAATATAGCTTTATTTAAACTTATTCGATTTATAGAAAACATTCTTTAATTTAAATGAAAGTGTTCCTATAGTGTTGTTGAAACTAAATTTCACAACTGATCTATTCTGTGAAAAATAGAGACCTCTAGCGGCCAAAACAATACTTATTTGACGTAAGGTAATTATTTGAACGCTTCTAATATCAAAATTACTTCAACGACTTGGAATAAACAAAAATGCTAAAGGTAAAATAGTGGTCTTTGTGGAGTTGATTCTATTATTTTGGCCGCAACTGTATTACTCAAAATCGGTGAATTATATATACATAGCTCTCTCTGTGAAATTCGAGCAGTAAAATTGAGTACTAGGCTTTCAAGCGTTGCACATACTCTGTCTTCGAATAATTTATATTCTTCCCATATTCCTGTAATGAATATGACCTATTTTTTTCAGGAAATGTTTGACTTAAGACTAGCAATTAAAATTACATAAAATTGGTCAGATTCATTAATGGAATAAGGAAAAAATATGATGTGTTCGAAGTCAGACTGGCTCCGTTTAGTAATAACCTTTCGAAGAGACAAAACCACTCTAAAGCCAAGCTAAACAAATCGAAAGCCTAAAGTGCAAGTTCACATATTCGCCGCTTTAGCGCTGATTATTCTTCCATTTCGAATTTTGGTGTTCTTAATATTTAAATAAATCATCAACAATGTGAACATTATGTGTAAATGTTTGCTGCAAAAAGTGAATTTTTGGAATTTCTGGGTAGCAGAACGTTTGAATTGCAATTTCATTTAAATAAATGTCCTTTTGATGAACTTGCTCACTTTTGTGTAACTTTCAACGGGTTTCTAGGTAAGTTCTCTCTGATATATCTTCAAATCGGTACAGAAAAATCCTCAACCGGAGAGAGCTATCAAATCAGGAAGGTTATTACTGAACGAGAGGAGTGTGTGCGAAGCTTGAAAGCTTTCCTCTATATTTATTAAAGAAGATCTTCTCCAAAATCTACCTAATCTACTCTATATTGTACTTTGTCAATAGTTAATCACAATAATGGTTTGCAAAATCTTTCTGAGCAACTTCCCTTCATTCAGCTGAACATGACCATACCATCGGAGCTGCAATTTTTCAACATGAAGGAGTAGCTCCTCGACCATGAGTTCCTTGTGAAAAGCAACATTTCTCACTCTATTTATGCAATTTGTTTTACCGTTTGAAAAAACTTCGCCTTGGAATGACACAGCTCTTAAAATCGCTAAATTAGTCGAACGACTGAGCTTGACTTTCTTCACTACGCTTTTTTCGCGTTTCCTTATTGGTGCATAAAGCTGGCCAATTTTCATTGAGACCAACGTCTATCCTTACCATCATTTGTGAATAACACCTCGCGATACTTCAACTTCTCGGTAGGGGGAACTCTGAGGTACCTTTGAAATTGGGGCACCTTTAAAATTGGGATTTTTCTCCCATTTTTAAGAGGAACTGAGCCATATCATAATGTAATTTAGCTTCTCAGTCCCTTTATACAGCTTAATTATCACGATAAGGCTCAATTTTATTTAAAAATAGGTTTAAAATCCCAATTTCAAAAGTGCCCCACTTTCAAAGGTGCCCCACTTTACCCTATGTGTCAATAGGTCCCTATTGCTAGAAAGTGCCTTGCTCGAGCTCTCGAGAAATCACCATTACTTTCGGTTTAGTCACGTTAACTCTCATTTCTATTTTACCACAAACATAAACAAAATCGGTCGAGTGCGTAAATGAGGATCTAAGGCTGATTGCTCACTATAGGGGAAAGTACTCTCCCTTCGAACGTTCATGCCTTTGAATAATATGAATTTTCTTTTATTATTCCTAAGAGACTCAGATATTTCTATTGAATTTTAGTTAGATTATTATCAATTATTGATAATTATGTGATAATATAGGTAAGCATCTTAGGAAAAATTAAAGAAATTCACATTATTCGAAGCATTCGATGGAATGAACGTTCGAAGGGAGAGTACTTTCCCCTATAGTCTGCATTTGAAATATTCATCGCAACAAACCCCTTGTTTTATCCATATTAGGTTTAATCTATTGGGTCAATTAGCGTATTGAAAATTGAATAAATTTTCAATTTGAATCTACCGATTATAAATAATTTGGCCACCTCTGTTGACAGTTCATTATCTAAAAATAAAACGCTTCCGGTTTACACGGTTCAAAGAAAAAAAAATGTAGGAAAAAGTGCCAAAAAATTAGGAGTTTTTCGTACCTATATCATGTCAGAATATTGTACCTAATATATTTAGAAAAGAAGAGCGTTTCTTGGCTCAGATCAGGTAGATTATGTATAATGATAAAACCAAGATTTATCTTCGCCTCTTTATAAGCAAAAAAAAAAAAACATTTTTAGAGGGTCTGTTTAAGCTTTTTTTCACTGTCAATAGATTCATAAACGTTGAAGTGAAATCATCCAGGATCGATGTGGAAATCACCAGGGAAGTGTGATACAATGTGTTTGAGCTTTATTTTTCACTTGAATGAAATGAGAAGGGATGAGGCGAGGAAATGCTTTTGAGATAATTAATTAAAGAGCCGTTCATCGTCCTCTCGTCACACGATTATTTTCTGTATCCCACCATCCCAACCGAAAATTTCTCAATATTGAATATATCAGAGTTCAAAGATCGAAGTAGAATTAATAATGGTGATTTTCATAAAACCCGATTACACATTATGCCGTAATCGATAAAATTTTGTACGATAATTAGGAGCTATACCACATAGTAATTCTGTTAGGCGCTGTGGTATAAATTTTGGTGGAAATGGGATGAATTTGGGATGAATATTGGAGTGATTAAAATTGGAATAAAGTGAGTGATATATTGAAGAATAATTATTCAGACAAGTTACACGTATTAAAATCATTATCACATTTTCATATTTAGACTTAGAGAACATCATTTTTACTTCTCCGTATCATTTATCTTAATTCGTAATGCGAATATGGGGGGGCCAACTTGGTAAATAATTCCACAAATGTTGTAATGTGGAGAAAAGTGTAATGCGTAATGATAAATGACTCCATGTGAATGCGTTATTATATGCGATAGAATCATAAATATTTTAACTCAACAGCCAAATAAACCTCGAGACAAGACAATAAAAGTAAATGTTAGACATAGCCACATATATTCAAAAATTTGCCTGTTCCACATTCCAAGGAGAAGAAACAACAAAAGAAGAATTCGTAAAATGTCCTACTGTGGGTACTGAACAAACCAAAGACATAGTTTCTGAATAATATGGAAAATAAACATGTCATAATTTTTGTACTCACAATTTTCATGTTGATATTTGATGTGATTTTAAAGTACGAAAAAGATATAGGGGAGGATGGGAATTCGGCAGATAGGGGCAGTTCGAAAAACAGACCGTACACTATTGTATTGATCATCATTATCATTTTCAACCGCTTATCCCTATTGGGGTTGCTGGCCTATGACAAACAGTTTAGCAGTCCACGCTTGTCGATCATCCGCCACTTCAGGAAGATGTGCGTGCCTAAAGGACACGCCAGTAGACAAACTCTATCCCTTAGCAGAAATTGCCCCACCACGGATGAGGAGACAAATCATCTCCAATAGAGAGATGTCCAAGGTTCTTTCTGAACCGAAGCATCTTCTCCATGGTCACAAAAAAACCAAAAGCAGGGCTGAAGTTAGATTAGATTAGATTTCAGTTCATTGCCTGCCTTTTGGATCCAACGATCCTATGTACAATTTTTAGCTTGAGTCGCGACCGCCAAAGTCTCGTAAGAGCTTTTGTCACTCTGTCAAATCACTTGACCAATCTCCAAAGGAGGTCAGACTTAATCTCTGGAAGGAAGTCTTTCCACAGGATTTTGTCGAATTAAGGGAAGGCCTTCCTCCTGGTGGTGACCAAGACTGGAAGACATGGAAGTCTCTCAATCGTTTAAGAAGCGACGTAGTGCGTTCGAGAGACAAAAGGCAGCGATGGGGTTTCTCCCGTTCATAGGCGTACCGTGGCGGGGGCGATCGCCCCGGGCGCTGTAAAAATTAGGGGCGCCGTATGGCAACCAAAAAAATTTAAGGACCTAAAAGATTAAAGCGTTATAAATGAAGACGCTTTAAAAAAGAACACTTAGAAAATTAGAGCTCCTAGACGCCCAGAAACCCATTGTCCTTATACGAGCTTCAGACCTAGGGCTTAGCCACAAGGCTTAACTTCTCAAATTTCTTATTAATCGTAAGTTTTTGGAAAATTTTGACTTAGAAATGGATTTTTAAGGAAAAATAATCTATTTGAATCAAAGGAACAAATAAAATTGGTTGTTAATCAGGATTTTGAAACCTTCGAAAACTGGTTTACCCTAGTTTAGTAGCTCTAGTCTGAAAACGGTTTTACGATGTGCATATAATTCCTCTTGGGAATAAGGAAAATTCTATAAACAAAAAATATAGTCCGCGAATAATTTCGCGAAAGTCGGTAATTGTCCCAAAGATCCACGAAGAATTCCTCGAGTGCATAGTATACTCAATATAATATTTACACTAACATTTCGACTAAGTTTAGCTCATAAATTTCCCGCATATTTAAGAATAAACGTACTGCTAAAACCAACCCAAAATATTCGAGATGTAATGCTTTCCGTCTAGGCCAGCGTCTCTGATGGTACCGTTATGGATTTTTTTTTCAAATTGGTTTATTCAATTAGGTTTTTTTTAGTTTTTTTTACGAAAATGTTTCAAATTTCAGCATCTCGGAAACTAAATACCGATTTTTTTTTAAATTTGGTCTATACTAAAATAGCTCAACAACATAAGCCTAAAATATACGTAATCGGTGAGATAGATTTAGAGATAAACTTTAAAAAAACGAGTTTTTTTCATATTTTGTAGCATATTAAAAAAAAAAAACGAAAATCATTGAAAATTTAGCTGTCCATTTTCGGCATCAGGAATAGTTCAAAAGTATGTCCTGCGAAGATATTCTGTCAAAAGACGAACATATAATACATAGGTAAATGATAAGTTGTAAAATTTCATTAGATATTTATTGCTGAAGGGGCAAGGGGCGCTCGCTAAGATATTCGCTCCGGGCGCCAAAATCTCTTGGTACGCCACTGCTCCCGTTGTGGCGTCCTATGTGACTGTGGGGTGCTCCAAACAACTCCCCACTTCTGTGTTTGTCCGTTGTCCCTGCTTCATACGGAACAGGGAATTTGATGTCGGCAAGTCTGTTTGCCATTGACGTGGCCCGTTTTTGGGCAAGACATATAAAGCCTCTACACTATTAATAATAATTCCTTATCGATTTGATTAGATAAATGATGCATTTTTAAATATTATTCGACAATTAATTGTAACGTTCTATAATTTCGATTATTCAGAATCAACAGTTGATATTATCGAAAAGAAGTCAGTATGTCACCCGAGATATTTTTTCTCCTTTGTACAATGGCCTTAAGCTCTTTAATATTCGTGTTGAATCGCTAAATTTATATACGAGTTTAGTAGCAATCTTGAATTATTTAGTTACGATTTTTACCGGCAATCGGTAAAAATCGGTACGGACCGTTTTCTGTTGTTTCACGTTCTTCCTCAATGATTTCAAGTTCATTTCCCTTATCGTGGCATGAGAATTGATAGAATAAGGCCAAATGACGTATAAACTTGTCAATCGTGTTCAAGATAGGAGAATAATCACAAGTACAAAAATTTATAAATGACTTGTAGGAGATCTGTAACGATTTGGCAATATCATATGACAAATTTTCGTATAAAACTTGGGAGTAGGACAGTATTAAAGCCTAGTGAGCATCGAATGGTCATTTTCGAATAGTTTTTCCGAATTTACTACATAAAAATTTTAAATTTGTTATATGACATTGTCATACTTTTACAAAATTCCACTACTGATTCGTTTGCTATTTCCCACACTTGAGAGAAATCCGAAAAAAGTTAAAATAACATTCCGGAAATGTTAATTTTACCCTGCATTATTGATCCGCGGTGTAAATATTACCTTTTTTAGGTGTATTAGGGGTTAAAGTTACCCTTTTTCATTGTATTTCTACCCTTAAAAAGGTGTAAAATTAACATAAAAAATGTTGATATATTTTTACACCTAAAAAGTGTTAAAGTTACGAGGAAAAAAAGTTAATCGCACCCTCTTTTTTTCTGTGCTTGAACAGTACCAATTCGAGTCGCCTATATTAACAAATGGTAAAGTGGCTAATACAATGTACAAGAGAACCTCTTTAACAGTAACCCAGCATGGGATTTCACAATGTAGTTTGAAAAACAAACAACGGAAAAGCTGTTTGAAACTGCCTCGCTATCCTCTATTAATATTTGTTTATCTTGCTTGGAAGATTTTCTTGGAAAATCATGTTTCCCTGCAGCCAAAGTATGGAATTGGTTGACGACAGATAAAAATGTGTTTCTCAAGTTCCCCAACTCCGCAAATTAGTAAATATTCTACCTATACCATCAATATCGAAGTCTATTGTGTGTAAGGGACCGGAAACTTAATGTTGTCTATGCAGGGGATTGAAGTGAGATGTTTAGTTTATTCAGGATTCAGGACCAACACTTCCCACTTGAGAATTATCGAGTTTGTTAGCAAAATCTTTCAATCTAAGCTCTCAAGTATCTTCTTTGTGGTTCTCAGTGGACGTGCTAACAAGACTGTGTAAAGGAAGTTGTTGTATATTGTGTTATTAAAATTCTGAACATTTAAATAAAGGGTCTGGAGTGGAAAGCTTCTTCTGGGGAAGTTTCTTTCATTTTATTTTGGGTCTTTCTGTCTGCTTTTTTTTAGAATTAGGTAAACGTGTTTGAATTTATAAGATTTGCAGAAATATAGATTTTTCCTTAAAGACACGTATAAAATCAATTATTTTCAGTCCTAATAGCATTTTGTGGGAGAAAAATAAGAAAATGAGAAAAGTAAACGAGGAAATTGTTGGATTTAGAATAACTCTGATTTCTTCAGCATGAACAGAATTTACAGAATGTGAACTACCCTATGAAATGAATAAATCAGAGTTATAACGTAATCATGATTTTGGTATTCGCTGAATCCATCAAAATTACTACTGAATCTGGAGAAAAGCTTTGGAGAATAATCAGAATTTTCTCCTTTTCATTCAAACATTCACCTCAAATACATCAATCCATTCTAATTTACGTATTTGAGCATATTTTGCATTACAATCCATACACAAGACTTATGATCAAATCTTTCCGTGTTGTATGTTATTTTTACCACACGGAAATCATTTGTATACTGTGATATATTATAATCACAACATTGTGTGAATATGAGAGTTGATGAGCTATGTTTTGTGCTCTTAAACTCCAAATATATACATATATAATATACAGTTAAGGTGGGTTAACCATTTTTCGCCACTGCACTGTAATAAAATTCCAGCGTAAGGCTTTCAGGCTTCGTACACGTTCTGATTTCGAACACTTTATATTTTTTTGCTATATTCCTTTTATGAATTTGGGCTAATCTACGGCAATACATTTTAATAACTAGTGTTAAGTAATATAGGGGAAACTGGGGCACCACCAAATACGGGGTAGCACCAAACACTAATTTTTATTTCTAAACTATTTGGCCTATCTCGACCATTTCTTCAGTGGACAAGCATCTCTATAATGCCTAAAAATTTCTATAAGTCTTGTCCTCTGAAGTTGAATATCCTATTAAAAAATTGCAGTGTTTGGTGCTACCCCGTGTTTGGAGGTGGCCCAGTTTCTTCTATTTCTTGAAAAAATTAAGTTAGATTAAGTTAGAGAAAAAATATGAAATGTTCGAAGCCAAAATATGTGCGAAATATGAATGCCTTCCCACAAGTTTGTTTACTCGTAAATCTTGTGTTTTTCGTTATATAGTAGTCTTCAGTCTAGAAGTTTAGCCAAGTTTTCCAAAGTATTGATGTCCTAAATAGCATCTATTTTATCGGATCTTCAGAATCTAATGCATCATTTGCCCTTAATAATCCAAATAGTCAAATTTTTCCCAAAAAGTATTGACTGATAAGAAATTAGAGAAGGTAAGCCATAAGCCTTAGGTCTGAAGCCTGTATAATGGTATTTTGAAAAATTTCAGGTGCTTATCTAAGAAAATCAATAGATATAATCAATAGATCTAAAAAAAAATCATAGATAAAATTTATCTATCTATCTATCTATATAACTCTTTAACCGTTTTCCTATAGAGAATTGACTTATCAGTCTGATATATTTCGAAATAGTGCATTAAAAGCTATTTAGTAATACTTATTTCATAATGTTCGCCGAAATAATACAACACTGAGAAAAAAGAGGGCGCGATTAACTTTTTTTCCTCGTAAATTTAACACTTTTTAGGTGTAAAAATATATATCAACATTTTTTAATGTTAATTTTGTTTAGTGTGAAATTAACAAGAAAAAGGCTAACTTTAACCCCTAATATACCTAAAAAGCATAATATTAACACCGATTTCAGATCAATAATGCAGGGTAAAATAAATTAACATTTCCGGATGACTCTCAGTGTAAGAACTACGAGCAAATTTGTTTAAGACGCGGTATATTATTTGCCAAATTTTTACAAGAAAAAGTAAGAAATAGCTTCACTTGTATTAGGTTTGATGGGCCCCTATTTGAACTATATTTTTTGAAATTTTCATTTAAAAATCTTTTAAAAAAAATGGCGCCGTTGGGGCCTAATTTTCAAAAACCTTCTTGGTATATACATTACTTTTCCGTGGAAAAGATATCTCAGAGTATTGGGTAAGTGTGCCAAATTTCGGCATAGTTGCATGCAAGCGTCAAAGTCCCAAGTTTGAAATGTAATATTTTAAATTCAAATTGATTTTTTTTTATTCTATCGTCCTAAAGAGTGTTGCTTGGAACCTTGTAAAGAGTTTATCGTCTTTATTTACTCTAAAATCATTCCTAATACACTTTAAAATGAATAAAAATATATACATAGCTTTGGGGCCCTATTTCGACCACCTTCATTCTCATAGTGCCTTACCCTTCGGGAATTCTTCCAATATCTTTATCACGTCATCTCGTTTGTCGAAGCTACATTTTTTGTTATTCTTCTGCATTGTATAATCTCTAGAGTACGTAAAATCTAAAAGTTTATGGAAATTGGAGGAACAAAAAAGGTGGCCGAAATTGCAAGGTGGCCGGAATTAGGCACACTTACCCTATTTGGAAATATTTTGAAAAACATTGATTTACAATCTTTTGTTTTGCATATTTTTAAAGGAAACTAAGGGCTTTAGAATTATTTTATTTGGAGTTTCTTTTAATTATGTGCAAAAATTGTATATAAATGTAACACCACAGCTCAAAGTAGCCCCACCTTACCCTATTAGTGCCAAATGTCTCCTGAAAAATTACTACTTTTTCTGTATGATTAAATTTTATTAAATATAAAATATTTAAATCTGAGGCAAACTTTTATTATTGAAGTCAAGATTGAGGTACAGAAAAGTGTTGAAAGTTTTGAAAGCAAAGCAAATACATACCTATGTACGAAGATTTATGCTGACAACTCTTTTATATGACTTTAAAATTTTCTGAAAGTTTTTATATACCTAGAAATGTATCTGTCTATCTATCTATCTATCTATCTATCTATCTATCTATCTATCTATCTATCTATCTATCTATCTATCTATCTATCTATAAACTATTTAGTTTTACCCCTTTTTTGTGATATACAGCTCTAAAGATATTTATTATTTAGATTTGAATTTGAGCCTAATATTTAAAGGGTCAACATAAACAAATTCGATATTTTTATTTCAAATTATTTATTATGAATTTGCTATATACTTTAGCTTTAAGACTTAGAACATTTAAAGTTCGAATTCAAATTTTCATATGGAAGATTTACCTCGAAAATGAGGAGAAGGTAGCGATTGGTGGTTAATTCATTCTAAGTATAATATTCATAAGGGATGTCTCAATGTCTTGAGCTGTAAGTAAAGGGACTTGGGAGTATTGACTGTCATATAATATGATGAAAAGGTGGGTGGGAAAGCGAATTATAATTTAAGATTGAAATTGACTTGGTGTCGTTGAATTTAAATTATATTTGTATGGCAACATTGAAGATTGCTACCAACCTATATTATGTACATATATGTAGCTTCATCATATACTGAATTCATCTTTAATAATGTGTAAGTGCAAGGCGAGTTGGGTAGAATTACCTCAAATGAATTTCACTCACTAATGAAATTCACTTGAAATTAAATTTTCCACAGAGAACAATTTCCACTCATAATGGAATGAGATGAATAGAAAGCTATATATATATATATATATATATATATATATATATATATATATATACTGTGTGCACTGTATGTGTTAAATAACATGATATAGAAATTTTTATGTGCGGTTTTTATATCTAATTTTCTTCATCGTCTTTCAAACAATTTCCTCCACAAAATCGTGTGAAAATCCCTAGTACGTGGTGGTCAGATGATGTATATGACAAGAGAAATGAGAGCCTTTAAGATAAAAAAAACCCATGGCACAGAAAAACTCGCGAAATGCTCGAATTTATTGAGGTCCTTTCGATCAATGTAAAACCTTCTGGATATTCGAAAGAAAGATTGAGGTTTTGTAGACTTTTAGTAAATTTAGGTTTTTTATTGAATGGGAAATTAAGAACCTTTTAAAAGTTAATAGGTTGTAACGACAATTGCCATTTTCAAATCATAAAATAATCTATAGGGTAAGTGTGCCAAATTCCGGCCAGCTTGTAATTCCGGCCACATTTTTTGTTCCTCGAATTTTCGTGAATTTTTGGTTTTTACATACTCTAGAGATTATACAATTCAAAAGAATAACAAGAAATGTAGCTTCGACAAACAACATGACGTGAAAAATACATTTGAAGAATTCCCGATGGACAAAGAACTATGAGAATGAAGGTGGCCGAAATAAGGCACCAAAGCTATGTCAACATTTTTATTTATTTTAAAATGTATTAAGAATGATTTTAGACTAATTAAAGACGATAAACTGTCTACAAGCTTTTAAGCAACACTCAAGAAGAAGTAATAAGAATATTCAATTTGTATTAATAATATTGCATTTAAAACTTGAGACCTTGGCGCTTGCATGCAACTATGCCGAAATTCGGTATACTTACCCTATACAATTTCTTTGTGATAGTTCTTCAATATTGCTACAATTTGCTTAAAAAACTTAAATATCTACACTGAAAAAGAAAATTTCATAAAATTCCCACTGGGAACTTACGAAATGTTTATAAAACGTATAACCCTCAAAGAAGTTCGTTAAAGTTTATACTTTTTTTACAAACATTGTTCGTAACTTGTGTGCTTAACGAGTATTTTTAGTTCCTTTGCAAACATTTGTTCGCACATTTTGCTTTGTCTGACAAAACTTTACAAACAAATGACAAAATTTTACAAACAGTTTTCTGTATATTTACGAACATTTACGAACAAATGTTCGTAAAAGAAAGACAAATGCTCTTCAAGTGATAATGTTGCGAACAATGTTTGTGAAAAAGTATGAATTTTTACGAACTTCTTTAGGGTAAGTGTGCCAAATTTCGGCATAGTTGCATATAAGCACCGAAGTCCTAAGTTTTCAATGCAATATTTTGAATTCATATTGATATTTTTTGTTACTTATTGTTATTTTTTGTTACGGGAAGGTTGTATGGAACCTTAAAAACTAGTTTATCATTTTTGTTTTCTTTAAATCACTTCCTAAAATATTGCAAAATTAATAATAATATGGACATTGCTTTGGGTAGTATTCCGGCCACTTTGCGTGAAATACCGGCCACTTTGAGTGAAATACCGGCCACCTTTTTTCTGATCACCTTTTGTGACGCAACGGATAGAAAATTTCAAAACGTCAAACGGAACGAGTTTAATATTTAGTTTAATACGTTTATATGACCCACAAGCCCTGAGATCTTCCGTGTAATTTGTCCTGAAGACCTGAAGAGTAGCATCTCAAATTTACACGCAGATTCCCGTAGCAATTTGCCCTTCCTGAACTCTTCCAATGCCTTTTCCATATCATATTTTTCATAGAAGCGATTGTTTTTTTTCTATGGACATTGGAGAATTCAGAAATTTAAGAAAAAACGTAAAATGAATAAAAAATTTAGGAAAGCAAAAGATGTTGCCGGAATAAGCAACATTACTTCTCCGGAGAAACGCTCACAAAGTATATACTTTTTTACGCGAAATACAGGATCCAGCTGGGAAATTTCACTCGAAATTTAAAGTTAAATTCACTATTAACATAAACAGAAACAATCTTTAATGAAAACTAATCAATTTTCATGAAAAACACCGAAGGAAAACCTCTTGCACTTCACTACAAATCGTAAGACTGCTAGAAACACAATCGATCTGACACATTTTTTGTAAGACTCTTTCCACACTGAGTTTTTACAACGCAATTTAAATTCAATTATACCTAAAATTTAACGGTCTTTGTGTTAATACATCCTAAAATGAATAAATATTTAAAAGCGAAGTGAATTCACTGTCTATTCGAAGATAACATACATAATTTTAATTAATTTATTTCCATGGCCGAAATTACACTCAAAGTGGCCGAAATTAGAAGCTGACCGAAATTTGGCACACTTTCCCTATGTGTTAAACGATTTGCGAGCATTTCGTAAGTTCCCAATAGTATAATTCACAAACATTTACGAACAATTTTACAAAATAGTTTCTTTTTGTTCAGTGTATACGTCACTTATTGATTTGCCCCTGACCTAAATATATTTGAGGGTTCGCTTAAATACGAACTCGATATCTCTAATTGTTAAACGTATAACATCATAAACAACTTACTGACTAACAGCCAAACAATTGTTATTATATTCTTGGCACTCTGAGTTCGAGCAATAAAAAGGACAAGGAGGGATTAAATATATATAGAGACACTCTAAGATAAATTTAACAAATGGGCTCTTAATACTGTCAACATTGTATATCACTAGCAAAAGAGGGGAAGAATTGTAAGAGCAACAATGTGACTTTTACCATTCTTCTGACTGATATGCTTAAACCCTTGTTGAAGTCTTTAAAAAAAATATATATTTAGTGTTTTCTTTCAACATTGCATTTTAAAAATAAGTGCTATTGAGGATTATGCCCAACGCACAATGACTTTTGTTTTGTAAACATGTTTTTGATTTTCCTAATGAAAGTGACTGAGATCTAGATCTAGTCATCTCGCTCACTCTCAGAGAAAATTTTGAAAACATATTTACAAACAGAAGTTATTGTGCGTTGAGCATTATACGGAAACCCTTAATGTTTTAAATAAATTTTAATGGAGATAGTAAGTTAATCAACTGATATTTTATACGGCACTCGACTGAATAGCTCTTGCTTTTATTGATCCCAAAATTAAAATCCATTGTGTTATGAACAATATATTAAATAAATAACCCCAGATTAATTGTAAATAATTGTGACAGATAATTATAGAAAAATAAAAGTGATATACACATCAACATCAGATTTCAATTTAATTTATGCTGATTTATTTGATATGAAATAATTAATTTTGTTGATACTTGCTCATTTATTTGTTTACGATGCAAAATCTTTTAGTTTAAATCCATCTCACGATCCTTATATATCGGATAGAGCACATGTATCTGAGAATAATGTTCTTTGAATATATAAAGCTTAATAGAGCATTTACCAAGACAATGAGGAACGCGAATGTGTTCCATATTCTTTGTTTTTTCCACTTCACTTTCACGAACACCCCCTCGAGCTAGAGGAAAAACTGCGTGAAAATTCTAGCTGAATTATACAAAATAGAGTGAAGAAAATTGGTATATCTCACAACTCGCGTAACCTTTGAAAGTGTCTTCCTCTGTTTTTCATGCAGATCATCGCCTTTTTGTGCCAGTTTTTTTTTATAAAGCTTTTACCCCTGGATATGTAATGCGTAAAAAATATTCTAATTCGTCAAAAAATTTCCATGAGACGTTACATGAAAAATTTTTATGTGAATTCCACCGTGAAATTGGATGATAGGTGTCAATGGGCTTCTTGAATTTAAAATTGAACATTTTGCCACTTACATCATGCTACACTCAGGTAAATATAAATGATTTGTGGTGGTAAGTTAAATTGAACTTTCCAATGCGACATAACTATATACAAACTCAAGATTAACAAAACCATAGAAAACTAAGAAATCGTATGACTGACATATTGGCATTCTATTTTATACTATTTGGGATGAGAAATTTGAACACTTATCCTTATAGGAAAAAATGGATAAAGTATTTTAGTGAAAAACGTAATATTAGGGGAAGTGTACCAAATTTTGGCCAGCTTCTAATTTCGGCCACTTTGAGTGTAATTTCGGCCATGGAAATAAATTAATGAAAATTATGTATGTTATCTTCGTGTAGTCAATGAATTCATTTTGCTTTTAAATATTTATTCATTTTAAGATGTATTAACACAAATATCATTAAATTTTAAGTATAATTTGAATTTAAGTAGCGTTGTAAAAACTCAGTGTGGAAAGAGTTAATTTATTAGTTTTCATTAAAGATTGTTTCTGTTTATGTTAATAGTGAATTTAACTTTAAATTTCTGGTCAAATTTTCCAGCTGGATCCTGTATTTCGCGTAAAAAGTATATACTTTGTGAGCGTCTCTCCGGAGAAGTAATGTTACTTATTCCGGCAACATCTTTTGCTTTCCTAAATTTCTTATTCACTTTGTGTTTTTTTTTTTAATATCTGAGTTCTGCAATGTCCAGAGAAAAAACCGTCGCTTCTATGAAAAAGATGGTGCGGAAAAGGCCTTGAAAGAGTTCAGGAAGGGCAAGTTGCTTCGGGAATCTTCGCGTAAATTTGAGATGCTACTCTTCAGGTCTTCAAAACAAATTACACGGAAGATCTCAGGACTTGTGGGTCATATAAACGTATTAAACTAAATATTAAACTCGTTCCGTTTGACGTTTTGAAATTTTCTATCCGTTCCGTCACAAAAGGTGGTCAGAAAAAAGGTGGCCGGTATTTCACTCAAAGTGGCCGGAATACTACCTAAAGCAATGTCCATATTATTATTAATTTTTCAATATTTTAGGAAGTGATTTAAAGAAAACAAAGATGATAAACTAGTTTTTAAGGTTCCATACAACCTTCCCGAAAAGGAAGTAACAAAAAATATCAATATGAATTTGAAATATTACATTTCAAACTTAGGACTTCGGTGCTTATATGCAACTATGCCGAAATTTGGCACACTTATCCTAATTGCATTTTATTATATAAAGCGTGTCCACGATAAAGTGTTTCAAGTTCTAAAAGAATAGTGATTATTATTATACACAATGTCTATCCAATAAGGTCGATTCGAACAACTTTTAAACATTAAATAGGGTAAGTGTACAAAATTTCGGCCAGCTTGCAATTCCGGTCACCTTTTTTGTTCCTCGAATTACCTTGAATTTTTAGTTTTTGTATACTCTGGAGATTATACAATGCAAATAAATAATTTAAAAAAATGTAGCTTCGACAAACGAGATGATGTGAAAAAGACATTTGAAGAATTCCCGAAGGGCAAGGAACTATGAGAATGAAGGTGGCCGAAATAGGGCACCAAAGCTATGTCTACATTTTAATTCATTTTAAAGTGTATTAAGAATGATTTTAGACTAATTAAAGACGATAAACTGTCTACAAGCTTTTAAGCAACACTCCTTAAGAAGAAATAAATAAAAATCAATTTGTATTAAAAATATTACATTTCAAACTTGAAACTTTGGCGCTTGCATGCAACTATGCCGAAATTTGGTACACTTACTCTAAATTTACATATTTTGACGAAAGTGGCGATTGGTGTTCCCTGTCGAAGAAGTATTCCTTCGACACCGTTAGACCTCATACTCAAAGGTCTCGATCTCATAATAAATATATTAAAATTTAAAGAGAATGCATCGTCTAATTTTCGAAATATTTGACATCGAAATTTCGAAAATCGATTTTTCGATTAATCGGATCTTCGATTAATTTGGGGATATTTTAAAATGGCGAAAGGGACGGATAGATAAATATAACTTTTGTCGAAAACCGCTTGTCGATATCTCTTTCCGTTCTCTCTCTAGAAGTGGTTATACGACGGACGGACGAACGGACGGACGGACAGACAGACGGACCGACGCGACGGACGGAACGTCCACGAAAATCGATTTTTGCCGCATATGATATTCGTGATCAATAAAATGTGTTAAAACGTATACAGTAGACTCTCACTCAATCGGCTCTTTTTCAATCGGGCGACAAATTTTGTTGACAATTTTCACGTTTAATTATGAAGGTAATTTGCTCAAATTCGCTGTAGTTCTTCCTATTTTATCGTGATTCTTTACAATTGAGTGCTTTTTGTGGAATTTACATAGGCTTTGACGCTCAATTCTATCGCTAAACCGGATGACATTTTGCCCCATATTCCCGATTGAGAGAGAGTCTACTGTAAATTCAAAATTTGGGCCCGATGATCTGACGAGTTCAGATTTCACCTTGGACCGGGATCACAGAAGGTGAGATTGTAAAGCATCTCAGCTAAATGTGTCTGATCTCACTTGATGTGTTCTATAACTTTGGTATTATTAACTTTATAACTTTGGTATTAACTCTGAAAATACTTTTAATTTTTTTATTATTTTTATAATTATAATATAGTTCAGTCGATACAGAGACATTTTCAGTCAGGAAGATTTCCGAATTTTTCTTCGGACTTTTTTTTACCTAAGATCAACAGTAATTAAACAGTTCAATTTTACTATTACAAAATTTCTCTCAGTGTATTTTTTTTGTCTTTTCTATTTCGGGGCGAGAGCCTAAGTTTTCTTTTGGTATTTTCTCTCGTTGAAAATATCTCGCTAAATTTGTTCAGAATTTTGTGGCAAGCGATAGATTGAAAGTGTACAAGAGATAGTGGCATATCTTAGAGAAATCTCATGTGTAAAAATATTTAAGGACTTTGATCTAAAATAGCAAATTCATTCGCATGATGTTGAGATTATGTCTTTTAGACTAAGAAGAAAGAGTAAAGAAGGAAAATGGTTTAAAATAGAGTCTTCAGCATGTTAAACATCATGCAGAAATTTTTCAACAAGATAAATTGCACATTTGTCGGATTGATTGGTTATGTTGTGATGCATTCCATCCGGTATGGCTAGTTCTGGATGCTTGTGTTGTGCTTCACTTAGTGCCCTTGTAAATAAGTCAGAACTGTCGGAACCCACCCACTACCCAGTGAGAAAAGCCATATATCACATAAAGAGATATGAGCAAAAAAAAAAGCCGCGGGAAAAAAAGGTCAGGAGTGGGTATGGCGTCTGGTTTCTGGTATACGTCGGATTGCGTTTATTTTAACAAGGTGTCTCTTGCTAAGAGTGAAAATCTCAGCGCATACTCGAAAATGTTAAAAAGGAAGGCAGCATTTTCTTTAGTTGACATGAAACAATTTGCAGAATTCCTAATTTACATTTGCGGATATTCTAATTAATTAACACAGTGTTTATTGCACATATAAATGAATAGGCATTACTTGCTTGACATCTTAATTGTAAGATCTACTAATTATATTGGTGTACTTTTTGTCAAAAGCCATCCAATTATTTCTATAATAATAATATAACCATCCACTAATTAAATTACTGAGTGAAATATTGTGGGAAAAAGATGGAGAAGGAATGAATTAAAATAGCATTAGAGCAATTGTATTAGTCATAAGATTATTGCATTAGTTGTTTGTTTTTCAAATTTTATAGTTAAGCGATTAAATTTAAATAGCAAGTTTCTTTGGTCGTATTCTGAAACCTTTTACTTTAATCAATGTACATAAATTCAATTGCAAATTTTCACTCAATTAACTTTCCATTTTAATTCATTCAAAATTTTCTTTCAGGCTCCATTGAGGTTATATATAGAGTTTACGATGTACTATATTTTCGCAACTCAGCGAGACCGAGAAGTGAGAAATGGGAGTCATACTTCTCACTTGTAGAAATCGTATACGACAATTAAGAAACTATTGTATTAAAAAATGTTTTATTATGATAAAAAATACCTTTCTGGTTTATACTTATAAAAATCTTAGCTTGTATATTTCTTGTGTATTAAGTCTAAGATTTAGTAGAATTTGCAGTGACAGAGTGGAATTGAAGTATATAGGGAGTATAGATTTGATGATGAAATTTTATATAAAGATACTTTAATCTTTTGAGAACAAGTGGGACATCGGTGTCCAAAAAAAAACATTTTATTTTGGTTAAGAGGACAAAATGAATAAAATAATAATAAAAAAAATAATTTTTATAATAGAAACAGATGGCAAAGCGTCCCAGCTTTGCAAATGCTCGAACTCACGAGATAGAGCTCTCCGTGAATTAATTATTCGCATGATCTTTTGGTCCTTACTGATCTACTAGCGATCAAATTCATTCATAAGTAAATGATCATTTTAGATTGTTCTGGTATGAATTATATGGACAAACAAAAAATGTAAAAACAAGAAAGATAAGTCATACTTTGCTATACTTTGCAA
Organism: Phlebotomus papatasi; assembly: GCF_024763615.1. Lineage (NCBI taxonomy): Eukaryota > Metazoa > Arthropoda > Insecta > Diptera > Psychodidae > Phlebotomus > Phlebotomus papatasi. The sequence goes on along the minus strand of NC_077223.1, from coordinate 19,991,465 downwards.
AAAGTATGCAAAAGCTATACTTTGACTTTCAAAAATTTAAGATGGCGATTTTTTTAGGTCATAGGTATGTATGGACGATATGTTCGCCTGGACCAACTTCAAAACATATCCAAACATAGAAGAAATCGTAGGAGCAATTTTCGAGAAAAACATGATTTTGGAGAGGTTGGAATGTGGTGGAGGAAAAAAAATACAACGTAGAGATATCGTTTTTTTTTAATTGGGGGTCTATAGATCGGATCATTTTGTTAGACTAAATGACAGATGTCTGTTTCATTATTTGGATGGATTTCTTGAATTTGTTCAACGTTTCGAAAATAATATTAGTATAATACAAGATTTTTCTTAATTAATCAATTGAAAAGACATTGTTAGAGAGTTATTTGTTTTTGTAATCCATTTATCAAACAGAAACTTGACTGAAGAATTGATTTCCACTATATAAACTGAAATTTTAAATGAAACCGACAGGATGTCATCCAAATAAGTCCGATGTGAAAAAGAGAGTGGGCACTGTACTTTGAACGGTGAGCTGAGCTCCTTCATAGCATCATCAAACTATACTAATACAACTCCTCCAATTTTTTTTCTCAATCGTCCTTATAGAATGGATCGGTTTTAAATTTTATTATGTTATAGCTGAGTCTAAGAGCCTTCGATTTAAAAAAAAACAGCCCCCTGAGCCCGCCTGATCCGAACTGGAAGGGGTCACAAAAGTCTCATTTTAAAATGGCCATATCTCCGGGTCTAATTATCCGAATTTTTGAAAACTTTAATAATTTTGAAAGCTCTCGTTAAGTGCTACAGAACTTCTGAATACTCCAATTTTCCCTACTTCATCCGATTTAATCGAATGTCCGATTAATCGAATCGATTTTCCAAAATTTGATATCTATTTCGAAAACAAAACGAAAAGAATCGTGATAAAATTTTAATATGTTCTAATTAGCAAATTGTGATTGAGATAGATCACATTTTGCTTTCGCTATACCCTGACCCGAACTATAATCAAAAATAACTTGACCAAACTACATATTCGGAGTTTATGAAGCGATTTCAATGAAATTTTAGTATGTTGTATATCTGAGATCAAGAGCTTTCTTGACTATAGGTCGTATCTGTCCGTAGTTTATACCATTGCACTATATTGAATTTGACTGTACTCTATTTTTAATGTTTATTAATCTATTTCAATGAACTCTTTTTCTATCGTTGGCTTTCTGTAGTCAAATTATTTAAAATAGAAAATGACCAGCGATAAGCCCAGACAAGTTAAGATTCTTTACAGGTGACCTTAAAGTGCTTACAAATTGAAATACTTGAAAATTCGACTTTGAAGTGAATTTGGGGGTAAAGAATCGCGTTGAGCCTATTTAATCCATTCAGCTACCATAATCTTATCTGGGCTTATCACTGGTTATTTGTCTAAAGATGATTTTGACCTTTGAATCAAAAAATCTTGATCTAATCATCTCTCTTGCTGTGCTATCACACTAATTTTTTTTTTTCAATTTACAAATTTAAATTAATTATCACAATAATTCTTTCTATGCGTTATTTTCCATTAAAAATAATTTAATTAATATGTACTTACTAATTTAGTGATATAAATCAATACTTGGTCCACAAAACACATTGAAATATGTTAAAATACCATAAATGTGGTTGTTCAAATTAATTTAAATTCATTAAATTAAAATGTCAAAAATGCTCATTATGGCAATGGAACACTCTTAGATCAATAAAATTTCATGAAATCGAAATTTTCATCCTTTTCTTTCTCAAATTGTTTGCATAAGTCTTTGTACTCTTTCGCACTGTTTTTTTTTTAATTTTTAATTTTAATTGTGTATGAATAAGGGCAGAATCACATTGTCAGTAACATCCTCACCGTCACCGTCAAAGCCTTACGGTAATTCGTAAATTTACGCATTTTCATTGCATTTCTTACACAAACTTCAAATTACCTTGTTACCTTATCTCAAACTCGGTGGCACTAGGTGAAAATATTATAAGAAATCTGAGGAAATAAAACGAAAATGCGAAAAACGGTGAGCAAAAGAAGTGTACGAAAAACTGTAGTAAAAAATCCTACAGTTTTTTTCCTCACCGTTTATCGCATTTTCGTTTTATTTATTCAATTTTCTTATATTATTTTCACCTAGTGCCACCGAGTGTGGGATAAGGTAATACGGTAATTGAAAATTTGCGTAAGAATTGCAATGAATGGCCTGGCAGTGTGCCTGGCCATTAATTTCAATTTTATTGCATTTAAACAAGTATAGTCTTTTGAACTAAATTGTTTTTAGTACATTTATTCACTTCTAATTAATATTATTTGTAGTTAAAAAATAAAATAAATGTAGGGATTTAGTGATAAACTTGTAGAAAGTGAAGCTTTGTAAGTATATCGCTACTTTCCTCCAAAAACATTTATAATGGCTCCGGCACACCTTTTAGATTAGGAAAATTTCATAAAGTCAAAATTCACTTCTCTATCTTTCTCAAAAGATTTGCATAGGTCTATCCCACTTTTTCAGTCTCAAAATTAGACTGAAGTAAATTTAATTTTGTGTCATATTCAAAAGAAGAAGAGTGCGAAAGAATAGGATAGACACATGCAAAGCTTTTAAGAAGGAAAGAGATGTGAATTTTGACCTTATGAAATTTTCCTAATCTAAAAAGTCTGACAGAACCATAAAGGTTCTTAATAAGACGATGAGGTTCTCAATAAGAATATGAGAGTCGCTATAGGAGTACCTTTGCCTACAACTCTTTCTTCTGGCTTTGAGGGTCCTTTATAACAGATAAGTGTTTTAAAAGAAGCATTTTTAGTTCTTTCATAAATTCTTTGGAATCACTTATAATAAAAAAAATTACGAGCAGTATTAAAAATTTTGCAAATTCCTTGTAAAGTTTGAAATAAAAATATGAAAACTCGTAGTGTGATAGCACAGTTATGACCACCGCACAATAACTTTTGTTTGTAAATATGTTTTCAAAATTTCCCATGAGAATGAGCGAGATGACTAGATCTAGATCTCACTCTCTCTCATTGAAATGTCAAAAACATGTTTACTAAACAAAAGTTATTGTGCGTTGGTCATTATGTTATAAATACCAGTTTAAACTTAATAATTTCATGCGTTTTGTGAGTATAATTTTTGCATGGTAATAATGTTGTCATATACAGGTTAATTATCCCTAAAATAAGTATTCGCTTTTCAGAATTAGTCAATAAAATTAGTAAATTTGTCTCTAGATTCAAATATATTCAAACATTTTGATTGTATTTATAATTATGAAATTGTAATTTGTTCACTACAATGGGCAATATTCTATAGAAATGAATATACGTCAATTGTTTATGAATAAATTCGTGTATATTTGTACAGTATGAGCATTTTTGCATATATGTATAACACTTGGTTTTCCTAATTTCATTTCCACACACATATGCCATGTGTGAATTTAATTAATATCATATGCACGAATCAATTAAATTTATGTCCACACCAAACTAGTGCATGTTACTGAATATTACCAGAGAAAGGAAACGAAAAAAAAACGATTTTTCTTCCAATCGACAGCTCATTTTCATGATCGGAAAACTCATTAGCACTCCATTACGTCATTAATATTGGATCAAATTGAGCGCAAAGGCAATTCCCCTGTTAAGACTATCGGAGTTAGTGTACAATAGCCTTATTCTGAACTTGCTCCAAATGAGAATTTTGCACAACTCTTAACGAAAATACGATTTTTTTCCCTTATGAACACGGTACTAAATTTTTCTATGTTACAATATTTTATTACATGATTCTTTACGCTCCAGATAAATAGAAAATTTATTCATATTGATAATTTCTAATTTAAAAAAAGTCCTATTTGTAGTAGGTTCCGATTTAGGCTATTCTACCCTATTTGAAGAACTTTTCTTAGAAATCACCTTAAAAGCTAGATAAATGTTCTATTGAAGTTTATCTTGAAAACTGCCCCTCAACAAGAAGAATTACATCTCGTCCTATTTTATGGTGAATTCCATTAAATTTAATTTCAATCCAAAAGAAAATCTCCTGAAACTTAGGACAAAGTTCGTGACTGAAAGTTCATCCAAGTCAAACTTCCAGATGCAATTATTACTGGATGATGGAATACACAATACTCGGTGGATTATAATCTCAAAATTACTTGTTTCCCTATTATTATTTGACTGAAACTTGTTAAAAACTCTTACTCAATATCAAACTCGAGTTATCAAATGATAAATTTTTAATTAACCACTTGGTAGGAGCCGTAGGAACCTTCAAACTTTCAGCCTTCCTTCTGTTCGTGTATAGTCTCAAAGTTTGATGCTCTCCGAGGAGAAGCAAAGTTTCTGCTATACTTAAAGATAAAAGTCCTGAAGAAATAGATTTATAGTAAAAAAAAATACATGCCATGAAAGAAAAATTATTTGAAACTAATATTTTTCACAAGATTTCCCATCATGACAGTTTCACTTTTCTCTGCAAAAAGAATTCAATTAAGATGCTGCCAACAGAAAATATTGCAGAAAGGTAGTGCACTCTTCTATCTCATCTACGAGAGTTATTTCATTACATTTCAAATTGACTGAACAAAGAGCATACAGGATAATGCTCAAAGTACATAAAGTGAGACTAAAGTCATGGGTATTAACAGCAAAAAAAACAGTCTAAGAGAATAAATCATCCAAAGAAAAACTTCATGTTCTATTCCTGTTAATTTTGCTCCAGAATCTTTAAATTTTTAAAACCTTTGACTATCGGAATGCTCAATAAAGTTTTGAATTATACTTTAATATAAGCTTTTTTATTTTAGATAATGCTACATCACACGAATGTCAACTTTATAAAATTTCAGGAAAGATTGATTTCCATATTCATCATCAAGAAAATGTGACGCAGATTGCATATAATTTATGTCTTGTTATGAATTTCTTTCCCTAAATTTTACAAAGGAACGGGTGTTTCAGTGTTTCAAAATTGGATTTATATCTATGATGAATTATATTTATGTTTCTTTGTTGAACTTTAAGAATTTTTTGTGCGGCAGTGCATTAAAGTGATCAATAATTTTATTTGGCGGTCCGACTCATGAAAAAAAACCATCATAAATTCAAACATTTCCAAAAAATTTATTTTTTGCCGATTTAAGCTAATTTTTAGATTGCCTAAATTTAGGGTATAGTAAGCCCTTTCGGTAATTTTCGGTCCTTCCGAGGACGCGGGGTTACATTGATATACGACTTTTCGCATATTTCTGAAGGAAACTGGGCTTTAACGTAATGTAATTAGTCTTCCAAATCAATACTGAATCTAAATCTAATTTCGGTAAGGCTTATTCCCTGGACATACTTACGACTTAAGCCGATAGACGACTTAGTGGAAAATGATGGAAATGTATTTTAACCATTATTTCTAATATAATTACGCTAATCCGTCTCTCGGCTAATCCTCATAAGGTCCTTAGCTTCCTTTAGAAATATACGTGAAAATTGTATTTCAATGTAATTCCTCTGCTCAAAGTAGCCTTATATCCCCTTAAGTACTCTTGGCTACCTAAAGTAAATTAATTAATCCAACGTATTTAGGAATAAAATGTTACTCCAAATATGCATAATATGCGCTATTCTAATATTCTAATAAGTTATATCATCATATATTTAGCTAACATTCATTTTAAAACAAAATTTGAGAAAACGTATAGGGCAAGTGTGCCAAATTTCGGCATAGTTGCAAATAAGCACCGAAGTCCTAAGTTTGAAATGCAATATTTTTAATACATATTGATATTTCTTGTTACTTCCTTTTCGGGAGGGTTGTGTGGAATCTTGAAAACTAGTTCATCATCTTTGTTTTCTTTAAATCACTTCCTAAAATATTGAAAAATTAATAATAATATGGACATTGCTTTGGGTAGTATTCCGGCCACTTTGAGTGAAATACCGGCCACCTTTTTTCTGACCACCTTTTGTGACGCAACGGATAGAAAATTTCATAACGTCAAACGGAACGAGTTTAATATTTAGTTTAATACGTATGACCCACAAGCCCTGAGATCTTCCGTGTAATTTGTCCTAAAGACCTGAAGAGTAGCATCTCAAACTTACGCGCAGATTCCCGTAGCAATTTGCCCTTCCTGAACTCTGCCAAGGCCTTTTCCACATCATCTTTTTCATAGAAGCGATGGTTTTTTTCTATGGACATTGGAGAATTCAGAAATTGAAAAAAAAACATAACGTCAGTTGAATCAGCATTTGTCGTAACTTCCTTTTGACAACTTTTCAGGAGACGAAATTTTCAGTTCAGTGTTATTTTTCTTAAAAATGAGCCCCGAATGCTATACTTTTGAGTCAAAATAATAAAAGTGGCACTAATAAACTGTAAGGTAACTTGAGAAAATCTTTATAAATTTATTTAAAAGCTGAGATATTGAGATATATGTTAGAAGAAACACAATAATATTTTATCGTAACTTGCATCGTTTATAAAGCCGTAACTTCTAATGTATGGAGATATTGGAAGTTACGACAATTTTCAAAAACACAATATATCAATTTTAATTACTCTAGTGATAATGTGTGCCTTTATTTCCTTGCTGATTTAACTAACGATAAAATGAATAAGAAAGTTAGGAAAGCAAAAGATGTTGCCGGAATAGGCAACACTACCTCTCCGGAGAGACGTTCACAAAGTATATACTTTTTTACGCAAAATACAGGATCCAGCTGGGAAATTTTACAAGAAATTTTAAGATTGATTCACTATTAACATAAACTAATCAATTTTCATGAAAAACACCGAAGCAAAGCCTTCTGCACTTCACCACAAATCACAAGACTGCTAGTGATCCGTCTCATTTTTTTGTAAGAATCTTTCCATACTGAGTTTTTACATCACAATTTAAATTCAAATTATACCTAAAATTTAAAGGTCTTTGTGTTAATACATCTTAAAATGAATAAATATTTAAAAGCAAAATGAATTCATTGATTATTCGAAGATTACATACATAATTTTAATTAATTTATTTGCTTGACCGAAATTACACTCAAAGTGGCCGAAATTAGAAGCTGGCCGAAATTTGGCACACTTTCCCTATTTTAACTGCTCGAACTCCATGAGAGAGCAGTTTCCACAATCCAGTTTTTTTTTCAACTCCTCACCATTCTGCCTGCCAAACCGTAAGAGATATCGATCTCTGGTCTTTGGTATCCCCTTCTACAAGTCAATATTCTCTAGTGAACTAACTTACTCAAATTACCCCCTGCCCCTTCGTCTCCTCCAAAAACATGTTTTTTGGACAAGGCGATTTTGTTCATTTTCGGATATGTTTTGGAGGTAGTCCAGTTGAACATTTCGTCTTTCAACATCATTCACCTAAAAAATCGCCATCTTGAATAATTCAAGGTCAAAGTTCAACCAACCTTTTCAATTAGATTTACAAAAATTCTCGAGAAGTCTCCTAGATATATAGATAGATATTGCTTCTAAGCATTTCTATATAAAAAAATATTTTAATCTGACAAGAGTTTCTACATTTAAATACATTTAAATAGATTGTATAGGCAAAATTGTGCGATAGGCTCTACTTGAGCCCCTTATGTCTACCTAATAATCCTTACTCCAGTTTCTACATTTTTTAAGCCACTAAAGCTTAAAGTGGTCAAAAGGGCTTACTACACCCTATCGCAAATTATGTAGAAGTAATGTAATTGAATTAAAAGATCAAAATGTATTTTATCTTTTTATTATAAGTTCATAACGTTCATAACTATCGGAAACCGATTCAAAGACAAACCTGCAATTTGTTGAGAGATAAGTTCTATAGAACTATTTAAGATTTTGACCTTTAAAATTATTCAAGGTTATTGTTGTATATGGACGACAACTCTAAATACAAATATTTAAATGTTTTCTAATTTTCTTTTGTGTGATTGAATTTTGTTTCATTTTTCATAAAATAATATTTTTATGGTTAATTGTCCAAAAATAATTAAAACTGATACATAACTCACGGTGAGTCCCACCTAAAGCACCAGTGAAGCAATAAACAATACAACTTAGTAAAAAAATATTATTGGTCCGATATCAATTTATTACGTATTGAAACCAGTTCTAATTTATCCAGAATTCGAAGACCTTTCCAATTTATCCGAACGTGCAATAATTGATTAAAAAAATAACTTCTCGAGAATAGTTTTAAACTTTCCCCTTAAAAAATAGTTAAAAGAAAAGGTTCAACTATTTTTCTAGAGCTGTAAAATTCTAAATTGTCACATTTATTATTTCTTACTTATATTGCGCAATCACACTGTAGTTTTGGAAAAAAATCAATACAAATCTGACGACTTATAAGTCTTGTAATGTACCACAAAACACTTATTGTTAGTGTATGTATTCCCTTTAAGAATAAGAATTAAGAATAACACATTTAGAAATTGTTTTGAATTTGTAGCATATTTGCGAAATTATTGTGGTTCAGATATATGGTGCTATAATCGAAATTATATTTATATTTCCAATTTTATTGTATAAAGTTTAGTATAAAGTGGGACTTTAGCGAAATTTAATTAATTAAGCGAAACCAAACCGTAAAATCTAAAATTGAGATGAGTATCTCCATTTATATTTCTTGTTTAGTTACAAAAGAAAAGTTGAGAAGCTGTGTATACTCTACCATCTTTTTCGCTCGCTAGCATGTGGAACAAAAAATAAAAGAGAAAATATTATAAATAAGTAATAACAAGTAAACACAGAACAATTCTACTTATGTGTATTCCATAAGAGTTTTCTTACTAAAATTCGTTAAACTTTTATAGTTTATTGGTATGTGTCTTGGCTAGAAATTTATAGTTTTAAATGACTGATGTGTTTTGGCTTTCATTTGAATATTTTCAATTAGATCTACTTAAAGACAGATGAAAATATTAGGAAAAAGAATATATTTTTGAAAAATTAAATTTGGTCTTTATCGCAAATAATACCTTTTTGTTGAAATGAAACACCCGTAAATATCAGCATGTGGTCCAATTTGAATAAAAAATCTCTAATGATGTTATTTTTCTATCCATGCACAGTTCACAAACTCATCATAATTTGCATGACATCTTCCTATAGTAAAGAAATGATACGAGTAGTCTTCTTTTCCAAGTACAAAAAGTGCAATAAAAGATGAGTTTTCATAACAAATATACCCTCTCTTAATCATTGTTTTATTATGAAAACATTCTTCTATACCTAATGGACCTAGCTACTGGACCCAAAAGTGAGTTTTCATCCTCCTAATTGTGTACCATGAATAAATTCTTTATCATAGTGTGAACTCTTCATTTAAAGATGAGGAATTTCAAACTGAATTTTGAGCTAATCACCATGACAAAGTGCTTTCGGTCAATATAGTCGTACAATTGGGGTATAGACGTGAAAATATCATTTGGAAAATATTCGTCATCAAGTACGGTACCCTCTTTATCTTTGCCAATCCTTTCCATGCTCCATTTGGTCTTGGCTCCCCTTTAATTTACAATTTCCAACACTATATATACAACCCTTCAGGCAAATCGATTTTCCACCCTCTCAAAATTGTACACTTCTTTTTATTTGCACCATTCGCCATTTTCCACGTTTTATGCCCATTCTTCTGTTTCTCACCACATGCATCAAAGGCATTGTTATAGAATGGATGACAGAAAATTATACTTCTTTTAGCCCGTCTCAAACAGTTGCTATTTGTCTTTAAAACACAAACACTTTTCTTTCTATTCCATGACTACATTTATACACTAAATAATCTGCACCTAAAAGTAGTTGCGGTTTAAATTTGAGTCAGGAGCTTTATAGATAAAATAAAATTTAAACATCTAATTGTAGAGCGTACGGCCTGTTTGACACATGTCAACCCAGTTGGCGGCTGTAACCCACCAAACCTAATCCTTTATTCCTTTGACACGTCCTTCTCCTACCACCCTTATGAGTGCTGAAACATTGCTTTGATGCTCTTACTGTTAGGTAACTATCATCAGTCTTAAGTGAGTGAGCTTCAGTCGCCGTGGACGGTTTACTCTCATGAAGTGAAAAATATCGTGAGAAATATCGTGTCGTGAAGTCGGCGGCAGCCGCCGCTCGAGCTCTAAAAGCAGAATTTTTGTCTGCAGTTACTTGTATTTTGTCTACCTGCAAATCATACCTCTTTTATATATAATGTCTATATTATGTAAGCTCGAGTGAATAAATTATTATTATTATTATTATTATTATTATTATTATATGTGGCACCTTCAGTTGTCCAACGTCCCTTAGTTATTTTTTGATTTTTTTTTCATTTTTAGGGTAAGGCCTCATAATTTCGACCAGTCTGCGTATAAGCATCGATGTTCCAAGTTAGAAGTGCGATATTTTCGATACTAATTGACTTTTTTGTTACTCTCTTCTCCGAAGGGTTGTTTAGAAACTTAGCAAGCTATTTATCGTCTTATTTTTACTAAAATTAGTTTTAATACGTTTAAAAATGAATTGATATGTAGAGGTGAATTTGACTCAAATTTTGGACAACTTGGTTATTAATTTGGACAACTTGACTGTATATTTGGACAGCTAATCCGCCTCAACAGGATGCCCATTGTTCTTCATTTCATTAACCAATCTTACCAAGTCCTCTTCCTATTCATGTAAGGGAAACGTAAAATGTCACAAGAAGCCCGGAAACTTTCCATATCATTCATTAAAGTGAGTTGACTTCGGTACTCCAAGTCCGTGCGGATTCGCTCATTCCCTGGCCCTTCCGGGAGCCTTTCAAGGCATTTTTCGCTACATCTCTTTCGTAGAGATGATGCTCCTTTGTTTCTCCAGGCATTTGTCCAACCTAGTCATCACAAAAGCTAAAACTTCACGAAATTTCGTGAGAAAAACACCTGTCCAAAATAAGGAGTATCACATCACTGGTGAATGTCTTAAAAAATTTCCCATTTTTCACACGAAAAATCTAATTCACAAGGCAAATCTCACTTCAAGTCAAATGTACAAATCACCACTAACGTGAATCAACACAATATTCAATGAATATTTAATAATATCACTCAAAAACAGAGAAGAAACATTGTTAGTACTTCATCACAGCCAAATAAGACTGAAGGAAACACGAAGTTCTGTCATATTTCTCGTAAGCAATTGCTCACACTGAATTTTCAACAAAGCAATTTTAACTCAAATCATATTCAAAATTTAACGTATTTAGTGTTAAAATCTTCCAAAAAGAACAAATATTTTGATAGAATTCATTATTCATCAAATATTGGGATAAAAATCCATCATTTTAATCAATTTATTTTTAGTGTCCAATTTTATCCTCAAAGTGTCCAAAATAAGAAACTGGACAAAATTATGAGCCTTTCCCCTAATCAAATTTACTTTGGAATACGAAACCGAAGATTATGGTGAGATTTCGGAATTATTTTAAATATTAAACATTTCAAAGAGGGTCACCGGTGACCCAAAAATGAAATTTTTCCTACGGCCTTCTAATGTTCGGTTTTGTTCGTAAAAGTCAGAAAAAGTGATTTTCTCTGACCCCTAATTTTTAACCCTCTCGTCTTTAAAGGGTTAAAAGCGGCCCAGGAACGGATTTGTATAGTAACGTTTATAACAGCCAGGATTTTTTCAATCGAATGCGTTTAATTGGAAATAGGTTTACAACACTCTTTTATTTTGGATTTGACTTTTTGAAATTGCTCGCAATTTTCAAATAAATCCAGCTTATTGTATGCATATAAACGTGGTCAAGATATTTCATGCCTACGAGTGCCTTAATCAAAATTTGTAAGGAAAGGAAGAGAATGTAACCATCGCAAATTAAGGGCTTCCACTTTAATGATAATCACCCACTCCTTTATGCATGATTGTGATGTATCGAATCAATTGTAATGTATGTGCGGTGTTCATTAACATTTTATTGAGGCCATGTGAGAGACACATAAAATATTCATGACGCATTAAAATGGGGGTAAATGCATAATTGTAGAGTGGAGAATTCCAAGAAAAGCTCTCTTACATTCAAGATACTTTACATTATCCCCATGTATAGAAAATTTTCTTCGAAGATATCCTTTTTTCTCAGTCGTGACAGAATAAGATAAAACCACTCTGTCTTTGTATTATGATTTTTCTGACGAAAAGAACTACAACGAAATCCAAATATTCACATTCTTAGGATCATACCGTATTCAAATGTACAGAAAGGCAAGATAATATTGGAATAATTTCCCACGTGGATTCACAAAATGACTTACATTGAATACAAGACGTGACATGCCGACAAAATTCATGGCTCTATCAGCAAAAAAAAATTTAAATTATGAATAGGGTAAGTGTCCTAATTCAAAACCAGTTCCAGATGCTTTAACTTTGATACAAGATTCAAGACATTAAATTTTTTTTTCTGAAGAAAATTACATAAATTTGCTCTTTGACTCTTCTAGAATATTACTATTTATTACAAATTCTTTAAATTGAGTTTGAAAACTACTTTAATACAAGAAAAATACACATGTGCAAAATGCTGCTATTGGAAACAATTTAATCCAAATGGAGACAAGGGAAATTTTTCAATTGGAGACAAACACTAAAGTGATTAAGAAAATAGTTTATTTAATCATATTTTTTTTTAGTTGACTGAGCTAAAGCTGTTTTGTATTTTTCTTTCAGTGGAAAAAAGAATGATGTATCCAAGGGCTGCATGACATGTGTAGCATTAGGGTAAAGAAGGATTAGTTCGATTCCCTTGCTTTTACAAAATTTACTCAATTCTAGAGTAACGTGAGATGCATGGCCATCCAGGTATAATATTACTGGAAATTGTACCTTTTGCTCAAGAAGCCAGTTATAAAACGAATTTGCGATGTATTCGTAAAATAATTCACTGGTCATCCAGCCACTTTCTGATACTCCCATTACCCAGTCTTCTGCATTGCATTTTGCAGTAAGTTCGGTAATCTTTTGACCTTTGTGGACAACCATAGGTGGAGCCAATTTCCCAGCAGCTGAGATGGTGAACAACACAGTCACACAATCTTTCTCGCCCGAAGGTATTACTTTGCCGACTATTTTGGACCCTTTTTTTGCCAGAACCTTATGAAAAGAATAGAGTGAATGTTATTTACACAATAACTTGCATTGTCACAAAATAACTCAAAAAAATAAAATTAAAATCTGTGTAGAGATATAGCAAAAA